>NW_012142745.1:4225063-4229877 GCF_000956105.1 Propithecus coquereli
AAAAATTAGCAGTAAAACAAGGTCTGCCAAGAAAAAAAAAAAAAAAAAACTCTCCATGTTGAGATATTGAGCTACTATCTCTTTGACTTAAAAGTATTCTAACTCAAATTTTCATTACAAGAAATTTACATGTACAATTCATGAAAGAAGCAAAATGTGGCTTTTATTGTGACTGAGGTGATTCAAACATGTATTTCTCATTTGTGAGGAATAATTTAGGTGACAACATTGGTGTGCTTCTGTGAAAAAAACTCTAAGAAGCAAGCTGGTCCCCAAAGTAACTGTAGACAGACTTTCAGGTGCCAGTTTAAGGGAGTAAAAGAAACTCTTGTGTGTACACATGTACACATGTTACATCCATGAAGCCAAGCTGTTACTAGTATGCATATATATCATATAATAGATATATATTTCAGACTTATGCATAGTACGTATGTATTATTAATACAACTGTAATTGCACTTGTTCAACTAAACAGTTATGAATGCAAACACTATCTCAGCACTGGCAATAAAGAAAGAGTGAATAAAAGATAAAAATGAATATAGAAGTAAGACAAGACATTAGGGGTATAAATATATTAAAACTAATCTCTGAAAAGTGATTTTTAGTAATAGGAACCTAAAAAAATTTTGCAAAAACCAAGAACAAAGTCCAACAGAGTTTTTAGTTTTAGTGGATGTTGTAGTAGTAAGTAGGTACGCTGCTTCTCCCTTCAGAATACAACAGATTTCACTGGGCCTTCAGGAGTGCTATTAAACCACAGAAATAATTCCACAAAATGCCCATTTTAGCTCTGTACATTCCCAAGTGTGAGTTATTTCTCTTTCAGCCCCATACAAACGTGAAAATTGGATTTGGATGGGGACATGTATCTAAGGAAGAGAAGTGCTGCACGCATAAATTGGAGTCGTTTCACCATGAAATAAATGTCATGAAAATAGCTTTTACTATAAATACTTCTTGTTTTTATTATTAAGACAATGCAGACATAAAACACATCATATCGTAGTTCCTAAATTGCAGACACACCACTTGTCAATGGCCAATAAATTACTTCATTCGTGTGATAGATACAAATGCTCCTTTCAAGTTCAGTTAATAGAATAGTGTCAGGATATCATGCAGACAGCTTGCATAAATACAGAAGGAATAATAGCACGCCCTCAGTAGCTTCTGTCATTTTTAAACATGAAAACTTTGTCTTATTCCAAATTTCAAAAGGTGGAATAAAGAATGTTTTCATATAAAATACATTTGGAACAGTTTTTTCTTAAAAACGCATCTAACCCACTTGCAATATACGCTCGAAATTCATCTTTTTAGTTACAAAATCAGATAGATATGTATCCTTTTTCAGCTCATGTGGCCATATGTGAACATTTCAGTGATTCCAACAATATCAAACAGCTAAATTCAAAATAATATTTTTCTGATAAATGTACATGATAGATATATATATCTTCGTAGTTAAAGGCAGAAAAGACCTGTCAGTTGATTTCGTCTTTGGGCACTATATTATATTTTATTAGATAATTGGAAGTCATTAGTTATTTCACAGTATAAAATCTTGAATCAATTACCAACAGGCCTTTATTTTCTGCTCTTAATTTTGAAATGTATTTGGACTGGAGGTATGGGAGAAATGTCACTGCTTATCAAACAACTTTTCTGGAAATTTTAATGCACAAAAAAATTCCAGATTTATATATTGGAAAATAAATTATTTTTTTTTAAATAAAATTAAGCAAAAAGGCGAAGGGAAAGGGACCAATCTACAGTTTACATTCTTCACGAATTAGCTTTCAATATCTTCCAGGTGGGGGCAACAGTAAGTCAGTTTTGAGAGAAGGGAGAGAACAGGCTCTTAAGCTCCCTGAGTCCAGTTACAGAAGATGAAATGACTTCCTGGCAGTAACACCGTGAATAAAACAACCACAGCTTCCAAGAGATGGGACTTCTGGGCTCTGCTCCAGACACCCGGCTACAGGCAGCAGTATCCACCACCGCCATGTGCGCGCCGCCGCCTCTCGGCTCCGCGGTGCCGGCCCGCGGCCTGAAGCGCGCAGGCGCTCGGTGCACCTGCCCGATCGCGCACAGAGGCGGGCGGCCGGCAAGTCCTGCGGCCACCGCTTCGCGGGCGGGGCGTGTACATCACTCTCAGAGCTCAGGAGCTCTCCGTGTCCAGGACCGCTGGGAAGCGGAGAAACCTTTCTTCCACGTTTACATTTCATTCTTTCTTTCTCTGGGCAATTTCAAGTCCATTCACTACCGCAGCAGACGTATATGCGCGCGCGCGCCTGCACTCTTAAAGAAACTCTCAAGTCCTGGCCACCAGAAAACCAGCTTTCGGGAGGGGCAGCGGGGGTCCCATTCCTCTCTCCTCCCTGCAAATCAGGTTCTGGGGAGGAATGGCCGCACGCTCTGATCAGGATGCGGATAGTGCAGGAAGCGGAGGGCAATCTTGCACAGTCCGGGCAAAAGGGACCCGCCGCCAGCATCCCCGCCTCCTCGGTTTCTTTCTCTGGTCCAGCGCTAAGGGGGTGGGGAGAGAAGACCACCGGGCGCAAACCGAGGCCCCGCAGTGGCGGGGTGGCGAAGGGGTGTGCGTCCCGGAGCGTCTGGGGACCGCAGGAAGAGGGCAAAGAAGCTGGAGCGCACCAAGCCAGAGGCCCCCCCCTTTTCCCTGGCTGCGCGGGGTGGGAGGTGCAGGCGGAAGGGCCGCTGTGCTGCCCGGCTACGTGTCGTTCCTCCGCGCGCCGCCCCCCGCCGTCGGCGCCCGCGTCCTCGGGCCGCCGCCGCCACCGCCCCCAGCCGAACCCGCGGCCGCACCCTCGGGCCGATACTTGAGCCAGCAGATGACCCAGGTGACAACGACTGAGAAGAGCGCCAGGATGCTAGCCACCGACAGGCAGATGGGCCCCACGGGCGAGGGTGAGGGCGACCCCGTCGCCGGGGCCTCGCCAGGGGGCGCCCCGCCTACGGGGGGGCCACCGCCGCCGTAGTGGTTGACGAAGATGAGGCCGGTGAAGAGCAGCACCACCATGGAGAGGAAGGAGAAGACGACGCACACGCAGCCGGCGGTGAGCGCGGCGCGCTTGCAGTTCTGGCAGCTCTCGTAGGCGCCTGGGGCGCGCAGGCTGGGGCGGGCGCGAGGCCCGGCGGCCGCGTCCTCCGCTGGCGGCGGCGGCGGCGGCGGCGGGGCCGGGGCGGGCGGCGGGGCCTCGGCGGGCGCTGGGCGGCGCGCGGGCAGCGGCGGCAGGCGGTCCTGGGGGAGCGGGTCGTGCGCGGCGCGCAGAGCCAGCGGGAAGGCCTCGGAGAGCTTGGTGTTGTTGGGCAGGCCTTGCACGCGGCTGTCGGGCAGCGGCGTGCGGTGCCGACACACGGGGCATGCGATGGCGCCGGGCGGGCCGAGCCAGGGCGGCGGGCGCTCAGGCGCGGTGGCGGCTGCGGCGGCGGCGGTGGCGGCGCGGAGCTGCAGCTGGCTCAGGCACTCCTGACAGAAGGTGTGCAGGCAAGCCAGCAGCTTGGGCGCGCGCCGGTCCGCGTCGAAGTAGTTGTAGCAGATTTTGCACTCGTAGTCCTCGAGCGGAAGGAGGCCAGGAGCCGTCCCCGCTGCGTCCCGGGCTCCCGCGTCCCCGCTGTCCCGAGCTCCAGCCGCAGCGCTCCCAGCTCCCGCCCGGCTCCTGGGGCTGCTGCTGGGACTCTGTTCGCTGCCGCCGCTGTAGCTCGCCGGCGCTGCCATGGCATGATCCGCCCCTCATCGGGGGCAAGGTGAGGCGCCTTCCTCCCCCTGCGCTGCCGCCTCGGCTCCGGGCGGGGAGGAGGCGCTTCTGCCTCCCCCCTCTGACTGCTGTCGCCTGGCGAGGGAGGCACCGCTGGCTGGGCCAGGCGGGGGCGCAGCAGCAACCTCCTCCCCCTCTAGTAGTCCCCCCTCCGCCCCCTCCCCCGGCGCGGCGCCTCGGTCCCTCCCGGTCCCGGGCGACTCTCCGCCGTCCCCCTCGGTCTCCTCAAGGCAGCTCTCCTGGCAGCCTTGGATCTCGGTTTTTGTCGGACTTGAAATTGGGAGTTGAGGGCAGCTGGGAGGCAGTGCAGGAATGGGATTTGGAGTGCGGCTGCTTAAGGATGTTCATTTGGCCTTTGCGGCCCCCAACCCCTATGCGGGTCGTGGTAGGAAACTGGGTCCTGTGTTTTCCTTCTCCCTTTTCCTTGACACCACTTCCCCACCCTTGTTAACTAATCCTCCTCGGTCTGGGGCGGGGTCCCTGGCAAAGCCTCCTCTCCCCGCACGACCGGCAAGAGCTCGCCAGTGATGTAATGCGGGACCTGCGCTGGTCGGGGCAGCAGCAGCCTCAATGGCCTGGCAGCGGCGGTTTCTTCTCAAGAAAATTGTGATCTCATTCTCCGTCCAAGAGCGCTAGACAATAATCACCAAGCCATTTCTGTTTAGTAGCAGAGACCAGGCAGCCCTGCAGCCTCATCTTAGGGTGCAAGTGGAGCCGTGGCGCTTTCCTTTCACCATTTGGAGGGAATTTTGGAGCTGAACAGTACCCTTTTTTCGTTCGGAAATGCTGCTTTCTGAGATTTGGGAAGGCTCGAAGACACAGACTCATGTAACAGGGTCTTGCTGTTTTCCTGACGCTGACCACAGTGGATCGAG
The DNA here is from genome assembly GCF_000956105.1 of Propithecus coquereli. Taxonomy (NCBI): domain Eukaryota; kingdom Metazoa; phylum Chordata; class Mammalia; order Primates; family Indriidae; genus Propithecus; species Propithecus coquereli. The sequence goes on from NW_012142745.1 coordinate 4,229,724, forward strand.
GTAGCTATTTCTTAGCAGTGGACAGGCCTTTATAGAGATGGGGGGAAGTTGTTCTCAAACAGGTTCACTGAATTTCAAAGTCCAGCTTAAACCGAGCCAAGCATCCCTCACCCCTTTCGTCCACCTTTAACATACAAATATAGAGAGCTGAAAA
>NW_012142745.1:4230467-4234192 GCF_000956105.1 Propithecus coquereli
TAGTTGCAAATTTTGTAATTATCATTGGGCTAATACTCTCTTAATTTTTTTTAAGCATTTCATTTTGTGATGGGAGCTGTGACCAAAGAGAGCAGGGACATCAGGAGAAGGGACATCAGAAGGCCCTAGTCTGGCCTTGGAATGTTACAAAGTTACACAGACCTGACTGTAGTAATTAGCTTCCTGTCCTTCTCTTTCCCTCAGTTAGCTGTGTAATTGTGAAGAGCCTGGAAATGTGCATTTTACGGACAGTGTTCAACTGGGTTTTTCTGCTTTAAGCTTTGATTAGCTCTGTGCTGAGAAGAGACATAATGGTGAGGTAGGAAAAATTAAAAAACAGAGCATCGGGAAGAAGAGAAGCACAGAACCAGCAGGGCTAGTGTGGATTTATGTTCTTCCTATCTACCTGGTCCCTAGTACATGTGCAACCTCCACCCCAAAGGTGACTAAAGGAAAGTTCTGCAGGTCTGTGTGTTTGAATACAGTATGCATTTGGGCAAAACATTTAAGATTTTGAAGTTTCACTCTATTATGCATCTTCACCATTGAATGAAAGATTTAAGAAACAGAGCATGGGACTACATGGGGTTTCTGGGCCTCAGCGCTGTTGACATTTTGAGCTGGGTGAGTCTTTGTTGTGGGTGCTGTTCTGTGCATTGTCAAATGTTTGGCAGCATCCCTGGCCTCTACCCACTTGATGTCAATAGCAACCTTCCCTAGTTGTAACAACTGAAAATGTCCCTGATTGAGGACCATAGGGCTACAATAAAGTCACAGATTTGATTAAAGTGAAACCGAAACCTGAAACACCTTCCAACTCTTCACTAGTGCACAACAGGCATTATCGAAGAAATAGTTTAGTAGCTACAGGTATTTCTTCTATAGCTCATGGTATTTTAGATATCACTGAACTGTCTTTGAATGGTCCAGATATAGTTTTTGTTGATAACACATTCTTTTGATGGAGTCATGAACAATGGCCAGAATTTGGTTACCAAAGCTAGAGTTTACTCTCTGTATTTGGATAGTTTTTTAGGAGAACCCCATATCTCCAAATATTTTATATCCTAGGGCCAATCATTTATTTTTTTAGACTCAAAAGTGTCATGTGGGGCTTCCATAGGTGCAGTGAGGAGGCATGATGTTCCTGAAGAGTGTGAGTTTGCATGACACAGGCCACAGACAGCTCTAATGACTGTAAGACCCAGTGCCCACAGTGTCACCTGCAAGCGTAAGTAGTAAAGTAGTTACTCATGTAGGAATTAGAGTTTCACTGTGGAGAAAGATGTATTGAAAAAAATCTTAAGTCATAAACAAGGAACTCAGTACAGGTTGAGCATCCCTAATCCGGAAAATCTGAAATCCAAAATGCTCCAATATCCAAAACTTTTTGAACACCAACATGATGCCACAAGTGGAAACTTCCACACCTGACCTCACCTAACAGATGACATATATTATTAAAAATATTTTATACGATTATCTTTAGGCTATGCGTATAAGGTATATATAAAACATAAACAAATTTTACGTTTAGATGAGTCTCATCCCCCAGACAACTCATTATGTATATGTAAATATTCTAAAATCTGAAAAAATCTGGAACGCTTCTGGTCCCAAGCATTTCATGTAAGGGATACTCATCCTGAAAATTCATGTCAGTATTTGAATTGCCTTTGCAAGATCCTGCTCTTGCCTTGAACATACCAGACACTCAGTATTTGCTCAATTGTTTTACTTTTGAGGATTTGAACATAAATGGAAGATAGCCATGGTCTCAGGCAATCTCTTGTACTGTTCCCTCCATCAAACATCTGAAGAGAGAAAGTGTTTTAGTTTTGAGGGCAGCTGTCTCCAAAGGACTTAATGGGGAAAAAGCATTCACATAGAGTGTGGGTTGAAAGTCCTGAGTCCAAATCCTAGTTCTGCTCCTCACCCTTTGTGTAGTATTAGATGTGCTACTTAGCTTCTTTGTGCCTCAGTTTCCCAAACTGTAAAATGAGGATAGGAGTAATTATTGCGTAAATCTGTTGTGTTGATTGAATATACTGTACACATAACACACAAAGACTCCGTGACCACTGTTAACACTCATTATTATTTATGTTTGGTGTTTTTTATACCTGATTTCAGTAATTCTCACAAACACCATGTTGAGGGAGGCCCTAAGGGTTCATGTAACTAGCCCGAGATGAGACAGCCAATCATAACAGTTTAGTTCTCACCCAACTTTTCTGTTATTTCAAAGATAGAGATATAGGTAGTATCTCCGTCGAAAAGGCCAGGCAGAGGGCTGACCTATGAATTTAACCATGCATTATTGATCTGCTAGTTGCAATAAATAAAGCCCTGCATAAAACATCAGGACAAAGTGAAATCTCACTGGTAATACTGGAGGAGTAGATAGATATATAGGCAGATAATGCCACTCAGAAGCAAGTAGCAAATGATTCAATCAAAGCGTTGACATTTTAAAATAGAAACTGGGTCGATTCAATTCAACATTTATTGAGGTCCTATTCCAGAAGCCATTGATGCTGCTGATAAGATACCTGGCCTCCCAGAACCAAGAATTTGATATAGGAGCCTGAGGAAATAGGACTTCTAGGTGTGGTGTAATATCCTGGAGGGGATTCTGCAATAGCAAAAGGGGATTAGGAAAAAAGTAAGGAAATCTGAACAAAGCATGGACTTCAGTGAATAATAATGTATCAACAATCAGATTGTCACAATGTACGAAAATGGTTGAAGCTGGATGATAGGAATTGAGGTGATCATTATGTTACTCTCTTTTGTGATATTTAAAAATGTTCACAACACTCATCAATCCTAGAGACAGACTCAAAGTTGGCATCATTCTTACAAAAACAGCACTAACATATTTTTGAAGACCTCACTGAGCACAATAGTTTTGAGGGATGGAGAAAATGATCTTGAATCCACCTATTTTGTCCATTATTTTTTTCTTTGCTCTTTCCTTTTCATCTGCCTTCTTTAAGAAAACAAGGAAGTGCTAAAAGAGTGTGGCAACCCAGGAGTTACTTTTTAGAAACAGGGAGGAAGTCAAGGCTTTCAGAGCCCATTGCCCAGTACAAGTCCTAGGGGTCCTTCTTTCCCTCTGCCCTTTCTCTGCAGGTGCTACTCAGGCCTCAGAGCCCTACCCTTATCACTCCAGACATTGATGTCATCATTGCTCCAGAACCCAGAATGAGTGGATCAAGGGAGATGAAGAAGAAATGTAGGACATTATCTATGTTACATGAGAAGAATGCAAAATTAGGAGCTTCCTGTGGGGTGGATTTAAATACCTATTTATCTTCTATACATGGTTTTTGAAGCTGTTTGTTTCTCAGATCTTTTCAAAGTTTTAAAAAGATGTAGGTCTGGGAGGCTGGACCATCTGTGCAACTGGGAAAATCTGTGGGCTGATTGCCCTACCTTAATCTCTGAAAGCCATTCGTGAGTTTATGCCTTATATGCCAACCAGCTACAGGCTCAATTCTGGAACAGCTTCTTCCCCTCCTATCATTTGGTACCCTTTGTACGGCAAAGGCAAGATTAGCTGGACATGCATGCAATATACTTTTTTCTGAAAATCCTAGTACAGCCTGGGACCCTTTTAATGAAGTCTGCATTGTTGCCAGAAAACTTTCTTCCCCTCTTGTAAGTCTTCCCTTTTATTTGATGGTGTAAAAATAATTAGGTAACAAAAGCTCATTCTCTTT
>NW_012142745.1:4236904-4242774 GCF_000956105.1 Propithecus coquereli
GTTGCAAAAACGTCAAGAAATCAGTTCAATATTGTATAAACCTGTGTTTACCAAACTTTTATGGCTACAACAAATTTTTCCCTAGTAAACCTATTGATGGACCCAAGGTATGATTAAATGCTCTTAGAGCAAAGAATTTTAAAGAAACAATTTTTAGATGCTTCATTGTAAATATCAAGATTTTTCAAAGAGATACAGGAAATAAGGTGTGTAAGACAAAGGAGCACATCCATCAACACAGAAATTGATTTCTCCCTTTATCCCTATGAGGGGCTAAAGCTGGGAGTGAGATTAAACATGCACGAAGATCTGGGTGTGTTAACAATAAAGAAACTGGGCAATTTCTTCCATACACTATTTGCATCATCTGCATGAAGCCGTGTACCATCCTATTTGCAGCTGAAAAGGAACAAACAGATTCTGAGGGTACATTGAGCCAAGCTGAACTGGCTCTGTTAGATGGGATCTGCTTAATTGACTCCTCACATGATGATGATTTTGTGATATTTCCTACAGATATGGAAATAAGAGTTGAATCACCTTTCACCTAGCATGGTTAATCATAATTGCTTGTTTATATATATTTCTCCCTGACCATGATATAGCCTCCCTTTTAATTTCTTTTGTATTTTAAAGAATGGCTTCTTCCAAAACATTGTAAGAGTTCAAAAACCTTTAAACAATGTATTATTTATCTTTCTGGCCACACAGATTCCTTCAGAGTCATTACAATCCATCAACTGTGCATTTGCTGACTTAATAATAAGCAGATTTGGTTTTCAGGAGACTGAGGCAGCTGTAAAGGGCAGATGCATTAGGTTCTTTGACATCCACTGTAGAGTACAGGGGCAAGGTGCTCACTTCAACCCGGGAAAGCCGGTGGGCCTGGAGCTTGTGCAGATTGGGAGGTCTTTTTTAAGGGAAATAATTCAAAATTACTAGGTAGAAATTTAAATGTTCATTTAGAATTATAAAATCAACCACCACCACAATGAAACATTTCAAGCTGACAAATTCTGAAAAGGTCTCAAATCCAGAAAAATAATTTATTATTAATTAGCTATTTGAAACACCACTGAATAAAATTATCTGCACACTATTTGATTGTCTATTTGTGCAACAATGATTTTGTCATGCTTTCTGTAGAGAGACTAGTAGGAGAAATCGGGCTTTCCTTCAAACATGGTAGATGAAATGATGTGTTTTATTATTGATAGCCTGGAAAGGTTCCTTTTTCTTTCACATCTTGTTGATAATTGGCGTGTACATTTTTAGGATTGTTATCAATTTTAGGAACACCTCTCTCAAGTGATTTTCATATATGAGCTGTAAGATTTCAAGGTATTTCAGGGGTTGGTTTGTTGTAGGGAGTAATTTTAAATACTCTTTAAATTAATGACACTCACCGCCCAGCTTGTCTTTGGAGTCCCTAATGTCATGGCATATTATAAGGGTATGTCAGGCCCTGAACTGTCATTTCACAAGGCAGGGTGTGCAGGTATAGTGGGTGGTTGGGTTATTGCTGAAAATTGTTCTCGTACCAGGACAGCTAACAGTAACTAAACTCTACATGGAAGAGGCTGTGAACTACATAAATATTCCACTAAACCAAAACAATCTTCTTCTAAACCCCATCAGTCTTCTTCATCGTGGTCCAAAAATGCCCATGGCACCTTCCATGCCACCCAACACAGGGGAAATAGGACTGAGGGGAAGTTGAAGTAGAAGGAGACAGTGATCTCAATCATTTGCAGTTAAAATACCATCCTGTAAATTTTGCGAGATCATGTGTCCTTGAGAATACTTACAATTTAAAATGAGAGGCCTTGAAACTTAAGTTTCATTAGTTTCCTGGTAAATCCACTTCTAGTTTAAACTCAAATTTTCTTCCACCAGAGCTGCTGTTTTTTCTTTCAGAACAGTGTATGTTTGAACTTAAGGACGGGATCTGTAGAAAATATGCAAACACATAGGAGACATGTACATGACTGTATCCCAGCTGGCCAATGTAGTAAATCTAATAAAACAATTACTTGGCATTATATGGATCAGTGGCTCTTACATCTGGCAGTAGGTTAAAACTGTCTTCATAACTTTAAAAAATAAGCATTCCTTGGCCATAAACCCAGAATTTCTGGCTCCGTAGACTCAGGGTGAGGCCCTGGGATCTTCAGTGTTAAAGTTTCCCAGTTGATTATGATTTGCTGCTAAGTTTGAGAACCACTGATGTGGATAGAATGTTTGGAGGGATGCCTATGCCCACTACAGTTCCACAGGGCGGGATAAAGGGTGAACTTACAAAGAGAGAGCTTTTGACTTGGTGTGAGGAAGAGTGGAAAGTTCCCCATCAAATCGCTGGACTAGCACTTAGAAGACTGGAGCCCATTCTTCTAAGTGAAGTATCACAAGAATGGAAAAACACACACCACAAGTACTCACCATCAAATTGGAACCAATCTATCAACACTTATGTGCACGTACAGAAATAACACTCATGGGGTATCAAGCGGGTGGGAGGGGGAGGAGGGGGTGGGTAAATTCACACCTGATGGGTACAATAACTTTGACTCAAACCGTACAAAATCAATTTATGTAACCAAAACGTTTGTACCCACATAATATTCTGAGAAAGGAAGGAAGGAAGGAAAGAAGAAAGGGGGAAAGGAAGGGAGGGAGGGAAGAAGGAAGGAAGGAAGGAAAGGGAGAGAGAGAAAGAGAGTGAGGGAGGGAAGAAAAGGAAAGAAAAAGAAAAGAAAGAAAGACTGTGAAGAGAGATTTGTATTAGCCCAGACACACGTCCTCCCGTATATTTTAAATCATCTCTAGATGATTTATAATACCTAACACAATGTAAATTGTTTTTTATTGTTATATTGTTATTTTTGAAGTGTTACTTTTTTCACATATTTTGATTCTCAGTTGGTTCAATCTGAGGGTGCAGAACCCATGGATATAGTGGACCAACTGTATTCTTATTTCCAAGAGCTCTTTCTTGCTTTTTTTTTTTTTTTTTTGAGGTAGAGTCTCACTGTGTTGCCCAGGCTGGAGTGCAGTGGTGTGATCCTATTTCACTGCAGCCTCGAATTCCTGGGCTCAAGCAATTCTGCCACCTTGGCTCCCAGAGTGCTGGGATTACAGGCATGAACCACTGAGCCAGGCCTATTTCTTATTTTTTGAGGGCCCCTTTGTATAAGTACTTTTTACAAATACTATGTTTAATAGACTTTCTTTGAAGATACTAAAGGAGATTTTTGAAAGGTCTATATTACCTGAATTATTTCTGTTTTTTCCAAGATCAACCTTCTCATCTAATAGAAAGATAGGTGAGAATGAGATCTGAGTATATGTGTGAGGCTTGCTTACTGGTGGGAGGTGGTCTGGGAAGTTGCTTTTCCCCTGAGGACCCACCAAATGCCAAAATGTGGAACATTTCTACTTGTGGTCACACTGAGAGTTCATTCCATTTTTTTAACGAAGGACCATCTGATTTTTCCCCTTGGGATAAATGGCCTGTATACTGTATGTGGGAATGGGAAAGGTGGATAAGTTTGTACTCAGCCTTCAGTATATCTGTGTATTTTTAGCTCTCTGCTGAGCCTATCAGACCTGAACCCAGAACCACACTGGGGCCTTGCTGAACAGATTGGTTCCCTTCTCCATTGCAGCTGCCTCCTGCAATACTCCAGGCTGTAGTCTCCCCAGCTATTAAAAAGATTATTATCTTCTATCAACTTCTGTCTTTTAGAAATTTGTTGAACTCTCTCATCTGTGAAGGGCCCTCTCTGAGTAGCTTAGCTTTTATTCCCTTTTTATTCCTGTACTATAATTTTAATGGGATTTCTGGAGAGAAAGGAATAAAAAATGTATGCTCAGTATGTGGAAGCCATATTGAATCAAAAAAAAAAAAAAGGTAAAAATTTTCTACACTGCCTTTGATTTAAAAACTTAAGGGAACTCATTATAGAAAATCTAGAAAGTTTAGGACACATTTCTCCCAAAGGTCCATACGAGGATAAACTTCTATATTCTTTAACTATAACATAATCCAGTCTGTGGCCATACCACCCTGAATGTGTCTGGTTTCAGAAGCTAAGCAGCATTGGGCATGGTGAATACTTGGATGGGAGATCACCTGGCAATACTGGGCTTTGCAAACTTTAAAATAAATAAGTATAATATAATCCAGATGTAAAACCAGCTTGGACCTGGGCATTTAAAGAGAAGAATAGTTCTCATCTGTTAAGTACCTTCTTGTGTCTGGTACTTTACAGATATTGCCTCATTGAATACCCATTTTACAGATGAAGAAACTGAGGCTCAGTTAAGCAATTTACACAAGATCATACATTTAGGAAGGGGTAATTCAGTATCAAACCTGGTATCATCTAATTTTTACACCATACATGCTGCCTACGAGGGGACAAAACTGGTACGAAATAGGAATGATGCCCACAGAGGCAAGGTCTGAGCATAAAATAAAAACCTAATTACCTAATTAAATTGATTGTAGCCATATTCAATATATACTACTATACAACATAGGTGATCAGGAAGTTATTGTAAGTAAAGGGACTCTTGACAATTCTCTCTCCCCAAGACTGGACATTTCCGGGGAGCTGGTTTAATTGATCCACAAGTCTCATGTGGCAAGCCGGCTCTGTTTATTTTCGTCCTGCGATTGAGAGGATCTGCGGAACTCTGTCATCAACAAACGCACTTATAATCATATTGGCATTTCAGTTTCAGAGAAATCATTAATTAAAATGTACATTACTGAACAGTCGCAGTACATGTGGGATTCTACTATGGGAACAGCAGTAAATGGGCAGTTTATTAATCAGTCATTGCTACAAGTCCAAACCATCCTGACAAATAATATTAGCTATGTAATTATTTTTAAAAAACCAAAACTACTTTAGTTATACTAATGTTATGTTTCTTTCCCTTAATTTGAAGTTTTAAAAGGCATATGTTGTGGGCTAGTGAAATCAAATATTTATTACTATTTTTAAAACTTACTTCATGGCAATGAGTCTTATATATGCAAATGGAAAAAATGAGAACTGTAGCTCTCCAGATGGAAGCTATTCAGAGCAGATGCCATAATCTAGACGTGCACTCTGGAGGAAGAGATATTAATCAAAATAAGGGATAATAAGGTAGCTCTTAATGGTCATAGCTGGTTTCTAATTTGCAAGATAACTGATGTGTATGGGGGGGTCAGAGCACATTCAGAAAGAAGCCAAGCGCCTCTGCTTCAAATAGTATAATTTTCAAGGGAATGAGGAACAAGGGATTCATCTTGTCTTGTCATTTTAATTGTTGACTTAATTAATTGCTGGAAGTGAAATTGTGATCTCTCGAAACTTGGATATAGGCACAGCAGCTAAGGAGATAACGGAGACCTCACAGAGGTCTCAGAACACCAGTCTGACAGCTCTACGGGTTGATAGAAGCACTTGACCTGGGGAACATTTTAGCAGCTAATGTTATTTTCCTCAATAATTCTTTTTCCATTGCCAATAAACCTTTAAGAAGCTTTCACTTTTGGCACTTCATAGGCTGAGAATTGATATTTTGCCTGTGATAGTCAAAGAAAGGAAGAAACATCCCTGGCAAAATGGAATATTTTTGTTACAGTTAGTTGGGAAGGAAAGACTTAAATGAGGAATTCAGATCCATTCTACCAATGTTCAGCCTAATTTTAAAAAATATAAAAGCCAAGCATAAATTTGCCAAAATTTCTGCCCTACACTCAAAAATATTAAAGCCACGTTTACCTTTGATTTTTCTCTGAATACCTCTATAAACTTGAGGTATACTTGAAATTTAAGCAAGGTCAGTAAAAGAAGCTGTAGGCCTAGGGCAGG
>NW_012142745.1:4243644-4245524 GCF_000956105.1 Propithecus coquereli
AAAAAAAAAAAAAAAAAATTAAAAACATGACAAATAGCATCTTTTCATTTTGCCAACTCTGTAATATTTTCAAGTTAACTGCTAACTAGTCACAGTGTTAACTGATTGCTAAAACTTCAGCAAAATGTTGTCTTAACTAGAATTGTCTACCACAAGGCTTACAAAAAGTCTGTTTCACTGCAGAGTACAAAACAGGCTATTTAGGACCACGGCTAAGCACATAATCCATGGAGTCAGAGAAACCTGGGGGAATTCTGCCTTCATTGTGACACTGTGAAAATGATTTCTAAACCCTCTGAGCCTGAATTTCTTCATTCGTGGTCTAATAAGTATACCTAGTCTCTGGGTATTGTAAGGATTAAATGAAATAATAGAGTACTGAACAAGTGCCTGATCATAGAAGTTCAGTTTTTTTTTTTTTCTTGAGACAGAATTTCACTCTGTCACACAGGCTGGAGAGCAGTGGCCTGATCATAGCTCACTGTAACCTCGAATTCCTGGGCTCAAGCGATCCTCTTGCCTCAGCCTCCCTAGTAGCTAGGACCATAGGCATGCACCACCTTGCTTGGCCAGATGTTCAATTTTGTTTTGTTTTGTCAATCCAGATAACAAATGGAGAGGAAGACTCTTTAAAAGAAAATGATATTTATTCAGAAATAGGCATTGCAGTGGGAATAAGCATGACACACTAAACTATGTGCATATTCCCACTGCGGTGTATATTCCCCAGTAAGTATCGTTTTCTTTTGGAGAGCCCCCCTCTGTCTGTTATTTAGGTTGACAGTTTTATTACATTTTAATGAAAGTTATTTCAACATGGCACTAATTTAGTAGACATAGTTTGGCAGCATAAATACAAGGGAGTGTAAATAGAACCTTCAAAATAGTACATAAAAAATTTCTTTCATGATGAAGTAGATGGCTCAATATGCTTATCCAAAGTCACCTTTGGAAATTGCTACCTGTGGACATTGGCAAATAGGTGAATTCAATGTATTTTTTATTTTCAATGAAAGTTCTACCTGAATAGTAATGCTGAATTCACTTGTTTATTGACTGATTCCTTCATGCATATACTCATTCATGTATTCAGCAATCACATTCTCTCTGTCTGGAATCTGAACTAAGAAACCTAGAGGGAAATTCTAGTCTGTGGGAGGCACTTGAGCTGAAAGGTCATTTAGATCAAGACTGAGGTGGCTAAATTGGGCCAAGTAGGAGATGAAGAAGCAAAGGAAGCTTGGCAGGCGAGGGCGAGAGTGAGGGCAAGAGCCGATGAGAGCAGGGAGCAGAGAGACGTGCAGGCGGAGATGGCGACCAGCCCCTGATGGATGAGGACAAGGCCTTGGGTTAGGACTGTTTCTGTTCCTAGACCCATGCACTGTGATGCCCTAAGGTTTGGGAAGATTTCCCTGATGGTCTAAATTATTGCCACATCCCTCCCCATTTTACTTAACCTAGTTTTGAGTGGGTTTCTGTGCCTAACAACTCAAAGAGCCTGGAACATAGTGGATACTGAAAAATGTGTCTTTTGAACCTGGTAACTTTACTGGGTTCCCTTTTGACTCAAGGTGGAATCTCTTTCTGGGAGACATCTTATTAATATCAATGTCTCTTATTCTAGTGAGTTAGAAGAATTAAAAAAAAAGACTATTTTTGGGAGAGATACTAGTAAGGGACTTGATCCTTGGTATCATTAATTCACCTGTTTCCTTATTGCTGAGTTTGCTGTTTGGCAAATGGACATGATGAAGACAGCACCAACATTCGACATTCAACATTCAACTAGGGATATATTCTTCACTGACATGTCATTATTTATCTAAATAACATGATCATTTGAGACATGGTGCCTGTTTACAGTTTGGAGAATACCAAGT
>NW_012142745.1:4246949-4249252 GCF_000956105.1 Propithecus coquereli
ATATAACATATAAAATATGCGTGAATTGACTGCTTGTGTTATCAGTAAGGCTTTCGGTCAACAATAGGCTATCAGTAGTTAAGTTTGGGGGGAATCAAAAGTTATATGCATTTTCAACTGTGCCAGGATGGGTGTGCCTAACCCTCACATTGTCCAAAGGTCAACTGTGTCTCATTGTATGGTGGTAGCATATTACAGCTGTCATTTCTAACTGGAAATTTTAGTTCTTTTAAAATAATTTTTATGCTTATTCAAAAATATTTTTGAGTAAGTCTTCATTCATTAGAATACAGGAGTATCCTCCTATTATCTATTTTACTTCTTAAAATCTGCTTAGTTGTTTTAAATATTCACTATAAATCTTTTAAATTCATATAAGATTTAGATATTTCCCACTTAAGATGCAATGGAATTTGCTAAAAAATGCTAAAGAGTAACTATTCTGAGGCTATGATCAAATTCTTGGGGACCCAGTCACTATTGCTAGTGGAATTTTGGTTTGTCTGGGGAAAGTGATTCAGTACTAATATTTATAATTTTTTCCTTATTGATGCTTTGTTTAAACTTTATTAGATTTTTAAATGACAAAAGTTACACATGTTTTAACAAGTCAAATAATACAGAAACACTTAAGAAAATTTAATAATCTGCCCTGTATTCCTGTTGAGTTCCATCTGCTCTCATAAGATAACTGATGTTTTTTTTTTTTTTAATTCAGGATATTATGGGGGTACAAACATTTTGTTTACATGTAATGCATTTGCCCCACCCAAGCCAGGGTTACAAGCGTGTCCCTCCCCCACACAGTGTATTCCACTTCCATTAGTTGTGGGTTCACCCCTCACCCACCCCCCTGACTGGCACCCAATGAGTATTACTACCATGTGAGCACCTTAGTGTTGGTCATTTAGTACCAATTTGATGGTGAGTACATGTGATGCATGTTTTTCCATTCTTGTGATACCTCACTTCGAAGGATGGACTAAATCTCTATCCAGGATAATATAAGAGGTGCTAGTTCACCATTGTTTTTTGTAGTTGAATAGTACTCCATGGTATACATATACCACATGTGATTAATCCACTCATATATTGATGGGCGCTTGGGTTGTTTCCACATCTTTGCAATTGTGAATTGTGCTGCTATAAACATTTGAGTTCAGGTGTCTTTATTATAGAATGTCTTTTTTTTCCTTTGGATAGATGCCTAGTAGTGGGATTGCTGGATCAAATGGTATTTCTATTTTTAGCTCTTTGAGGTATCTCCAAATTACTTTCCACAGGGGTTGTACTAATTTGCAGTCCCACCAGCAGTGTAAGAGTGTTCCAATCTCTCCACATCCATGCCAGCATTTGTTGTTTTGGGACTTTTTGATAAGAGCCATTCTCACTGGAGTTAAGTGATATCTCATAGATAACTGATGTTAATAGTTTGCTGTATAACCTTCTGTAACTTTCTCAATGCTCATATTAATACATATATATATGTGTATAGAAAGAATTTGTTTTGTTTTTGAAAATGTGATTATACTACATACATTATTCTACAATGTCTTTTTCAATTAGTAATATAGCATGAACATCTCCAGAGCAATAGTGTACACCTAACATCCTTTTTAATAGCTGCATAATGGTACATGATGTGGGTGTATCATCATTTTTTTTCTTTTTTATTTCAGCATATTATGGGGGTACAAATGTTTAGGTTTCATATATTGCCCTTGCCCCACCCGAGTGAGAGTTTCAAGCATGTCCACCCCCTATCCCAAGAATAGAAAAACAAGCACCACATGTACTCACCGTCAAATTGGTTTTAACTGATCAACACTTAAGTGCACATATAGTAATAACATTCATCGGATGTCGGGCAGATGGGAGAGGGGAGGAGGAGGTGTATCATCATTTATTCAAGTATTCCTTACAATGAACACATGGGTTGTTTAAAGGTGAATTTTTTGCCCTTGTAAATATCATAATAAAAATTCTTAGACATATATTATGACATATTGGTTTTTATTTCTATAGGATACATCATTCTATATAGAATCCTTAAAGCATATGGATATTCTAATTTTCAGTAGATATTTTCAGATTAATGTCACGAAAGATTGTAGCAATTGACATTCCTATCAACTATGTATTAGATTGCCAGCTTCAGCCCCATCCTCAACATCATTAAATTCTATTGCTCTTAATAATTGACCATCTAAAGTTGACAAATTATCTTCCTTAACTTGCATTTCCATGCTACGAAGGGGGTGAGGTATATTTTCAAGTGTTTCTTGAAACACTTTTAGAAATCA
>NW_012142745.1:4250642-4253236 GCF_000956105.1 Propithecus coquereli
AAAAAAAAAAAAAAAACAAATTTGTAAAGATTAGGTAACATATGATTTTTCACTCTTGAAGTAAACTCTGCAAGAATGAGCTTAGGCAGAGGAGACTGTTTCGTGGTGAGGTTTTAGGACACTGGAAAGAGTTGGATGTTTAGGAATCCTGGTCCAACTACAGATGGATGCCTGCAATTCAAATGTTAAAGCTTCATTCTGTTTGCATAGTTTCTTACCTCTTTAAATTATAGTACCACTTTGAGAAGCCAAGAGAAGTAGTGACACACATCCTAGGAAAAAGCAAATAAACATCAACTCACAATGTTTATACCATTTGGAATAAAGAAAATTCATTTTTGCACTTGTGCAGAATATAAAAACTATCTTTATGCTTATGCTTTACTTCCATATTTCAGGCAGAAACTAATAGCCATTCTTTAAAAATATGCGAAATTGTTGCAAAGATAGGCAAAAACACACCAAATTTTCCATACAAACAAATAAAACAAAAGGTACGTGTTAATTTGCTCTAATGTGAATTTAAAGACTGAGCGTAGTAGCACACGCCTGTAATCCCAGCACTTTGGAAGACCGAGTTCAAGACCAGCCTGGGCAACATAGTGAGACCCCATCTCTACAAATAATTTAAAAATCAGCTGGGGTGTGGTGGCGCATGCCTACATGCGCCACCATGTCATAACTACTTGCGAGACTGAGGCAGGAGGATTGCTTGAGCCCAGGAGTTCAAGGCTGCAGTGAGCTATGATGGCATCACTGCACTCCAGGCTAAGTGACAGAGTGACATCTTGTCTATTAAACACACAAAAAAAGTGAATTTAACAGCAAAGCTGCTTTAGCTCAATGAGAGGATGAAATCGTGGAGTACCATTTGATGAAATGTAAATGTCATCTTTGACAGTCAATGGATTTCATCTCTTGGTTTGGCTGGGAAGTTATTGAAAACTGTTGTTCACAAATGTGGTTCACAAAAGTAGTAATGGAATCAGAGCGCCCATAGCATGTTTATTGAGACAAGGACAGGTTTGAGTCAAGCAGCACCGGATATCAAGACTCTTTTGGGTTAACCCATGTAGCATCAATTCCTTTGTGAGGTCATTTTTGGTGAAATCTGCCTGCTCGATGTCAGCAAGTTAAGGATCATGAATGCGTGTTTAATTTCAAGATCACTGGAGCAGAAATAACCATCAAAAGAATTCTACAGGATTCCAGGTGTCTACAGATTTTTGCCTGCACAAATTGGGAAAAAAATTACTCTCTACTTCAGAGAGTAGAAACATTCAGAGAGAAACATTCAGAAACATTCAGAGAGTAAAAAATTACTCTCTACTTCAGAGAGTAGAAAGAAACATTTTTCCTAGCACTGAAAAGTTAATATGATTGCCTGCTCCCATCTTTTTTCCAGAGCAACAGTTTGGACAGAAGAGCTTATAGTGGCTCTGCAGCTTTTCTTACAGCATGTAAGGCTTTGAAGGGAAAAAATTACCTCATTGATTTAATCGACAGTATCCATCAAATAAATCAAGCCGGGAATAAACTCATCCATGTCCAATTGTCCTAAGTAAACCTTTCTTTACTCTCAACATTCCCTGTCCCTGCTCCCATTTTTTTTATTTTTTGCCTGAGGGTCATTCAGATGTTCAAGGCTTGTCTCCTAGAAAGCCAGCAAATTTTCATCTATGGGAAAAGTATTTTCTACTGTACTTTCTTGTTTAAAAAAATCTTGGAAAAGTAGTGATTTGAGGTCCTGAGTCTGACGAAGTCGATATCTTTCATAGAAACGGACCAAATTTGTTGCAGGGAGGTTGGCGATTTCCTTTGCCATTAACGTTTGCTTGGATAGAAAGCCACAAAACACACGTTGTTTTTCTCTGAAGCTAAAAGCATAGATGTGCTATCAAGCAGCACAGGGCTCCATCCCTACAGCGAATATTAAGGTTGTTCTTCTGGTGGAAGTTTTACTTTGCAAATTTCATTCTAAGTAACCAATGGCTTTTGCTTGTTTAAAAGGGGCTGTCAAAACAGGAATTCCTTAATGTGTCAGCACACCCCAAGGAAGGAAAACCAAAAAGGGATTCCATTAATAGATAATACTAAAGGCAAATTTGACAAGCCCTCTGCAATCTTGTGCAAAATAATAAAAAAAATCATTAACACAACAAAGGTAATGAACATATCCATTACCCTTCCACGCCCCCAAAATTTCCTCTTGCCCTCCCCTCCCCTCCCCCCATCCCAAGGCAACTACAGCTCTGCTTTCAGTCACTATACATTAGTTTGCATTTTCTAGAATTTTATGTAAATTGAACCCCACAAAATGTACTATTTTTTTGGTCTGGCTTCTTTGACTTAGTGTAATTATTCTGAGATACATCCATGTTGTTGTGTATATGAATAGTTCATTCCTTTTTATTGCTAAATAGGTCCCATTGTATAGATATACCTTTATTTATGCATTTGCATGTTGATGGACATTTGGGATATTTTCTGGTTTGAGCTATTACAGATAAAGCTGCTATGAGTATTTATGCACAAGTTTTTGTGTGGACATGTAGCTTCATTTCTCTTGGGCAAATACTTAGCTGGATTGTATA
>NW_012142745.1:4253286-4254334 GCF_000956105.1 Propithecus coquereli
CCTTTTCTATTTATTCCCGGATGTCAAATGAGTCAATAGAAAAAATTTGTAAGGGCCCTTGTAATATTTTAGAAACCTTATATAGTTTCTTCCTTGAAGGGTAACATACTTACAAAATAAATTATTTGAACAGGTTTTTGTTTTCTCTTCTATTTGTGTTCTGTATCTAATAGAAAAATAGTATATATTGTTTACTACTACTTGAGAAATACTTCAATTGCACTTGGACTAATGCCATGAAGTTTATTAATTTATTTCACAAATCTGCATTGAAACTTCTAGATTCAAAAAAGTTGAAGTGTATCCTGGAGGAGAAATTTTGTTGTTGTTTTGAGATGGGGTCTCACTCTGTCACCCAGGGTGGAGTGCAGTGGTGTGATCATAGCTCACTGCAGCCTTGAACTCCTGGGCTTAAGCAATCCTCCCACTTCAGCCTCCTGAGTAGCTGGGACTGCAAATGTGTGCCACCACACCTAGCTGAAATTTCCCTTTTTAATTTAAACATACAGTAAAGAGGAGTAGATTGTAATTACCATAAAAGTATGATATCTATAAATGAGGTTGAATGAGAAAATTGTGGCTTCTATTTGAAAATGAAACAATTATGTTTACTGACAGTTTTGAATTTTTGTATTTCATCATAGCTTTCAAGCTACTTTGTTAATTAACAGGTATTTAATAAAGTTCAGGAAATTTGCAACTTGGCATCACATTCACCTCTGTTCATATATCATTGATTCTTATATTAAAGGAAAGCAGATGTGTTTGTGCGTGATGATACAGTACCAACCATATAACAAATGACCCTATCCTCTATGTGTACTTTACTGTCTGTCTATTTCTAGTCATGGATCAACCCTGTAACAGTTGAAATATTTTCAGTAGCAGACTTATTTTCCAGTGCTAACAGAAAAAAAAAAGTCTAGGAAATTGTGTTCAAAATATAGCACACAGTCTGAGATATTATTAGCCTCAAATATAAAAATATGATGAAGATGTCCCATGGCGTCCCTCCTGCTGCTTCTTATGCATAGGGTCAGAATCAGAG
>NW_012142745.1:4267207-4267570 GCF_000956105.1 Propithecus coquereli
ATGATTTAAAGAATTCTTTAGAGGCTCTGTATTGAACCCCTGCCTCCCAAGAAGTATATGGATTTCTTGTGGTTAGGAATTCGTTTTAGGTTAGGGAAGTTCTCACCTAGCTGCCATTATCACGTGGGAAACTTTAAAAAAAATACTGATGCCAAGGTCATACCTCAAAACAAATTAAATCAGAATTTTGGGGAATATATCCCAGCATCATTGTTTTTGTTTGTTCAAATCTTCCCAGTTGATGCTAATGTGCTGCTAGGGTTGAAAACCACTCTCTTAGAGTCTTGATGCTACTAAAAAATGCAAGCACCGTTGAAAATGTTAATACCTGAATATGTGATAATTTCTTCTTACACCTCATTG
>NW_012142745.1:4273668-4275056 GCF_000956105.1 Propithecus coquereli
TTTGTGTGATTGAATACACTGACTTTTTGGTCCTTCCCAGGCACTAGCCAAAGATTGTCTATTTTTACCAAATTACTAACGAAGAAACTGAAACTTAGAAATGTTATTAACTTGCCTAAATCTCTCTCAATTCACCATAACCACACTGTGGTCCTTGCTATTCCTCTAATAATAAGGCTTGCCTATCTCAAGTTTATTGCTGTTCCCTTTGCCTGGAATGTTCTTCCTCCAGATTTCTGTTGAACTCAGGGGTTTCACAGAATGCAAGACTTTTAGTGCTAAACTGGGAGAGTCCTAGGCACACTGGATGAGTTGGTTACTCAGCTAGAATATATATCATTATACCACAGAAGCACCATTTCTTTATTTTCTTTTAATAGGCCTTGTGCCTGAGGTAGGTCTCTAAAATAGAAACACCCAGTAGAGGGCTTTAGAAATCATTTTAGTTCTTCCTCTTACTTTACAAAGACATAGCTGTGGTCAAGGTCACAGTCTGTCAAGGACGTAGACTCCATTCCTAGAAGTCACTTTTGATTTTGTGGTGCCTTTCTGCCAAGGCTTATTGTCCCCAAACAGAGCCCCGTGCAGCTAGGAGGCATCATGTGACTCTCACTGACTTGGCGTGTTCCTAAGCAGAACTATGTTTTACACAAACACAAACCAGAATTCCCTTGTTAAAAATGACCTTCTGTCAAAGCCAGAACCATGTCAGCTGTACCCTTGATACCAAAGACTTTACAATACAAGCCATCGTGGGGGCTGGGAAAGGGAGAGAGACAGAGAAAACACCAACCAAATACAGAAGGGGCACGAAATGCCTGGAAAATTTAGGGAGAAACAAATTAAAAGGGGAAGTAATCGAAAGTGAAATGTTTACCAACAAGAAATAATCCAAGTAGATTATCCAATCCACCCATGTAAGCACACTGCAAACCACGCTTTCAAAAATCACGAATCTGTCTTCCAGCTCTAACGAACCAATGCTCTTTGTGTACTGTGATAACTTGTTTCTTACACTGTTGCGCATTTTTGCCGATTTTATTATCATTGGCTCAACTTTATGAAAGAAAGGGGGAAGAAAGAAAAGCAAACTGCTGAAGTGGGCATGGAAATGTGAAAGGTTGTATCAAGATGACATTTGAAACACCGGCCCAAGTTTTCCTTTGAATTGCACAGTTAAGATCACAGAACAATATGGGAAATGAGCCAGATTACACGGTACATTAAAATAAACTAGAGTTATTTCCTCAACCCCATAAAGTAGACAATGCCACGGACCACTGCCTCTCCATGAGATAGAGAAATACTTTCCATCTTTTGGAGAGGTTCTATTTTATTCCTTGGAAAGTATATTTGAATTTATTCATTTTATTTTCATTATACTTCTC
>NW_012142745.1:4275106-4281397 GCF_000956105.1 Propithecus coquereli
CTGCCTCAGCCTCCCGAGTAGCTGGGACTCCAGGCATGCGCCACCATGCCCAGCTAATTTTTTTTTTCGTATATATTTTTAGTAGTCCGATTAATTTCTTTCTATTTTTAGCAGAGACGGGGTCTCGCTCTTGCTCAGGCTGATTTCGGACTCCTGAGCTCAAACAATCCGCCCGCCTCGGCCTCCCAGAGTGCTAGGATTACAGGCGTGAGCCACCACGCCCGGCCTTGTCCAAAGAATTTTTTATGGCTGTTTTTATTTTCCTGATCCAATAAAGTTCATACACTGAATTTGGGTGTTACATCTTTTTAGTTATTTTAAGTCTAGAACAGTCCCCTATCTCCAGATCACAACTTTTTTTTTTCCTGTGACATTGACTTTTGAAAAACCCTAGAAAGGTTATCCATAGAATGTTCCACATTATGGATTTGTATAATTATTTCCTTATTATATATCATTTAACTTTTTCTTCCCTCTCCTGCGTTTATATAAACTAGAAGTTAGATGTCGTGGTTAGACTGCAAAACTGACACTATTTTTCTGATCAAGTGGTGCAATCTCTTTCTCCTCCCGTTGACTTTGGGCCTGGCCATGTGACTTGCTTTGGTTGATGGGACATTAGCAAATGTGACACAAGCAGATATGTGCCTGTGCACTGGGGCTTGCCCATCCTCACTGCTCTTGAAAGCCCCATGGCTCTCAAGTCTGCTGCTTAAGGAGAGACGTGTGACCAAGTCACCCCTATAGCTTCAGATGACATCAAGAGTGAAGCCATCCTCCACCAGATGGCTCCAACTAGAAGAATCCTTTATCTGACCCACAGAATAGTATAAAATGATAAATGGTTGTTGTTCTAAGCCACTAAATTCTGGGGTGATCTGTTCTGCAGCAAAAGCAATTGGTGCAGATATAGAGGCTCGATTAAATGCAGGTTAGAACTCAAGTTTTGGCAGGAATACTTGATAGATGATCTGTGTGCTTCAATCACGTCACATCAGAAGGCTTATAATGTTAATAGAAGGCTTACATTTGGACTGCTTAAATGTGGATTAAGGAAGACAGATACTGCTTAGTCATTTTTCAAGTTAGTTTCTCTCCTGCATTTTAGTACTGTTAGGTCATCCTTCCATCACCAGGGTTTGTAGGACACTAATGGTGACAAGTGGTGATGTTCCTTCCCCATGTTCAGAATGATCCATGCACAAAGGTGGCCACAGCATTTGTCAAGAGGAAGAAATTATCTCACCAGCTTATAGCTGCATAGGGCATTATTCTAAAATAATGCTAATTAGTGTATTTCTAAGGACTTTATTCTTAGAAGCTTTGGAGTTATGCAGATGTGCTTCTTGATGACAAAATCAAGCTGGTATCTTAAAATGATCAAATGGGTAGCTATTGCATTCTTGAGCATTTAAAACAAGCAGTTAGCTATGAATACAAGAATAAGAAGAGAGCTTCCACGGAGTACCACAGAGAGGCAGAGAAATTACTAAATTATGGAATTATTTTGATCAGAAGCTGAAATTGAATAAGAAAAGTTAAAGAAAGGGAAGAGAAGAAGAAGAAAAAGAGAAAGCATTTGTACTGATCACCTACAATGCCCTGGCCCCTGTGGGAAATTCTCCCATTTGCTATGGTAAGTGGGCAACACCACTTAAATAATCCAACATTTGGGGCTCTTAATCAAACTCCAGCCATTGGTTTATTATTAATAGAACCCAACCTGGAGTAAAAGCAAATTTATTAAACAAGTAGTTCACCTCAAGTCTATTTATTTAAAACAAGTATATGTAATAATAATAAAAAGAGACCAGAAGGAAATTTTGAATTATTTTTTCAGGTGATCCTTTTTGTTTCTCCTCATATTATCTACACATTCTTTCCTGTGATTTTTGTCTTCTCTTTGGTCTTTGTTGTGTTTTTTGTTTTTTTTAAAATATTGAGTATATATTACATTTATAATTAGGAACAAAATTGTAAATGAAGTTAATATGACATTTAGAAGTTGAGAGAAGAAAGTATGGCGTCCTTATGAACTCTTTCTATGTAATATTTCAAGATTAGATTGAATTTTATATGGTATTATCTAAATTACCAAAAAAAGCATAAAAATAGAGTATCAGAAACCCTCATGAATTCATCATAGGACTTCAGTAGATATCATCAATTTGCCACACTAATTTCCTCAATGCTTTCTTTTTCTTCAATTTTTATTAATAAAGCAAATTCCAGACATCAGGTTATTTCAGCTCAAAATTCTGTAGTATGAATTCTGCTATGGTTTGAATGTGTTGGAAACTTAATCGCCAATGCAACAGAGTCAAGAGGTGAGGCCTAATGAGAGGTGATTGATTAGGCCATGAGGGATTAATGCCTTTATAGCTGGAGTAGGTTCCTTATAAAAGGACACGTTTAGCCCCCTTATGCCTTTCTCTCTTGCCTTCTCTTTGCCCTTGGATGACATAGCAAAATGCTGCCCCCCTCCATCTTTCCAGCTTCCAGAGCCATGAGACAGTGAATGTCTGTTCATTGTGAATTACCCAGTTCATGGTATTTTGTTATAGCAGTACACAAAAAACCAAGACAAATCTCAGAAAAAGGGTGCCTTTTCTTATATAACTGCAGGGTATGACCACACATAATATAATAAAACTAACAGTAATTTCTAATTCCATCTAATACTTAGGCCATGATCAAATTTCCCCTCTTTGCTGTAGAAATCATTTTAAAAATTGGTTTGTACATATCAAGATCCAAACAAGGTCCACTAATTGGCTGTGAATAATCTTATCTCTGCCTTAATCCTTAATCTGGAACATTCTCTCCTCACTTTTATTTCTTTATTTCTGGGCTACTGACTTCTTCAAGAAACTTGGTCGAATGTCCTACAGAATGGACCACATTGTAGATTTCACTGAATACATATTTTTTAAAAGAAAAAAAAAGCATCGCAGTTGTGATTCTATAATATTGGCCTGCCTACACATCTCCAAACCATGAAACCACCATCAGTGATAACTATGAGCAAAAATCTGTGATGGGATTATTTTGAAAGACATTGATTTAATGAACAGCAGACTCATTGGATATAATAAATTTCATTCCCTCTTCTAAGTAAGTGTTATTTGGAATACAAAAGAAATTATGGGGTATTTGGCTTTTTGAAAAACACTTAAAATAGTGCTTTTAAGGAATGTAACTAGAAAAAAGTTATCCATTGAGTACCTTGTAAAGGAACACCATGGTATGAATTAAAAAACGACTATAGGGAAGTCAGCAAAGAATGAAAGCAGTCTTTGAAATTTGAGAGGTATGGATGTTTTGACTCTATTCCCATTTATGATATATAGTTGGATTGCCAGAAAAAAAAATAAGGGCTGCCCAGATAAATTTAAATTTCAGTTTTCTTAGCAGAAGTATGTCCCATGAGATATTTGGGACATATACTAAAAATTACTCATCATTTATCTGAAATTCAAATGTAACTGGGCATCTTGTGTTTTATTTGCCAAATCTGGCAACCTGTGGATGAAATCTCTACTATGGTATGGTGCGGACGACCTGAGGAGAAAGTATAACACAGGAGAAGGATTATTTTATGAGGACACTGTCACCCCTTTGACCACACTTCTCAAATGTGGGAACAGCCACCCATCTGTGGTGCCCTCCAGCTGGTTTCTTGGGAAACCTGGTTTCCTATTTCTACACATAAACTCCCCCAAGCTGAGATTCTGTGGGGGACCAGCCAAACCCAAGTGGAATATGAGAATATTCCTGCTCTGCCCTTTCTCTCTGAGAAACAAGAGTCAGAGAGGCCAGAATCCCAAGACATTCTGGAATGAAAATGGGGGCTATGATTCCACTGCAATTTCCTTATGGCCGTCTCTATAAACACGAGGAATACAATAAAACTGAACATAATACAAAATAAAAGACAGGAAACAAAGAAGAAAAGAAAAGAATAAAAACCATGTCCAAAGATTCTGACCTAAAAAGCCCTCTCAGTGGTCTATAAAACTTAACTCTGAACTTCCTAGCAACCAAGGCAAAGAAGAAAATCCAATGGATTACGGAAATTCTAAGACCAGGCTAGCAAAAGAAAGCCTTTTAAGTCATATAGAAGCAAATGGCTTTACCAGCCTTTAGTTCTGAAGGAAATTTGTTCTGGGATCATACATATTAAGGATGTATAAGAATGTCATAGTGGCAACTGTTTCTTCAAGGCAAAAAACAACAAAAAAAAACTTCCTTGTATATAAATTTCAAAACCTTCACTGCCTGTAGGTATTTGAATCTTTTAATGACACTTTGATGCAGTTTATATCCTCTATGCCCTTAAATATGCAAAGATTTTGCATACAAATTCTTCCAAACTTGAGTAAAAGCCAGGGTAAAAATGACTCGTGGCCATCAATACTCCATGCCTTATCATAGGCTTTTCTGTTTCTTTGACCACCCCTTTATAAAGGTGCACCTCAGTTTTACACTTGATCTCGTGTTTGACCAAATGATTTGGATTTGGACCTCCAGGTTTTTGATTTGGCAACCTCGGACTCTACTTCCACGGACTCTACTTCCTCCCTTGCATCCTCACGTATCAGTAGCACAAAAGAAGTGCCCCTTTTCTCCGGCCTTGCTGGCTGCCATGCTCTAGTTACACCTGAGTAAGGGTGGCAGGTTGGTCACATTAAAAGCCTCATCTTTTCATGCCCCTCTGTCTTCATGCCTTTTGGCAGTGCCCTCCCACATTGCCTCTGGGATTGGCTTTGGGACTTGCTTTGGCCAATGGGACAAGAGCAAGTTTGATAAAGCAGAGGCTAGAAAAATGTGTGCATATTTCTGCTTGCCCTCTTGCACAATTGGGCCCCTTTTCTTGGATTTATGCCATCATCTCAAGAACATACCTGAGCTAGCCTACTGGAGGAATATGCACGACATGTTCAAGGAAACTGAGTCATCAGTTTCCCCTAGCCAACCAGCCAACTGACCACAGACACACGAGCAAGCCCAGCCCAGATCAGCAGAACCATGGAGCTGACCCGTAGACTCAAGAGAAGTAATAAATGGTGGTTGCTTTAAGCCATTACGATTGAGGATAGTTTATTACACA
Source organism: Propithecus coquereli (assembly GCF_000956105.1). Classification (NCBI taxonomy): domain Eukaryota; kingdom Metazoa; phylum Chordata; class Mammalia; order Primates; family Indriidae; genus Propithecus; species Propithecus coquereli. Next base: position 4,280,217 of record NW_012142745.1, read on the forward strand.
AGCAATAGCTGACTGTACAGTGGGGATGATGAATCTCCTATTGAAACTAATAGAGGGCCATCTTATTTCTGCACAAACATGAGCTGCATAAACTCTTATAAGTTGGATGAGGGCATTTGTTTTCCCAGAAAATATAATCCTGAATCTTCTAATATCCAAATGAGTACTTTCTTAAACACTCCAAGTCCTACTCTTTTAAGAATGAAAGTCAGTGACGATGGTCATTGGCCTGGAAAATTCTAAGCAAAACCTTACTCTGGCTCCTCCGTCATCAGATATGAGTAAAATTATTTCAAGGCCAATGTAGTTTGCATTTGGGTCAGAAGATTCTGGTATCTCTTAAACAGTCCAGATTGATACCATTACTTTGTGAACCATGAAATTTGTAGCTCCTCTCTGATATTTTTGATCTAGCATTAAAAGCTGACTTCACTATTTCAATTCAAGCGTGAATACTTCAATGATTACAAAAAGAGAGAGACACTGGAGGGAAAAACCACAGACGAATAAATGCTGTTCGGAAAAGAAGATTAAGCTAGTAAAAACTGTGGAAATGAGAGCAAAGAGTGAGTCTCCGGGTTCCTTGGACGGAGGGATGGACCATGGGGGCAAAGATCAGAGAACCACTCCAGTAAACATATGGCAGTGAATTAAATTGTCTTTTAGATGAAAAAATAAAATACTCCTGGAGTCAATTAGAGCTGGACCAAGTCCTGACTCTTGTAATTGAATATGGGAAATGATTTTGGGCTGCAGTTTATGTTGATGAAGAGACAGAATAAGGGATGCAGGCTCTTTTCCTTAAAATAAAATTCTTTCGCATTTAATTCAAGTACATACAAAAATTTTCAGTCCTGATATAGCAGGTCATCCTAAGGCCAGGAAACGATGAAAAAAAGATCTTTTAATAATACATTTTCCCAGTTAAAACTTACAGGAATACCCATTTTAGTATTACTGTTTAAAAGACTATATCCTATGCATTGCAGGCTTAGAGCTCAAAAGTCAATTAATTTTTAAACTGCTAAACGTAAAGTTGGAAATTCTGTCAAATCACCTGACTACTCCCACAAAGACACCAGTCTAGTGATAAAATTATAACAACAGACAAATTTTTGATGGTGAAAAGGCTTTGACTTAATTGTGGCAAGAATTTCTGGAAAGGTTTGGGGGGCGGTCAG
>NW_012142745.1:4284092-4287140 GCF_000956105.1 Propithecus coquereli
TTTGTGTGATTGAATACACTGACTTTTTGGTCCTTCCCAGGCACTAGCCAAAGATTGTCTATTTTTACCAAATTACTAACGAAGAAACTGAAACTTAGAAATGTTATTAACTTGCCTAAATCTCTCTCAATTCACCATAACCACACTGTGGTCCTTGCTATTCCTCTAATAATAAGGCTTGCCTATCTCAAGTTTATTGCTGTTCCCTTTGCCTGGAATGTTCTTCCTCCAGATTTCTGTTGAACTCAGGGGTTTCACAGAATGCAAGACTTTTAGTGCTAAACTGGGAGAGTCCTAGGCACACTGGATGAGTTGGTTACTCAGCTAGAATATATAGTCTACAATGGTAGGAATCTTCGTTGTTCATTGGTGTTTCCACAGCCCCTAGAAGAGAGTCTGGCATATGGTGGATGCTCAGTAAATATTTGTTGCAAGAATAAATGAATATCATGTGGAGTCAGTTCTGGCAATGGGAGGCAGTGAGGACAGCCATACAGAATTTGCAGAGGCAACATCCAGTATCAGGGTTGGTGGTGCTGGAGGCACAAGATGCACTGTATAGTGGGGGCAACCAAGGTATCTCCACCAGATCACTAGTGGGATTTTCTTGCCTGTGTAGCCTCTGAGCATGGTTCTTGAGTCCTCTCAATGTATTATAAACTACCCAATATCACTGTACTAAAGTTGGGACATGGTTATTTTAAAAGATGATATAAAAGAGGTGGGTCCAGCCTATAGACTGACCCATGTAGATGTGTGCAGTTGAGGAACCCACATCAGGGAGGGAGTAGATGAAAGCACTGACGTGATAGAGGGATGGAAGGAGGGCTCGACTGTCTTCAGAGAGACCATCATTGAGACCAAGCCAATATTCTAAGGCTTACTCTGAAGTAATGGGGACTCGTGCCAACTAGAGTCATGAGGATCACATTAAGGGGGAAAATTGTTAGACTATTCAGGGCCAGAGATGAAGAGAAAGGATGCCTCAAATATAATTCCAGTTCAATGTCTGCTTCCAATTAGGGGGTAGAAAGTCATAATAGACTGTAGTTATCATCCTAATAACCAAGTCAAGCTAGAAAAGCTACAAATAATATTTTTTACAAAACTTATGAGAGAGCTGAGGATGCAAACAAACCTAAAGGAACCAAAAGCCAGAAAGAGACAGGCTCTTTTTAAGAGAAAAGAGAACCACAGTTGCTCTTATCCCTAACAGAGGGGCAAGAGGAAAATGAATGCGGCTGAATTTTTAACAAACTTAATGGCATGTGTGAACAGATGTGACAGATGGGAATTGCAAGGAAATGCAGTCACTGAGTGAGTCTGCGCCCACCTCCAACACTTTCCCATGGGTCTTTTGTCAAGTTCACTGATAGAGTTTGTTGACGGCTTACGGCAGGGCAGGAGAACTGAGAAAAATCTGTTCTGATACACCTGGATCCCCCCCATGTTCAAGGCAGCTGCCTTGAAAGATGGGCAAGAGCATGAGAACTGAGAGAAATTCATCCAAGGCTCTCTAGGCTTCCAGCTACCAGTGGCTGTGCATGAGACAGGAAAGCTGAAAGCATCTGAGGCATTCTGGGCTTTCCGCAACTCATGACAGAGTAGAACAGAAAAGCTGGAAGAAATCAAGAAACCACTTGGAGACACTTTTCTAAAGCATTTTTGGAGCTTTACAGAGTATAAGGTAGCAACCCTCTGAAGGCTGGAAGGAGAGAGATCCTTCAAAGCTCCAAAAATGAGCTTCAAAGCTCCAAAACTGAGGATGGCATTGAAGAACAAAAAAACTCCCCAGTGAACGGAAAAGCTGGCAGCCACATTGTGAAGCTGCGAGAGATCTCTCGCCATTTCAAAGCTGATGGCTCAGATATAAAGCACAAAGATCTCTGATATCTTCTAGCACTCAAATCCCAAGATCTGCTGAAAGGAAAGAAATATTAATACTATTTTCAAACTATTTGATGTTAGTGGTGAACTTAAACTAAAGCTGTGACAAAGTCCAGATCCAGCTCCACTACAGAATTGTCAGACAGAGGTTTGAAATTAACTGTAATAAATAATAAAAGTGTTTATGTAAATATTGTAAAAGATAGAAAATGTGAAAAAGGGGAAATTTCAGCAGAGAGATGGAAACTATGCAAAAGAACAAAAAAGAAAAGCTAGAAATGAAAAATATGAGACCACAAATGAAAAATTCATTAGATGAGCTCAATAGCAGGCTGGATCCATCAGAGGAAAGTGTTAAGGAACCTGAATACAGGTCAATAGAACATACCCAAACTGAAGAGCAAACAGTGAGGAAGGGGAAATATCGGAGTAGAGCACCTGACATCTGTGTCACAATACCATTCAGTCTAATGCATATGAAATTTGATTTCCAGAACTAGAGGAGAGAGAGAATGGTGGCAAAAGAAATGTGTGAAGAGAGATGTCAAGAACATTATAAAACTGATGAATGATATTAATCCACAGATCCTGGAAACTCAAGTAACCCAAAGCAGGCTAAATAGCTCCCAGTATAAATGTTAACACAGTCACTGCAACCACCAAAATCATGCCCATTGCTCCTCACATTTCCAAATGCTCCTGAAGGCACTATACCACTGGATATGAAAGGGCTCCCCAACCTTAGCAATACTGACATTTGGGACCATATGATTCTTGGTTGCGAGTGGCTGTCTTGTGCATTGTAGGATTTTTAGCAGCATTCCTGGCCTCTGATCAGTCAATGTCAGGAGCACCCTTCTTGCAGTTGTGATAACCAAAAAAATGTCAAGACATTGCCAAATGCCCTTTGAGGGTGAAATCCCACCTCTCTTTCTCTCCATTAAGAACCACTTGTATTTGAGATAGCAAAAAGAGTGAATCTTTTTTTTTCTTTTTTTGAGACAGAGTCTCACTGTGTTGCCCAGGCTCAAGCGCCGTAGCATCAGCCTAGCTCACAGCAACCTTAAACTCTGGGCTCAAGCAATCCTCCTGCCTCAGCCTCCCGAGTAGCTGGGACTACAGGCATGTGCCACCATGCCCAGCTAATTTTTTCTATATATT
>NW_012142745.1:4287840-4289304 GCF_000956105.1 Propithecus coquereli
AGATATGGTGTAGGAATTATATAAAGCAGTGTTTCTGCACCTTCTGAAACTCATCTACTGTTTTATAAAATAAGGCTGTTATCCCTACTTTGTTTGACTGAGACAAATCGATGGATCAGAGCTTTACTTTGTTTTCAATCTGCATATGACCCTCCCTCTCCCAGATCTAATACCTTCCCAGGGTGAAGTGCTTCCTCCAATCCCACTCCAGTTAGAGAATCATTGATTTGCAGCATAAAGATAAAATCAGTTTTCTCACTTGCAGACAGTGACTAATGAGATGAAGGGGGAGGAGCTGGAAGGGAAAGGAGTCCAGAGAGGATGAGGGTTAGAGAGAAAAAGGGAGAAGACGGAGAAGAAGGAAAGGGAATGAAGAAAGAGAAGGAGGAAGAGGAGGAGGACATGGCTGAAGAGGAGATATTTAATACATTAAGCTGAATTTAGTAGTCTCAGTAGTTAATGTAGAGGAAACACCCCCACTAGTAAGAAATAGAGAAAGATAGTCCATAAGTCCAAACTGGATAAGGGGAGCTAAATTCCTGTCTCACCTCCTATACCAAAATAAATTCCAGATGGGCCAATATTAAACTTAAAAATCGAAATTATAAAAGTCTTGGAAGAAAATGTGGATAAATTTTTAAAAATATGCAGGCATATAGAAGAACTTCTAAAGCACATTACAAAATCTAAATTCCACAAAGGAAAAAAAGTGCTAAAAATGACCATAATAATTTTAAAATTCTATATGGGAAAAACAACATCATAAAAGTCAAAATATAAAAGACACTGGAAAAAATTGCCACACATATTATGGACAAAGAGCTATTTTTGTGACTATACAATGAACTCGTAAGCAAGTAAAAAAATACGGAAAAATAGGAGAAAAATGAGCAAATGACTCAGCAGACCATAGCAAAAGAGATACAAAAGGGCTATGAACATTTATAATTACAAAAATGCAAATTAAAATAATAACATGCCTTTTCCACTTACCAGATAGGGAAATACTTAAAATATTGAAAATGCTCAATATTGGCAAGCGTGTAGTAAACTAATTTCATATCCTCTTAGAGGGCCTTTAAATTGATGACCTTTCTCTGCAGGATAATTTCAGAATATCTTTCAAAATTAAAAAGGCACAACCCTTTGACCCAGCAAGTATACTCCCAGGAGCTTCTGCAGAGACATTAACAGAAGCCTGCACCAAAATGAACACCACAGCCGAATGCTCACTGCAGCCTTGTTTCTGAGAGCAAATGCTAGGAACAACCTTAAGTGTCCCGCAGCAAAACTGAGTCAATAGTGATGCTGATTCCTCTTTCCAGGGCCAGGATTTTTTCCTAGAGAGTGAAGCAGGGCTTAGTGCAGTGAAGAGAAGGCAAATAGCCTGGGTGGAAAATCACTAAGACCCACACAGCATCACCCAATGCTTATGCTCAGCTATTTTTTTTTTTTTTTTTTTTT
>NW_012142745.1:4290729-4295314 GCF_000956105.1 Propithecus coquereli
GAGACACCAACTGTTATCTAGTCAATATCTATTCTTGCCTCTGCTCCTCCTGTGAAGAAAACCTTGATTTGTTCAGTTGATGACTGGGGTCTCTACCCCAACCCAAGGAGATGAATTGTGATTGGTCTAAACCAGTCATTGTAATCTCATTCCCTTTGGCCAATGTTGGTCTAAAAGTGGCCACAAAACCCAGTTCTGGCCATTGAAAGTGTGAGTGAGTCTTCTGAGTGGGGGTTTTAGAACATCTTTTGCCTTCCCAATACAACAGATCAGAATCAGCTGGCAAAACCCTCTGCCCGCCCCTTTCTTCCTGACTGGAATGCATAGGGTGCCCAGCGGGCAGCAGCCATCCTCCAATCACAGCAAATAAAGACAAAACGCCAACACCTTGGAAATGGCAGAGATTCAGAAAGACAGAAAGAATCCAAGACAGCGTTATTGAGCAGCTGCCCCGGCTCTGAGAGGAAAATTGCTTATGCTATTTTTAATTGAGGATTCCATTCCTTGCAGTCAAAAGCATTCCTTACTGATACCACGCTTAAATGTATATAATTGTAAGAAATATATGTACTTGCTGATGGGAGGCCACTACCAGCTCTTCCTATCCTCTTACTCTCTATAGCCCGTTAGTTGCTGAATTTCCTTTTGTAATATATCTTGCCCAAGTTTCTTCCTGTACTAGTTTTCTATTGCTGAGTAAAAATCACTGCAACCGTAACAAGTTAAATCACTAGTAATTAATTATCTCAGAGTTCCTGTGAGTTAGGAGTCTGAGCACAGCTGAGCTGAGTTCTCTCCAGGAGCACCTGGGCAGGCTCACGCTTACATCTCATTGGTCAGGACTGGGGCACATGGCCACCCTGGCTTCGCGAGAAGCTGAGAACGTCAGCATCTTTGGCAGAAGGCAGCCGAGGAAAGAGGGGACCGGAGATGTCTCTTGGATTTCTGTCCCCATGGGATTTATAATTTTTTTCACTGTATATGAGTACTTTGCTATTCTTTTTTAGAGACATTCGTATTTTGGTGTAAGAGTTAGGGTTATGTCTAGCTGTATATAATGTCTCTCCAGTAAGAGAGTCACATTTAAGTGACGCTCAGGAATTATTTGAGGGTACGAAAATAGGATTGTGATTATTTCTAAGACCTGTATCTTTTAAAGATACCTTCTGAAATACTCACAGGTGAAATTGTGTGTGATGTCTAGGATGTGTACTGCGAAATAATCTGGGACAGAGGGAAGCAGATGGGGGTATGACGGGGCAGCGTGAGCTGTGGGAGGTGATTGTTGGGGCAAGAGGAGGGGCACGCAGGGTCTTCATTACCCTATTCTGTCTGCTTTTGCATGTGTTCTACATTCTTAATAACAAAAGTATTTGAAAGATGACTCTAACATCAATAATAGCAGTAACAGGCCTAACTAGAGCCTTAGGGATGGTGATGACCCATCTATGGAAAGACTGTATCTTCTGAGGGAAGAGCACATGTGGGCAGTCGGAGCAGCCAGGCTGAACCGTGTTCGTCCCATATTGTCTGGGGGAAATCTGCCCATCACAGGGCTTGAGAGGCAGCCCCTGCTTCAGGTCAACTCCCTTGTGGATTTTGAGTCCTCAAGGTCTCTGACTAGACCCAGCTGGCCATGAAGACTGCTCAGCTAGTGGTGTTTCATTCTCTGCTGCCCAGGCAAATTTTCAGAGGAGAGAATATACAGACTCAGAATTAGGATGTTGGGTCCGACATGGGATTTATAGTCACTTTTTCTCTGTAAATAAATAATTTGTAATTTTTAAAATATACATTGGATTTCTAATTGTTTTTCACTGTAAATGAATAATTTTCTATTCATGTTTATATATATTAGTATTTTGGTGTAAGAATTAGGGTTATGTTTAGCCACATATAAAGAGAATCCAAAATAAGAATGATTTGCATACACCAAGTTTACACTCACTTGCAAAAGAAGTTCCCAAGTAGGTAGACCAGGACTGGTATAGCTCCACAAAGTCAGTAGAGACCTAAAGCTATTTTTGTCTGTCCCACTCTATTAGTCCGTTTGGGCTGTTATATCAAAAATGCCATACACTAGATGACTTAAACAACAAACACTTATTTCTTGTAGCTCTGAAGGCTGGGGAGTCCAAAAGCACTGTGCCAGCAGACTTGGTGTGTGGTGAGGATCTGCTTCCTGGTCCGTAGTTGGTTGTCTCCTTGCTGTGTCCTTATATGGTAAGAAGAAGTGAGAGAGCTTTCTAGGGTCTCTTTTATAAAAGCACTTATCCCATTCCTAATTACCTAATTACATCCCAAAGGCCCCACCTCCAAATGCCATCATGTCGAGCATTAGGATTTCAACATATGAATTTGTGGGGTGGGCGGATACATAAATATCCAGTCTATAGCACTAACCATCCCTAGCGATTAAGTCTATAGCCACCTCTCGGTTCAAGATTGCTGTTGGAGCTCCAGCTATCACCTGTATTTCAGGAAGCAGGAAGAAAGAATGTAATATTCCCCATTGACCAGAACTTGGACAATGACCACCATTTATCTGAATGAAAGACTGAGAAAGCTAATTCTCAGCTGAGCACATTGCCATCCCAAATAAAGTGGGTTTTAATTACTGAGTGAAAAAATAGAGGGAAGGCATGGTGGGTTGGCAACTAGCAGCCCAGTGACTGTGTTGTATGAATCAGTCTTCAGAGTCCAGTCAGCCATGTGGTTGACTAACCAAGTCGCTGCACTTGCAAAATCAAAGGAAGGAACTGGTAGGTTCACCAAGGCAATACCTCTACCAAGAAATTGAAAGAAATTAAAAGCTTGGGTACAGTGAGGGTGTATTTGATAAAAGAAATGTAACTAAAATAAAAATATAATAGAAAAGTCCAGAGATAATCAGATTTTGGATTTAGTTTGATCCAGAGGTTCATGTGGCCATTAGGTTTTTAGCCCTGTTTATTTGTGTTTCTCAAAGTTGTGCTCTCCTCCAGCTTCACTCTCAGGATGACTTTGGCTGTGGCAGTTAAGGTGGTTGACAACAGCTACTAAGTCATCTATTCCTTCCAGGCTTCCTTCCTTCCAGACTTCCTTCCTTCCCTCCCTCCTTCCTTCCTTCCCTCCCTCCTTCCTTCCTTCCCTCCCTCCTTCCTTCGAAGTGTAAAGCCTTAGTGTCTTAATTCAAAATTTCTCAACCCTTTCCCAGCAACTGCTAATGTAGCTTTAATAGACAGAATAATGGCTCCCCAAAATGTCTACATCTTAGTCCTCAGAACCCGTGACTATATCACTTTCTATGACAAAAAGGGCTTTGCAGATGTGGTTAAGCCAAGACTTTTGAGATGGGGTGATTACCTTAGACTACTCAAGTGGCCTAGTGTAATTGCCAGGGTCCTTAATAAGAGGGAGGCAGAAGGGTTGGAGTCAGGGAAGGAGAGGTGACAAGCGGAGCAGAGGAGAATGCAGGCAGCCCCTGGAAGCAGAAGCGCAGCTCTGCCAACACCATGACTTTGTCCCCATAAGACGCATTTTGGACTTCTAGTGTCTGGAGCTGTAAGATAACATATTTGTGTTATTTTAAGTCTCTAAGTTTATGATTCTTTGTTTCAGCAGCAATAGAAAATTAATAGTCCTCAAACCAGTGCTCCAAATTTTAGTGTTCTGTGAACTTGTTTTACATTATCCCTGACTAAAGGGCCCAAATATTTTAATCCTGTTTTTAAAGTTGTTTTCACATATTTACCAATTGTAATATTTAGACATGTGATATCTAGTAGCACAAAATAATATCTACTGGATGGATAGAGAGACACTTGTGAACCCACTACCAATTTACACATGAGAACCTTACCAATTTCATTAAAGCTATCTGTATGCTTCACCTGATCTTATCACCCCTCCCAAAGATAACTACTAATACTACCCTGAATTTGCAATTTATGAAGTCTTTATTTATATAATTTTAATGTGTATCACTAAGCAAGACATTGGTTGCTTAGTTCTCATTCTTGAAAAGGGTGGTATTGTAAGTTGTTTCCTATAAATTCCTTTTTTAGAAAAATTGTTTCTAATATTTACCCATATAGTCATGTGAACCTATAGTTCATTTAACTTCACTGCTGAAATATTTTCTGAGACCGTTCATAATTCATCCATTCTACTATAGGTGGATATTTACAGTGCTTCCAGTTTTTTGTTATTATGAACCATGCTACTATGGACATCTTTGTATATGCCTATTCTTACACACACGTAAGAGTTTCTCTACTTTACAAGATAATGCGAAATTGTTCTCTAAAGTGATTATAACAATTTACATTTGCACCAGGAATGCCAACATGCTCTCATTGCTCTAACTAATTACCAACATATGGTATTTTCATACCTCTTGGTTTTTGCCATTTTATGAGTATGAAAAGATGTTTCATTACACTCTTAGTTTGCATTTTTATGACTGCTAATAGTGTGTAGCATCTTTCCACCATTAAAGTTTCTTTGATTATATGTTTCAGGTCTTTTATTCATTTTCTGTTGGATGGTTTGTTTGTCTTTTTTTATTGACTTGCAAATAACATGTTGTTAGTTACATAGATTT
>NW_012142745.1:4296224-4304018 GCF_000956105.1 Propithecus coquereli
TTTTGATATATACATGCCATTTGAATTTGTCAAATCAGGATAACTGGGGTATCCATCACTTCAGACATTTATCATTTTTTTGTGTGTATGTTAGGAACATTCCAATTCTACTCTTTTAGTTATTTTAAAGTATACCTTAACTTATTGTTGATTATAGTCACTTTATTGTGCTATCAAGTATTATTCATGCTATCTAACTATATTTTTGCACCCATTAACCATCCTCAGTTTATCCTGCCCCCTGTTACCCTTCCCAGCCTCTGATAACCATCATTCTACTCTCTTTCTCCATGAGATCAATTGTTTTTCATATTTATCTCCCACATATGTATGAGAACATGTGAGATTTGTCTTTCTGCACTTGGTTTATTACACTTGTCTATTAACACAATGTTCTGTAGTTCCATCCATGTTGTTGCAAATGGCAGGATTTTATTCTTTTTTGTGGCTACGTAATATGCCATTGTGTATATGTACCATGCCTTCTTTATCCATTCATCCACTTATGGACACTTAGGTTGATTCCAAATCTTGGCTGTTGTAAATAGTGCTGCAATAAACATGGGAGTGCAGATATCTTTTCAATATGCTGAATTCCCCTCCTTTGGATATATACCCAGCAATGAGATTACTGGGTCATATGGTAGTTCTATTTTCGGTTTTTTTGAGGAACCTCCATACCATTCTCCATAGTGGTTGTGCTAATTTACATTCCCACCAACAGTGTGCAAGGGTTCTCTGGGTTTCATTGGTCAATTTATCTCTCCCTGAGCTGACACCAGTGGACTTAATTACTCTGGATTTGAAATAAGTTTTGACATGTGATACTGTGGATATCTATAAAAATGGAAAAATATGTAATACAACAGCACAGGGCTGTGATCCTTGAGAAAAGTGAAACACAGAAGGGGAGCTCCACATCCGACTGTCTTTCTGCCTGCAGGCATTTTTAAAACCATAGCGTAAAGAAATCGAGCTTAAACAGAAAGCTGTGCTCTGGCTGAATGAAGGAACAGAGATTAGATTTGGGGGTTTCTGAGGCACCTGGAATTTGTGAAGCAGGTACAGGAAAGAAGGGAGATACTAGAGAAGGACTCCAGAAATCTGAGTGTCTGCTTGAATACTAAGCTTAACCTTTGAAGATTTCACAGTGTTGAGGTCACTAAAGTTCCAGCCAGAGTGGAGAGACCTCTCTGGACACCACGAGCAATGAGTCGAGATCCCAGAGAGACCACTCTAATGAGTAAAGCTACTCTAGCCTCAAAGTCAGGGCTTATAAAGCTGATCTTCCAGTGAATTAATTCCGTGCAAAAGCAAAGCTCAACATTCTTTAAAGGGGGAAAACAAAATCCAGACTCTTAACAACATAGTACAGGTTGAGCATCCCAAATCTGAAAATTCAAAATCCAAAACTTTTTGGGCAACAACATATGATACCACAAGTGGAAAATTCCACACCTGATCTCATGTGATAGGTCACAGTCACAACATAGGTGCACAACACACAGTTTATTCAGTATCCCAAAGGGCAAAAAGCCCTCTTTAGCTGCAATGCATTTTTTCTGTGCATGTCCAGATTCCCCCCTGCAAGCACACCCACGAAGGGTAATAACCTAGCACAGTGCATGCTAGATGCACCAACGGCACGTTCTCCACTATGCCCCACGTGGGGCCAAGACCTTTGTTCGTCACTCACTATTTCTTTTTCCTTTGCTCTGTGGTGCAAAGATATTGTTGAAAACATCAAAAAGACCTGCAGATACCCCTATGGGTGACAATAATAAGAAAAAAAGGAAGCATTTATATTTATCCATAGCACAGATAGTGAAGCTGTTGAAACTAGTGGTGTAAGTGTGAAATGTCTTACAGAAGAGTATGGTGTTAGAATGACCACCATATATGACGTCAAGAAGCAGAAGGATAAACTGTTCAAGTTTTATGCTGAGAGTGATGAACAGAAGTTAATGAAAACTAGAAAAAAACTCTGCGTAAAACTAAAAATGAAGATCTCAATTGTGTATTGAAAGAATGTGCCCATTTGCATCATAGTGAACACATGCCATTTAAGGGTATGTTGATCATGAAACAAACAAAGATCTATCTTAATGAACTGAAAATTGAAGGACACTGAATATTTAACAGCTGGTTGCAGAAACTTAAGAAAAAACATGGCATTAAATTTTTAAAGATTTGTGGTGAAGCATCTGCTAATCACGAAGCAGCAGAGAAATTCATTGACAAGTTTGCCAAGGTCATTGCTTATGAAAATCTGATGCCAGAGCAAGTCTATCATGCTGATGAAACATCACTGTCTTGGCATTTATTGCCCCAGAAAGAAACTGATTACAGCTGATCAGACAGCCCCTACAGGAATTAAGGATGCCAATGGCAGAATAACTGTGCTGGGATGTGATAATGCAGCAGGCACGCATACGTGTAAACTTGCTGTGATAGGCAAAAGCTTGCGTTCTTGCTGTTTTTAAGGAGTGAATTTTTTTGGCATTCCTAACAAAAGGCATGGGTCACCAGGGACATCCCTTCTGATTGGTTTCACAGTCATTTTGTATCTGAGGCTCGTGTTCACTGCAGGGAAGCTGAACTGGATGATGGCTGTAAGATTTTGTTATTCCTTGACAACTGTTCTGTTCATCCTTCTGCTGCAATTCTCACCAAAAGTAATGTTTATGCCTGTACTTTCCCCCAAATGTGACTTCATTAATTCAGCTATGTAACCAGGATATCTTACAATCAAGGAAGAGTTAATGTAAAAACACTTTCTTAAACAGCATGCTGGCAGTGGGAGGTGTGGAAGTTTTCAAAAGGAGTTTAGCATGAGGGATGCCGTATACGCTGTTGCCAATGCTTGGAAAATAGTGACTAAAGACGCAATTGTGCATGCCTGGCACAACCTCTGGCCTGTTTCAGTGACGATGATGGACAAGGTGGTGACTTTGAAGGAATATATATGTCAAGTGAGGAAAAAGAGTCTGACCTCCTTACATATGGAAAAAATATGCCTTCAGAGTCTGTCAGTAAACTGGAAGAAGTAGATACCAAAGAAGCTTTAACATTGATAATGAGGTTCTGGTTGTTTATTCAATGACCAATAGTGAAATAGCCAAAATGGTTTGAATCAAGGAGATTGTGATAATAGTGATGATGAAGATGACGTTGTTAACACTACAGAAAAAGTGTCTATAGACGACATGGTGTAAATGTATGATGAGCTTATTGAAGTACTAGAGCCACATGCATTTGTAACAAACAGGAAATCCTGTCAGTTTATAAAACCAAAGAGAGACTTCCAAGACAAACACCATTGTTAATGAGGCAAATGAAGCTGGAGGAAACATTTTAAAACGCCATCCAGCAGAAGGCCTCCTCACCACTAGAGGACCCTCTTCCTGGTCCCTCAACTGCTTCTGATGTTTCTTGTCACCTAAAAAAATAAAATACAGTGTACAGTATCTTTCTAATTAAAGCACAGAATCCTAGGTGGAGACTGAAACCCTGCCATTGTTTGTTGTCGCTGTTGTTCATCAGCTGATACGCGTATGATGGTGATTCTACTGAGCTGCTTAGTTACCCTGAACACGTTTTTTTTCACAGTATTAATGATATGTCATACTTTGTGCCAAGTCCTTATGTGTGAGTAAGTGTAAGAAATGATTCCTTATCAATGGCATATAACTTTGGAGTCTGGAATGATGGCAATACCAAGCAACCACAGGTTGTCCCCATGGGTGGCTAAGACAGTGATACCTTTGCTTTCTGATGGTTCAATGCACACAAACTTTGTTTCATGGACAAAATTATTAAAAATATATAAAATTACCTTCAGACCATGTACATAAGGTGTATATGAAATATAAATGAATTTTGTTTAGACTTGGGACCCATCCCTAAGATATCTCATTATGTATATGCAAATATTCCAAAATCCAAAAGAAAGAAAATCCAAAATCTAGAACACTTATAAGGGATTCTCAATCTGTATCAACAATGGCCAGCATACCGTAAAAAATTACTCGATATGTGAAGAAGCAGTAAAATGTGGCCCACAACTAGGAAAGAGAAAGTTAGCAAACCAGGAGATGACCAGATGTTGGATTTAATAGACGAGGACTTTAGCCATTATAAATATGTCCAGGGATATAAAAAAAAAAACCCATCCGTGAATATAATGAGAGAATGGGAAATATTAATGCAGAAATGGAAATTCTAGAAATTAATAATAAAAATTTGAAATGAAAAAAATCACATTTTCAGAAAATAATGAATGGATTAAGATTGGAAACTGCAGAAGAAAAGATCATTGAACTTGAACAGAGAACAATAAGAAGTCTGTACTACTTCGGTAGGGCCGCCATAGCACAATACCACAGGATGGGTGGCTTAAACGAAAACTAGAAGTCCAAGATCAAGGTGACAGCAGGGTTAGTTTCCTTTGAGGCCTCTCATTGTCGATGGCCACCTCTTGCCACCTTTTCATATGGGTGTCACTCTGTGCACATATACCCTTGGTGTCTGTTCTCTTCTTACAGGGACACCAGCAGGTCAGATTAGGACCCCACCAGAATGTCCTCATTTTAACTCAGTCGCCTCTCTAAAAACCTTACATCTGTACATAGTATTTGTACATGTTTGTAAAGCACAAGTGATATTTTGTTACACGCATAGAATGTGTTAATGATCAAGTCAGGATATTCGGGTCTCCATTACCTCAAGTACTTATCATTTCTATGCATTGAGAACAATATCATAATGCTTAAACTATCTAACTGTTCAATAATTACAAATATTTAAATAACCACAATGTGCCCATATAATGAAATGGCATGCAAGCATTAAAGTAATGGGTGTGGGGTCTTATTTCGGGATGATGAAAATCTTCTAAAATTGATTGTATTAATTGTTGCTTAACTCTGTGCACTGTAATCTTTAAATGAGTGAATTGCACGATATGTGAATTATATTTCAATAAAGCTGTTAGCAAATAAAGAAAAATTAAATATAGAAGTAAAAAGACCTTTTCTCTAAATATGATTATATCCTGAGATGCTAAGGACTGGGACCTCAACATATAAATTTCAGGGGGACATAATTCAGTCTATAACCAAAATGAAGATGAGAAATTTTACAAAGCTGAAAACAATGAAAAGCACCCCAGTAACCTGTGACAAATATTAAGCATTCAAATATATAAGGAATTATAGTCCCAGAAGGAGAGGACCCATATATTAGGACAGAAAATATTTGAAGAAGTAATGCCCAGAATTTTTCCAAATTCAATGAAAAATATCAAAAGCTCAGCAAAGCCCAAGCAGGACAAGCCCAAGGAAAAACACACCTAGACACACATTAGTCAAAGTCCTGAATTGAGTAAAAGGATATTACATTCGGGAAATAAACGTAAGAATGACCACAGGCTTCTCATCAGAAATAATGGAAGCCTAAAGATAAGAAGAAGACATCTTTAAAATACCAAAAGGAAAAAAAACTCTGTCAACACAGATTTCTATATCCAGCTAAAGTATATTGCAATATAAAAGCAAAATAAAGACATTTTCATGTAAATGAAAACTGAGACAATTTATCTCAGCAGACTTGCATTGTAAGTTTTTCAGGCTAAAGGGAAATTATACCAGAGGAAAAGTTAGATCTTCACAAAGGAATGAAGAACACAAAAAAATGATAAATAAGTAGATAAATTGAAATAAATTTTATTTCTAGTAGGACAAATCCCTTTATTCCTTCCCCTCCCTATTCTTCCTTCTATTCCTCTTCCTCCTCCCATTTTTTTCTGGAGTGTCTGGACTATTGTTGGTCTTTTCTATCAATTTTAGAGTCAGCTTGTGTGATAGACATTCATATTGCATAGACCTCCTTCGGGGAAGAGTTTGCTGGCTGGCTGAAAGGAATGCAGTTGCTTTAAGGTCAGCCTTAGCTTCAGAGAACCACCACAGATGAGTCTGTGCCTTTCCAGGGGCAGCCCGTATCTGGTGATTGAGTGGGATGGGGGCTGTTGTGGCCCGAAGTAGGATGCTCCGAAGGGCAATATTTGTCTCAGAGCTCCCCACAGGGTTGGCTGAGATTTGTCAGAGGTGCATCGTAGTTTAATTTCTACCTGTGCCAATCTTGATTTCTTCTTGTTCCTTTCACAGCTTCCTAGTAAACATCTAGCACCCCAAACTCCATCTCAATGCCTGCTTCTGGAATACCCAACCTATCAAGCTTCTTGAAAAAACTTATTAGAATTTTCCTTGCAAATTCACTGATAGTACAGAACAAGTTAGAAGTGAAACTTTTTTATATTGACATTTCAATTTATCAATATGATATTTCTTCATTTAGGTCTTCTTTAATGTCTTTCAATTTAGTTTTTATATTTATCATTAAAGGTCTTGCACATTTTACAAAATTGTTTTGATTGATATAATAATTGTACATCTTTATGGGGTACATGTGATATTTTGATATATGCACACAATGTGTAGTGATCAAATAAGTGCATTTTAGGCTATTTATCTCTTTGAACATTTATCATTTGTGTTGAGAACATTTTGAATCTTTTCTTCTAGCTACTTTGAAATATACAATTTATAATTGTTAACTATAGTCACCCCACTGTGCTACCAAACACTAAAACTTATTCCTTCTTTCTAATTGTCTATTTGTGTCGATTAACCAACCTGTCTTCATTATGCTTCTTCCCAGACTCTGTAACTGTCATTCTACTTTCTACCTCCACGAGATCAGCTTTTTTAGCTCCCACATATGAGCTAGAACATGTGACATTTGCCTTTCCGTGCCTGGCTTATGTCACGTAACATAATGACTTCTGCTTCCATCCGTGTTGCTGCAAATGATGGGATTTCATTCCTTCTTATGGCAGAACAGTATTCTACTGTGTATATATACCACATTTTCTTTATCTGTTTGTCCATTGATGGACACTTAGTTTGATACCATGTCCTAGCTATTGTGAATAGTCTTGTACATATTTTGTTAGTTTTTTTCTTCTAGGTAGCTTATATTTTTGACTACATTTGCATATACATGTATACACACATATATGTTTAAAATATGTTTTCTAAATATTTGTTGCAAGTTTGTGAAACTGTAACTGGCTTTTGTATATTGATGATATGTACTTTCTTATTCACACACAGGGCAGAAAGCTATTTTCATGCTGTGACAACCAAACAAAAGAATTAAGCTTCACTTTAATTGGACCAACTTGACAAATATTTAGGTTGAATTCCTTATTTTATTTTCAACTCAATTTAGATTCAAGACAAAAAGGATGAGCATAGTTTTTATCAGACACTCTGTTTTGTTATCTTAGTCTATTTCACAGTATCCCTTGGTTTTATTAATTCCATTTTATAGATGAAAGGACTAAGTCTCAGAATAATCCTGGGGATTCTTGCCCTAAATAATACAGCTACTAATATATTGTGACTCAAAATCAAGTCTCTACTGAGTCGCAGAACCCAATCAGGTGAATGTGGTCTTACTGTGTTAAAATAAATGGTCCCTGTTACATGACTATTTTGAGGATAGAAGTTGTTACTATGTATATAGTATCATTTGCATTACTCACTTATCAGATCTCACATTTCTGTGAGCTTTTTCTTCCACTGCCACGTTGATGATTTTGTGTTATTCTTCTTGATGTTCCTAGTAAGTGGAAAAGCTGTACGAGATATTTTATTTATTTATTTATTTTATTTCAGGGTATTGTGAGGGTACAAACATTAAGGTTACACTTTATGTCTTTGCCTCACCCAA
>NW_012142745.1:4305070-4315399 GCF_000956105.1 Propithecus coquereli
GAGAATAAAATGATTTGATATTTCAATTTCATCCTCATATAGCCTGTCTGTCAATGCCCACCATTTACTGAGTGCCTATTGTGTGCCAGGTACTATTCTAAGTTGATAGGTTACAAATATTATCTCTAATTATCGCAGCAACTGAAAAGTTAGGAAAAGTTACCACTATCCTATTTGACAGATGAGAAAAATGAGATTTGGAAAGGTTAATTCATTTGGTATAAAATATAACTTTAACCTATTATTCACTATTTTCAACACACTAGTAGCCTAACCATTAAGAAATAATCAAGTACTTGAGGACAAAAAACTCAACTTTTCTTTCTTTAAGCTACTATTGGGAAAAAGTTCCATTTAACCTTCCTATCTAACTAACAATTACCTATAAAATTATTGGGAAGGCCACCATTATATGCTAGACTGGTAAATAATTTTTTGCACAAAGTGAGGAAGGCAGGCTTGAACTAGTGCATTCTGAAGGGATGCCTGGTTGGATGGTCTGCTCTCTCCTCTTGAGTTGGTTTCCAACTTCCTTAAGGATGTGGGACTGTCTGTGTACATTTAGTGATCCCATGTCTGTTAAGAGATTCTCCCAGTGTTGTTTAAAGGCCATTTTAATTCCAGGATCTACAAAAACCATGCAGTGGAATCCTGAATTCCTGTTAGAAAAGATCAAGCAAAAAAAAAAGAAAAATAGGATTCCCATTCAATGCTGAATTTTTCAGCACCAGCTAAGTGAAAAGCACCATTTTAAGGCTTTAAGAGTAGAAAGTTGAAAAAAGAAATCAACATAGTTCTTGTCATACATGAATAGTCTGTATATAGGTAGATATGGTAATAACTATAACAGCCAAACTGTGATCTAAGATGGTACAATGGATGGATAAGGGAGGTAGAAATTACAATCAGGAGATCAAAGAAAGCATGATGATATCCCCTGAGAGGCTTAGAGTCCAGCAAAAAGGGTAGGTGAAGCGTTTTTTTTTTCTCCTACCCTCACATTTCTGACACTTGGTGGGCTTCCAAGCTGCTGGAGAGGCTTTCTGCCTCTGTGAGTCCAAAAGCTGCTGCCGCTAGGGAACTGGGAGCTTCTTGCAGACAAAGTATTAATACCAGGCTCCCAGCCTCTGTGGGTGCTTCCCATCACCACAGACTGAAACCAAAACAGCAGGAGCCATATTGCTTCTCTACCCACTGTGCGCCTTTGTCCTCCCTAGGGGGCTTCAGCCTTTCAGCTTTTGGTTTGCTCATTATCACACAAACATTTCATAACCCTGGCCCCAACAGCAGGAGTCACAGGGGTCCAGTGAATCCCGGGGGGATTTGCGTGACCCTGGAGCGTGGACATTCCAGGCAGGCTGCCCTGAAGAGAGGGGGGCAGAGATGACCAGAGTACTAGCTTTCTCCATCCAGACCCTTTTCCTCCCTTTTCCCTCCAACACTTGCAGCTGCTGAGAGAGACAATTAAGCCACCACACCGAGACTTCTACAGAGAGTGGAGAGAGACAGTTAAGCCACCACACTGAGAGTTCTACAGAGTGTGGGGCTCAAACCATTTCCTCTTAAAGTCCTTCAGTGGAATAAGGAGTGCTTGGATTGTGAGCCCTCTGTTCACTAGCCCTCCCTGGTGCTGCATACTTGGTAACTCCATCAGAGCAGGGCACGCACCAAAATGGAGGGGCATCAAACCTGTTTGAGTACCCCATAGGCAACCAGGAACCTGCACACTTCTTCCTGGCATGGTCAGGGATTGATCTTTGGGGACACAGGGGCAGGCCTGCAGGACAGATCCCAAACCCCCAGGACTTGATTGTGTTGCTTGGAAGTAGGAAGGGGAGATTTGTGAACTAATTTCAGGAAGTGAGGGAGCCTGTGTGGGCAGAACTGAGAGGAGAGTGCAGTGCGGGTCCCAGCTGTGGTGTACTCACCGAGAACCCCTACCCCCATAGGAAGCCACGGTCTCAGGCCAAGCTGGGATCTTGGGTGGGGAAGTTCTCCAGCCTGCAGTGCAATCATGGGGGATCTTAGCTAGTTCAAGCTCCTGCCTGCTGGCAGAGGTTGAAGAGAAACTGCAGAGAAGGGAATAGGGAGCAGGGTGAAGAGCAAAACCCACTCCTGACAGCCAGATTGTGAATCTCAGATGGCCCCATCTCCACAAGCAAGCTTTCTGGTTAGCTGGGCCCACTTCAGCCCCTCCCTGATGGCTTTCTCCAAAAGCTGGGAGTGGACCTTTGAGCCCTGCCAACACAGCTACATTGCCAGCTTTTATAGAGCCTGAGGGCAGGCTCACCCAACCCAGCCCTGCCCAGCCTCACTCCCCCACCCACCTCTGCTGTGGCAGAGAATAGGGACACACCTGGAAGTTCCAGGGCCCCACCCACCACTTGGGGCATTTGAGTGCATCTCCTGAGGGACTAGAGCTGGTCAAAGGTCCCAAAAATAACAGTGCAGTTTGTGTCTTCTGGCAAGCACCACCTATTGACAGGGAGGTCAATCTACACAGCCCTTTACAGCATCTATTGACTGAATCTTACAGAGTGTGGTTGATTCTCAACCACAAGCACCACCTACAGTCTCAGAGATTAAACTGGGTGTGCCAATACAATTCACACTGTTAAGAAGACTACAGGGCTGGGAAAAGAGAAAGGATTTCAAAGACCTCCAGCCTCCCCCATCAAAGAGAGACAGGGAATCTGCCCACTCACACGGCTTGCCACTGCTACAGCCTACAAATGACTAGCAACTGAGAAAACCATCACACTAAGGATATCTATAACTAAGGTATCCATCAAGAAACTAAAATGCCATCAAAGCACCCACAAACAAAGCCAAAGTTCTTACTCAACATATGTTACAAACATGTCCATATGAGTGAGGGAGGAGGAAAAAGCCCCACCTAAGCAAAAGAAAATTCAAATATAAGAAGCAATGGCTGCTCCAGATGAGAAGGAATCAGTGAAAGAACTCTGGGAGTATGGAAATGAGAGCAAAAGGACACCCCCAAAAGGGAATACCATCTTTCTAGCAATGGATAACAATCAAAACAAAAATATTGAAATGACAGATAAAGAACTCAAATATGGATTGTAAGGAAGCTCAATGAAATCCAAGAGAAAATGGAAAACCAACTCAAAGAAATCAGAAAAACAATTCAGGAAATGAATGAAAAATTCACTAAAGAGATTGACATATTAGAAGAAAATCAAATGGAACTTCTGGAAGTGAAAAATTCATTTAAGGAAATACAAAACACAGTGGAAAGACAAGGAGGGCAATGCGCACTACCCGAAGGATGGACATATTTGAAACACGGACTTCGGTGGTGGGGGAACCAAGGGCAACACACCTAACCTAATCATCTGTACCACGGGAAGGGCGGCGGGAGGAGGGGGGAGGAGGGAGGAGGGGACGGGTATTTGTATACACAAGGAGTGCAATGCGCACTACCCGAAGGATGGACATATTTGAAACATGGACTTCGGTGGGGGGGGAACCAAGGGCAACACACGTAACCTAAACATATGTACACTCATAATCTGCTGAAATAAAAAAAATAAAATAAAAAAAATAAAAATAAAAAAAAGAATAGACTAGACCAGGCAAAAGAAAGAATCTCAGAGCTTGAAGACAACTCTTTTGAATTAATTTAGTCAAAAAAAAAAAAAAAAGAACAGGCCAGGCGCGGTGGCTCACGCCTGTAATCCTAGCTCTCTGGGAGGCCGAGGTGGGAGGATTGTTTGAGCTCAGGATTTCAAAACCAGCCTGAGCAAGACCGAGACCCTGCCTCTACTAAAATTAGAAAGAAATTAATTGGACAACTAAAAATATATAGAAAAAACTAGCCGGGCATGGTGGCACATGCCTGTAGTCCCAGCTACTCAGGAGGCTGAGGCAGGAGGATTGCTTGAGTCCAGGAGTTTGAGGTTGCTGTGAGCTAGGTTGACGCCACGGCACTCACTCTAGCCCGGGCAACAGAGTGAGACTCTGTCTCAAAAAAAAAAAAAAAAGAACAGAGAATTAAGAGGAATGAACAAAGCCTACGAGAAATATAGGATTATGTAAAATGGCCAAATATAAGAATCATAGGCATCCCTGACGGTGAAGAAGAAAATGCACAAGGGCTGGAAAACTATTTGAGAGAATAATCGAGGAAAACGTCCCTAGTTTTGCTAGAGATTTAGACATCTAGGTACAGAAAGCTCAATAATCACCTAGGAGACTTATTGCAAAGAGGCAATGAGCCTTCAAACTGGAACTACAACATTGACTTCCCTGATTCTCAGGCCTTTGGACTCAGACTGGCACTGCACCATCAGCTCTCCTGGGTCTCTGGCTCACCAACTCACCCTGCAGATCCTGGGACTTGCCAGCCTCCATAATTGCGTAAGCTAATTCTTTATAGTAAATCTCTTTCTTTTTATATACACAACCTATTGATTCTGTTTCCCTGGAGAACTCTGATGAATACACTATTTGATGTAGAAGGAGGTTTAATACAGGGATTAGAAGCTCATTACCCATTGGAAGGACTGGAGAATCATAAATTATGGAATCCACCACTGACATTTAGATAATCAGAACATGAAGGAATCACAAGATCCTGTGGTGATTCACAGGATGTGGGTGATTCACAGCAAGACACCCAGCCAAATTTCACGTCTGTCATCTGCTCAAGTGCTCACACCCAGCTGCCTGTGCTTCAGGAGCACGATGGTGTCTGCATTTCTCTCACCTTCAAACATCACACCAGTGTCTCTCAGGAGAGGAATCAAAACCAGAATTCTGCCAGTAAGAGTGAGTGTGGAAATGTAGTTTTTAGGCCTCCAACTTCAGTGATAAAGGGGAGGATTTAGAAGGATCATAAAGAAAACATTAGGGAATAAAAATGAATCAACAGGGAGAAATCCCATTGACTGAACAATGACAATAACAACAGAATGTCTTCCTTCCTCACACACAGCAGAGGCACCTGATTTTAGATGCGGTGGGACTCTAGCAGGGGTGTGAGTGCTCCTGCATACTGACTCTGTGCAGTGTCTATGTGATACCAGGAACCCAGCACTCTGATTCACAGTGGCAAAGCCACTTTCTCCCGAAAGCCCCTAAGACATCACCAGCTTTCCTGGTTCTCAGGGCTTCAAACTGGGTTAATATTTGCTGTTTGTAGGTCAGTGATATTTGATCAGATTCAGCTATACTATTTCCCTGACACTAACCACCATAGTGAAGGTTAACCATGTATAGAAAAAGAAATTGGAAATTTAAGCCAGGCTAGGGAGAAGATTTTACATTCACTAAAAAGGAGAACAAGCTCCTCGTTCTTATGATGAATTAACAGTCCGCTTCTGTGGAAGCAATCTGCAAAACAACTAAAAGAATTCTCTAGCATTCTGTCTAGTGGTGAGCGAATCCAGATACCAATTACATGTACACAAATGGTATTTACCATGCTTAATAAACTGAGTTCATGACTAGACTTTAGATTTATAAAGCTCCGTAAGTGTTTATTAACCAAGTAATACACCAGTATTTTAATGGGAGGCACAATGTCAACAATAAAGCACTTTATAAAAGCTGTAAGTATTGAAGACTCTACAACGTGCAGGTAACGCATGCAGTTCAGAAATCAAAGTGTGTCTGATCATCTGGTTAGCCTCCTGTGATCAGCTGATCATCACGAGGGCTGTCCTTCATTGCACACTAACCACAAAGGTTAGCAATAAGCAGAGTTTTATGGCATTCAAACAAAGCTTTTTATTTCGCCTAACAGAGTGGCACCAACCATGAATTAACTTAATGATGTAGGTTAAACTGTGTTTATGGCATTGCAGATAGAAAAAAGTTTGGAGAGCTGGAGAAAATCGTATTATGTTTAAAATAAGGAAAAAAGAAGCATCCCATTAACTCCATGAAATGCCCCTTCAAGAAAAGTATCCCAGTGGTACAGATGGTTCAACTGGGGCACAGAGAAGTAAGAATTGCCCAAGGACTAAGAGACCTGGATTTGGATCTGGTTATACCTGACTCAAATCCATGCTACCAGATCAGTCTGCCTCCCAGCATTATTGGTAATAGAAAGGGCATTATTAGCAATAAGGAAGGCTATTATTAGCGACAAGAAAATACCATGTGCAAAATTATGAACAGACATTCTGTTAATTATTTTTCTGGGGAGATAGGTATTTAAGTAAGACAACATACCTTGTTAAAATTGCTAATAAACGGGCTGACTCCCCTTGAAAGAAACTACTGCAAACATCAAAATAGGTAAAATTTAAACATACGTAAAAAAAATTCAAATACAGGATCATTTCCCAGCAGACACAAACTATGTGAAGGAAAGCAATATTTGGGGACCAAATATATAACTAATTTAGATGATGCCTGTCCCATCTCCTCCACTAGATTCCTTAAAGCAAAGGACTGTGTTTTCTTTTTGGATTAAACATTAGGAGATGGGATTCCAAATGAACAACATTGCTAATTGGCCTTTCTTATTTTAAATGTAGTGGTTGTCAATGCTAATGCTTCAGGGGGCAAGCTGGCAATGAAATGGGCAATGGGGCAGGATGTGAAATAATACAGGGTGGTGAGAACTGTGGAAAACCCTCCAGGAACGCCTTGTCTAAAGAGAGCAGCAGACCTTCAGCTCGGGGGATTGTTCACAATGAATGCTGGCCCAGAGATGTCAAATCTTCCAGCTTTTTAAGAGAAGATGGAGATCTATATTCTATATTTTATACGAAATACTCTAATTCTTGATATTTTTATTTCTTTTTTTCAAATTGAAAAAATTGCATATATTTATGGTGTATAATAGGAAGTTTTGAAATAAGTGTATGTTATGGAATGTCTAAATCAAGCTAAGGAACATATGCATTTTCTCATATACGTTTTTTGGTGTGGTAAGAACACTTAAAATCTACTCTCTTAGCAATTTTCAGGTATACAATATATTGTTATTGGCTATAGTCACCATGATGTACAATAGATCTTTTGAACTTATTCCTCCCATCTAACCGAAATTTTGTACCCTTTGACCAACGTTTCCTCATTCTTCTCTACCAGCAATGTCCTGATAAGCACTATTCCACTCTCTGCTTCTGAGTTTGACTTTTTCAGATTCCACCTATACGTGAGATCATAGGGTATTTGTCTTCCTGTGCCCGGCTTATTTCACTTAGCTTACTGTCCTCTAGGTTTGTCCATGCTGTCACAAATGACAGGATCTCCTTCTTTTTAAAGACTGAATAGTATTCCATTGTGTCTATTTGCCACATCATTTTATTCATTCATGCATTGGTAAAGACTTAGGTTGATTCCATAGCTTGGCTATCGTGAATAATGCTGCAATAAATACGGGAGTGCAGATATCTCTTCAACATACTGATTTCATTTCCTTTGGATCTATACCTAGTGGCGGGATTGCTGGATCATAATTTTAATTTTTTGAAGAACCTCCACACTGTTTTCCATACTGGCCGTACTAATTTGCAATCCCACCAATGAAACTATCTGATTTTTAAAGGTTGGCAATTAATTCCATTTTTAAGATGACAGTGTGGGCTGTCAATGTGGGATCCTATATGTGGATTACTCAGATGTGTGTCTGCAGCCTGTTCTGCAGACATTCACTCTGATAAGTGAATGCCAATGGCTAAACCAAAGCCGCAGTGTAGCCTGCAGTTCCTTCTGGTTTTGAGAACCTACACTGGCAGGCGTGATGGCCGGGGCTTTTGTATGGAGTGGGCGCCGGAGTCCTGTGTGCACAGGCCAGTTATAAAATTGGTCACCTGCCCATTGTAGATAATAATTGGAATTACAGATGCTTTACTTGGATGAACCTTTATTAACCTGCCTCTTGACATGGAAAACACCAAGACCCAGGGGATTACGAGAAGTGCCCAGCCCCTCCATGCTATCCCCCTCCCTGCCCTGGGCCCCTCTCACCACCACTAGGTGGCTTAGAGATCACTCAGTTGGAAACCCACATGTTTAAAAATAATTTTATTGTTTATCAGGTGAGTTTGGCAGGGGTATTGTCAACTTTGCAAGAAAGATACGCTTGAGCTATGTGGTGGTACACGGCCACCTTTCAATGATTGTAATCTCTCAGTATAATTACTCACAATGATCTCTTTTACGTAAGCATCTTAAAAACCAGTTTCTCTCCCTAACCAAGCCTAACCAGTTGGAACAGTTTTAAAAGAACAATAAATCTTTTTAATTACAAAAGTAATACATGTCTGTGAAAAATTCAAACAAATCCCAGGTATGTAGAGTAGCTCCTATTTTACACCTCTGCCCACAGGTAGCTACTGTTAGCAAATGGGTGTTTTTTCCTCTGGATCGTTTTCTATTCTTTTGCATGCAGACACACACACACACACACACACACACACACACACATACAACATGCTATACACGTGCCATATTATTCTGGGATGTGCTTTGTTTATTAGACAATATGTGTTGGAAGTAACTAACTGTGAAGTTTTCCAACCAGTGTTTAACTTTTAGGTTATTCATGTAGTTGAATATATTAGTATGTATAAAGTAGAACCCAAAGTGCTTCACTTAGATCTGGAAGCTTATCCAGAGGTACATGAGGCTTTAAAATTTTTGATAACTAAGTGGTCCAGCTCTACCCAGATTTATGTAGTAATTGTTGTCTTAGGAAGTGTTGTTAACTGAATTTGTAAACTGAGTCATGTTATAAGTGTCCGGGAAGCTGGCTATTGGAAAGGATTCAACAGTGAGTGATTTCTTTGAAAGAAATCAATTCCCCCATTTTCAGTGGCTCCTTATCACACTCACAGAAAAGTCAATGTCCTTACCTATCACCTTTTCAGTTTCTCTATGACCTCAATTTATTCTACTGCTTCTTCCCTCAGGCTACCCTTTCCTCTTCCTGAATGTTCCCTGAAACCACGGGGCCATTGCACCTACCATCCGCTCTGCCTGAAAAACTCTTTCCTCAAATATCCAAGTGGCTTACTTCTTCATCTACTGTAGATCAGTCCTCAAATATCACCTCATCAGTGAGGGCTTTCCTGAGGGCCCTAACAGAAATTTTATTCTCTCATCGTTCTGGAGGTTACAAGTCCAAAATCAAGGTGTTGGCAGGGCTATACTCCCTCTGAGACTCAGGGTAGAATCTTTCCTTGCCTCTTTCTAGCTTCTGGTAGTGGTGAGCAATCTTCGTCATTCCTTGGCTTGCAGCTGTATCAGTCCAATCTCTGTCTCTGTCCTCCACATGGAGTTCTCCCATGTGTCTGTGTCTTCATCTGTGTCCAAATTTCCATCTTTTAAAGGACACCGGTCATATTATATTAGGGCCCATCCTAGTCCACTATGACATCATCTTTTTAAAAAATTCATTTTATTGTGACAAGAACCCTTACCGTGAGATCTAGCCTCTTAACAAATGTTTAAGTTTATAATTATTATTGACTCTAGGTACAATGTTGTTCAGCATATCTCCAGAGCTTATTCATCTTGCTTAACTGAAACTTTATTCCCTTTAGTAAGTAACTTTCTGCTTCTCCCTCCCCATATCCCCTGGAAAACACCATTTCAGTCTTTGATTCTATGGATTTGACTATTTTAGATGCCTCAGATAAGTGGAATCATGCAGTATTTATCTTTCCATATCTGGCTTATTTCACTTAGCATAATGTCCTGAAGGTTCATCCATTTTGCCACATATTACAGAATTTCCTTCTTTTTTACGGCTGAATAATATTCCCATTGTATGTATATACTACCTTTTCTTGTATATATTATAACATTCATCTGTTAATGCAAATATAGGTTGTTTCCACATTTTAGCCATTGTGAATAGTGCTGCAACGGATATGGGAGTCAAATATTTCTTTTGAAAGCCCGATTTCAATTATTTTGTGTAAATATCCCATAGTGAGATTGCCAGATCATATGGTGATTTTATTTTTAGTGTTTTGAGGAACTTCCATACCATTTTCCATAGCAGCTGCACCATTTTGCATTCCCATCAACAGTATACAAAGGTTCCAATTCCTCCACATTCTCATCAACATTCGTTATTTTTTATCTTTTTGATAATAGCCATCTGGACAGGTATTTGGTGATATATCATTGAGGGTTCGATTTGGTATTTCGCTAAAGATGAGTGACACTGAGCATTTTTTATATACTTCTTGGGCATTTGTATGTCATCTTTGGAGAAATGTCTATCTAAGTTACTAGCCCATTTTTAAATCGGGTCTCTTTTCTTCTTTTTTTTTTCTTTTTGCTGTTGAGTTATAGAAGTTCCTTATATATTTTGGAGATTAACCCCTTATCAGATAT
>NW_012142745.1:4315502-4327203 GCF_000956105.1 Propithecus coquereli
AGTTCCTTATATATTTTGGAGATTAACCCCTTATCAGATATATGGTTTGCAAATATTTTCTTCCATTCCATAGGTTGCCTTTTCACTGTTGATTGTTTCCTTTTCTATGCAGAAGTTTTTTAGTTCGATGTAGTCCTACTTGTTTACTTTTGTTTTTGTTGCCTGTATAACTGTTTTCTTTTAAAGCAAGGTTTTAAGCTGAAAGTTCCCCCAGCCTGAAAGGTCTTTGTTTTTTAAACAGAAAATTTATGTTTGATGGTTTATTGAAAATGTCCAGATAGAAAAAAAAAGTTTTTCATTAGAGAAAAGAAAGGGGTTCCCCCTTAACAACATGGAATGAATTCCATGCTTTATATCCCAAAATGCCAGTGAACTGGATAGTCCATGCAGCCAAGGCTTTGAACAATTTGTCAACAAATGGTATGTCTCTAATCTAATAAGGCTATTAATCCTCATCTACTTTATATAACATAGATGCAAAGATACAAATGAGCATTTACAAAAACCCTGCCTGTCACTGGATTCATAGAAAGGAGTCTGCAAATTTTGAAAGGGCTGTGCACCAAAAGTTTGCTTGGCTCTCAAAATGCATTGCCTGTATACAGTGGCTAGATTTCCAGCAAAGCCCAGGAAGCAATATGATTTATCATGAGGTGAAATAGTATCAATAGATTCCCTGAGTTCCAGAATCTTATAGGAACCCTGGGCTCTGCAGCCCTCTACAACACCCCAAGGGGCTGAAGTGGGTACAAACTGGTAGTTTCTATCCTTAGCAGTGAGATGGGGGGTGGGGGGAGTTGGCTTTGGTGACCCAATGACTGTGACGTAAAGGTGGGAAGCAGCTCAGATTTGAGTCTTAGAGACTCTCTTTCCATGCTCGGCCAGTTCCTGGTGTCTGAGTTAGGCCTCTTCAGGCCACAAGTAACAGAAACGGGGAACTCGTTAACAAGAATTCAGGGGTAGCTCAGGGAAGCCAAAAGCAGGAAGAACCTCACAGAGGCTAGAACCAGGCACCAGAGACTGTCAGGGGTTGGTCACTCACCTTGTCTGATGGAACAACCTTGCCGACATACTGATTTTGGACTCCTGACCTCCAGAAGTAAGGGTTCTGTTAATAGATTTAATAAATTTCTGTTGTTTAAAGCTACTCAGTTTATGCTAATTTGTAATGGCAGTCCTAGGAAACTCTAATACTTGATCAATTGATGAAAGTTATAACATTATTTGTATTAATAATTTAGCTAATGTGGCAATAATCTAACTTCCAGTGGTGAACAAGGCAAGCAGTCACTACATGACTGCTTTTACTGGGACAATTCTTTACAGCTTTGCTACCAGACCCACCCACTTAGCCTTGGGTTGGAGCAGGTTTTCTAGACCTGGTATGGTCCCCTTCCCAATTCCCAAAGTAGTCCTGTGGCTTCCAAAGATACTCCAGGACCAGCACCAACTCTGGCACTGTGGTAAACATTGAACTGGAGCTTCCTGACATAGTAGGGTGAATGTGGCATTCAAGTCAGGAGACTAGGGATCTAATACTTTCCCTGCAACTGACTGGGATAGGACAGTGTTCTTACCCAGATCTGTCATCCAGGGACAAGAATAAACCCTGATGTTTCTATCCAACTTCATGAGAAAAAGATGGCTAGCCTCACTCACAGTAGAGATATGCAAATTAAAATTACCATGAGATTCTGCACTTGTGATATCAGATTGGCAAAGATTAAAATGTTTGGTAATATGGTGTAGCCAAGGGTATAGAGGAACAAGTGATTTCACTGACTGAAGTGGAAGTTGGTACATCACTCTCTAGAGGTCAGTTTAGCAATATCTAACAATTACAAATGCACAGACCTTTTGACTCAGGAATACCATTGCTGAGAGTCTATTGCATAGAAGTATAGGTGGGGACAAAGGTTATTTATTGCAGCACTATTTGCATAATAGTATCATTGTTTAGAAACCACCCAAAGGTGCATCACTAGAGAAATCACTAGATTCATGTTTGCTTACATGTGCAATTGAGTGAAATTTCTTTCACTTGAAAAAGCCCTTTTAAATCTGAATTATTGAAATGGGCTTGTAATGAATCCCCACATCTCCAACACTTCCCTGCTTCTGGATACCACTCATCCAATAGCAGACTGCCCAATTAATTTTATGGAAACACTGCCTTTTTCATGTTCTTTATTTTCTTTTCAAAGACTTCTCATTGCCTCAAACATATACTATAAACTTCATAGCCTGGAATGCAGGACTTATTGCTGGGAAGTCATGATTTATCTTTCCCACATTATCTTCCATTACTCAAACACATAAACTTTCCATCCAACCGAAAACATTTGCCCACTAACCCCAGACACACCAAACATTCCTCATTTAGTAAGGAGTTTTGGCAAGAGTGAGTGTTAAATTTTGACAAATGACTTTTCTACATCTATCAAAAAAATTGTGTATTCATTTCCTAGGGCTGCTGTAACAAAGTACCACAAACTGGGTGGCTTAAAACAATAGAAATTTGTTGTTTCACAGTTCTGGAGGCTAGACGTCCAAAATCAAGTGCCATGCTCCCTCTGAAATGCGTAGGGGAATCCTTCCTAGCCTCTTCCTAGCTTCTGGTGGTTTGCCAGCACCTTTGACATTCCTTGGCTTGCAGCAGCAAAACTCCAATCTCTGCCTTCATCACAGAATGTTCTTCCCGTGTGTGTCTTCACATGTGTGCAAAAGCACATAAGGCATCATGGATCACAGGTCCACTCTGTCACAGGTCCGGTATCTCTTATCCAAAATGCTAGGGTCCAGACGTGTTTCAGATTTCAGTTTTTTCAGATTTTGAAATATTTGTATTAGACCTACTGGTTCAGCATCCCTAATCTGAAAATCTGAAATCTGAAATGTTCCAATGAGCACTTCGAGTATCAGAAAGTGTCAAATTTTGGAGCACTTCGAATTTTAGATTTTCGGATTAGGGATACTCACCTGTAGAGTATGACCTCATCTTCTTGACTAATTACATCTGCAATGGCCCTATTCCCAAATAAGGTGACATTCTGAGATACTAGGGGTTAGGATTTCAATGTATCTTTTTTTTTATGAGGAGGGGACAGTTCAATTCATAACAGAGCATATGATTTTTCTCCTTAGCAGTATTAAAATGATGGATAATATTGGTGGATTTTCTAATATTTAACCTCCTTGCATTACTGGAATAAATCTCTCTTAGTCATGAAGTATTGTTTTTTAAATGAGCTGCTGGAGTCTGACTGTTGATATTTTAAGATTTTTGAATCATATTCACAAGCAAAAGTATTCTGTTTCATTTTAGTATGATTTCAGGTTTTAAGATCAATAAAATTGCTTTATAAAAATAATTTTGGAAACTTTCTTCATCTGCAATCTGGAGTAGGTTAAGTAGCATTGAGATTATCAATTTCTTTTTTCTTTTTTTTTTTTTTGGAGATAGGGTCTTTCTCTGTCACCTGAGCTAGAGTGCAGTGGCATCATCATAGCTCACTGCAACATCAAACATCTGGGGCAAGTGATCCTCCTGCATCAGCCTCCTGAGAAGCTGATGGTGTGTGCCAAGGTGTGCACCACTATGGCCGTCTAATTTTTCTATTTTGTGTAGAGAGGGGTCTGGCTCATGCTCAGTCTGGTCCCAAACTCCTGACCTCAAGCCATCCACCGGCCTCAGCCTCCCAGAGTGCTGGGATTGCAGGTGTGAGTCACTGTGCCCGACCTGATATTATCCATTCTTTAAATGTTGGGCAGAATGTTTCTGGAAACCATCTAGGCCTGGTGTTTTTATGAAAAAGTATTTTAACCCTTTCTCAAGCTGTTTTATGGTAAGCTGTTTTATGGTTAGATTTTTTTTACTGGGGTCAATTTTAGTAAGTTGTGTTTTCTTTTAAAAGTATCCATTTCATCTGTATTTTTATTTTCATATAGGTGTACAAAGTAGTCTCTAAAGCTTTTAAAAATTTCCATGTTTTTAATAATTTTCCCTCAATATTTATAATTTTGTGCTTTTTTTGTTCTTTCTTTATTAGGTTAGCCAATGGTTTGTTGATTTTTTTCCCCAAGGACCATATTTTGCATTTATTTGCTTCATTATTTTTCTCTTTTCAAACTTTAGAATTTATGCTTTCTTTTATTTTAAGGTATCTGCAATTTTGGCAGATTTGTGAGGTAATTCTGGTCCTAGATCTGGGAATTACAGCTGTGGTAACTGCAGTTTTTTTATAGAAAATTGGTCACCTGATGCCCTATTCCTTCCATTACACCATTGTTTTCAAATTATTGCATATATTATTCTGTGTGTGTGCATGTTATTTCTGCAACAGATGGAAGCCCTTTGAGGTCAAGACTATGTATAATATTTCCTTTGGACAAAAAAATATTGATATTGTGGCTAAGTTAGAAAATTAGTGGAAATGTGAAGGCAGCTTCTGAAATGGCTCCCGACAACCCCTACATCTTAGTATTCACATGCTCGTCTCACTCCCTCTGTCCTTGAGTGTAGGCTGGACCTAGAGACTTGGTTCTACAAAGTAGAATATGACAAAAGTATTGGGATGTTACCTCCAAGATTAGGTTATAAAAGACTTCTACTTTGTCTTGTTCAGACTCTCTCTGTATCTCTAGATTTACTTGTTTTGATGAAGAAAAGGGCCATATAATGAGCTGTCCTATGGAGAGGAAGGGAAAACAACCCCTGGACAATAGCCCACAAGGAATTGAAATCTACCAGCCACCACTTGAGTGATCATGGAAGCAGATCCACCTCAGGTTGAGCGTTGAGATGACTGCAGCTTAGACGAACACCTTGATCGCAACCTTGTGAGAAGCCCAGAGCTGGCTAAGATGCACCTGGATTCCTGACCTGCTAAAACTTCGAGATAATAAACCTTGTTTTAAGCTATTAATACTATTTGTGGGGTAATTTGTTATGCAGAAATAATCAATACAGAGTCCAAACTTTGTATAACTGTCTCGGTCTAGGAAACATTGCCCAGTTGAAAACTGAATAGTCTAGTTGTAATTTGGAAGTAACCTGCTCTGTAGAGAAATAACTCTAAATCAGAATTTAAAATGCAGTAATGCAATTAATACCCAAACTTTTCATTTAAAAGTGAAGGTATTTTAACATCATTTTCTTTTAATTCCTTCATTTTAATTCATTAAAGGCATACCGGTTGTCCCTTAAAATGACTTATTTTTCACATCTTCTTTTTTAAAAATTGTATCTGCACATGAGTATTTAGAATGTGCTGAATTAATGACACATTACCTAAATAAAATGCACAGATCATAGCTGAGTTATAACATGGATTTTTATTGTACAACATTTTAACCAATATTAGTTTGTTTCTACACCCTGGTGTAGACTGCTGATTGTCCACAAAAAAAATATGTCCTTCTTCTTTTTTTTTAAATAGAGATGGGGTGTCTGCTCTGTCACCGAGGTTGGAATGCAGTGGCACCATCATAGTTCACTCCAACTTTGAACTCCTGAGCTCAAGTGATCCATCTGCCCTCAGCCTCCTGAGTTGCTGGGACTATAGATGTGAGCCACTGTGCCTGGCTGTCCTTCTCTTCTTCCACAGTAATATAGTTTAAGCTGGACATAAGGCTGCTGTGCTAGAGACGACATTTCCAATTCTTTCTTGAGGCCATGTGACTGAATTCTCACTGCTAGAATGTCAGTGGAAGGGATGGGTGAACTTCTGCCTCATTTGCTTAATAAGAAATTGCTGCTCAGGACACTTGTTCTTGTCTCCCTTTCAGGAGCTGGACCTCAGATGTCCTATTACTCAGCTTCAACCACACAAAAGAGGACAATGACCTAGGGCTCAGTTCCAGGTGGAGCAACAAGATAAAATGTAACTAAGTCACTGAGTGGGGTCAGGGAGCAGAGCTTCCTAGAACCTCAGCTGCTGGCTCTGTAACTGTTCTGTGAAAGGGAAGTAAATGTCTATATTCTTTAAGTCACTGAATTTTGAGGTCTTTTTGTTACAGCAGCTTAACCTTTACCCTAAGTAATACATCCATCATTGATTCTTTTGAAGAATGTCATTTTGTATATAATTGTTATATATACACAATTTAGAGAAGTACAAATAACTGGATTTCTGTCTTGGAAAAAAAAAAAAACATCAAAATGTGTTCTCCCAGGAATGACTAATGTTAAACTACCAAAGAACTACAGGTTATTTCTTTGGCCTCAACTTTTTGTTTTGTTTTGGTTTTTGTATGACTTCATGCTATTATTAATATTTAACATCTCTGCACTGCTAGAACAGTCTTTTAGCCTTATCACTTCTCAAAGATAGTGATTTTTGTTAGACTGGTTGAGAAATTTATGTTCTTCAGCCTGTTCTTGAGAAGAAAGGCTCCGGGAAGTGTACCCACCACTGCCCGCAGGCTTCTCCGTGTCATTCAAGATGTTTAGAGCCAAATTCTCCTGAGGATTCTTCCCTAAAATGATGGGTCCAGCACAACACACATCGTTAGGGCTATTTCACCTTATCTCGAGATTGTTCACAAGAGCCTTTACAAGAAAGATAAGAAGTGAGGATTCTTGTCTCATTACAGGAATGAACCGAGGCAGCCAGTGACTTGCTCCACGTGATACCATGAGTCACTGGAAGCTACAATCAGTACCTGGTCCTCTAAGGAGATAAAATGCTCTGCCTGAAAAATACACTTCTTTGGCATTAAACTTATGCTATGTGTGCCACATTTTGCTTTGTTTCTTTTTCTTAATTGGGAGAAAGAAAAACTGAAGCACTAAATTCAGGAGGTACAAGATGCAAGTGCCTTCATGGGAGATCATAGTTCTTTAACACAAACAGAACAGGTCCGGAACTACTACAACTCCAGCTTTCAAAACTAAACCACCGGGTTTCGTTTCGGTGTCTGTCAATGACAGCCTTGGGGAGAGAGGCTTCTGCCTCCTGAGCCAGACAGCTCTGTGTGTGACACAGCTGGGGTATAACAGCATCTCTGTGCTCCTTCTGTAAGAGGAAAATGCTGTCCCTTCAGTGCTCTCTCGGTCCCCTTGACCTTGGTCTCCAGGCAGGACTGAGAAGCAAGAAAAGCAGAAACTAGGGCTTGAGGGAGAGCAACTCATCGCGGAAAGTCACATCCCAAAGACTCCCGGGCCTAAAAGGACAACTGGATAAATATTTACAAGGTAATGGCAGGTGTTCACTCATCATCATTTATACAACCAGATACTTAGTAGGCTTGGCATGGACAGCCAGGAAATTCACAGCCTTCTACTGAAAACTGAAGACAAGAGGACTGAATTGCATTTTGGTTGCAGGCTGATCACCTGGGCCTAATTTGACTGTTGCCTCTCACTCCCTGTGAGGAGGTGCAGGGGGCCTCTCCCACGGGATTTCAGAGCCCCAGGAGGGAGATTTAAGAGAGAGGAGGGAAACCCAAGACCTATCTGCGGGTCATTTCCTCTGCTGCTCTCCCGTTGAAAGCTCTAAAGCTGGCACAGGTGCAGATGAGATGCCCAATCCTTTTCCCAGTCCTTCAGCACCTTGTTTTCTTCGGGCCTGAAGTTCCCAAAGGGTCTGAGTTAGTTGTCCCAGCGTCATTTTTTAAACAGAGCAGAAAGAGGTAGGAGAGAGTAGTAAGCATCTTTGTTCTCAATGCGGAAAACCGGGAAGGAAGCGCGTCTCCTCCCCACCCACCTGAAAGTGTTCCCCAGTTGCCAAATCACAAGGGCAGGGGCGGCTACGCGGAGAGTGACTCAAGGCCCGCTTTGAAACTTCTCGGTTCTCGTGCAAGGTCGAGGGTGCTCGGGCCTCTGGGGAGACGTTGCATCACGCAGAGTTTGGAAAGGACTGGGGAATTTTCCCTAGAGGGCTCGCTGTTCTTCCTGGGAGCGAGTCTCTCAAGAAGCGGCAGAGGTGGAGTAGGCGGCCGGGTGTGGGGAGCTGGCGTGGGGGGAAATCCGACCTCACCTTGGGCTCAAGAGTTGACAGGAAGGTCGCTACCGGATGGGCCAGCGCCAGGAAGGATGGACTCGCGCAGGTGCTGGCGTGCGCGGCTGCTCCCCATTAGTGTCACAATTGCGCCCGGCGGGAGGGCGGGGGGCGCGGACGTGCGAAGAGAGGCGCAGTTCAGACACCTGCATTCCTCCTCCCAGTTCCCCGCGGGTCAGACGCGGTGACCGCCCGAGCCCGCAGGATCGGAAAGAAAGGGGGACGTGCCTCGCGCTAGGTGGAGGCGGATACCTGGGCACCCGCGCGCGGGGGGCGGGCGCTAGGACCCGGGCGGCGCACCTGTTGGCCCGGCCCAGGGCCCCGCCCGCACTGCGGGCCCCGCGTGTGCGAGGCGGGAGCAGCGACGCGAGCGGAGGGCACCCGGCGGCCCGGCGTGGTGGCAGCGGAGCGCGGGCCCGGGGCTCACCATGGCCGAGCTGCTGCGGAGCCTGCAGGATTCCCAGCTGGTCGCCCGCTTCCAGCGCCGCTGCGGGCTCTTCCCGGCGCCGGGTGAAGGCCTGCGGGAGAACGGCGCGGACCCCGCGGAGGGCGCGGCGCAGGCGCCCGGGGTCGGGCATCCCCCCGCGGCCAGCCGGCTGCAGAGCGCCGCAGTCCCGCAGGTAACCGCGGGCAGGTGTCCGCCGGGGAGGGGAGGGCAGTGGCCCCGCAGCCTGCGGACGCGCGGGGCTGGGCGCCTCCACGACAAGCCAGCCGGG
The DNA here is from genome assembly GCF_000956105.1 of Propithecus coquereli. Taxonomy (NCBI): domain Eukaryota; kingdom Metazoa; phylum Chordata; class Mammalia; order Primates; family Indriidae; genus Propithecus; species Propithecus coquereli. The sequence goes on from NW_012142745.1 coordinate 4,324,219, forward strand.
CCGAGAGGGCACCGTCCCCGGCCGCGACCTGGCTCCCGCCGCGGTGCGTGGAGGGGGCGGCCTGGTGGTTCCAACCAGCAGGATGCCACCCTCTAACGCTGCCAGGTGGCGACAAGGTCCATTCGGACTCTAAATAGACCCAGAACATTTAAATGCAGTCTATGTAGTCTTTTTACTTTAAAAAAGTAGTTAAATTCACGTCCATGTATATTCCAGCAAATACGCAGGAGTTATGTAATTGAAAAGAGCGCAGATGTCCTTGGCACTTACCTGGGGAGACATTCTTAGAATCCCCCTGTATTCCGTCCCCGCCCCCCATCTTCGCAAACCCGGGTGTAGCTGGGCTCAGCGTGCTCTGAACCTTGCTGCACCGCCAGCCTGGAGGACGGAACTTCAGGCTTACATATTGCTCCTAGACAGACTTACAACCTCCTGGGCTACCCGCCCCCACCCCACGAAGATGTTGGAACAGCATCTCCCTCTCGCCCTCCCCCTGAGTCTTGGAGTCCCTGCCTGGTGGGTCTTTTATTTATTAACTGGCACTAGTGAGTTTTAACAGATGCTTTCGGGAGGGAAGCTCCCCAGGCTCCCTGCGAGGTGTTCGGAGTGAGATTATACAACCCACTGCAGCTTTGGGGAAACCAGCATGTGTTGTCGCAATGCACAGGGACTCCAGACAGAAGGGACAAGACAGGCTGCACATGGCTACAGGGGACAGTATCTACCCTGGGCACTGGCAGAAGTTGCCCTTTCCCTGGGCAAAGTAAAAAGTGTAGCAAATGAGAACAGAAACAACATATTAACAATTCTAATTCCTTTTTAAAAAGCCACATTTTGTTCTTCCTAGAAGGTTTTGGTGACGGGAAGGTGGCATTTATTTATGTGTAGATTTCTAGATCTAGTAAGCGAGGAAGAACCTGGCTTCTATGTGAAAAGAATACTGTGGGCATTGAATTGTAGAATTTGTTGGGGAGGGTAGGGGCGGGATGTGTGTTCCACTCCAGAGAAATCCCCCTCTGTGTTTTTTCTCCTTTTATTGTTCCTTCTTTGTCCCATGTGACATTCTAGTATCTTTTAGATGAGTTCGAGACACCCGCCTTTCCTCTTGCCTTGTCTTGAAACCGGGGCAGATTAGGGGGATACGAACCAGTCACATGGCTGAAGTGTGCGGTGGCATCTGTGCACACACTGTTTACACCCATGGGTGTAACAGCCGGACAGATTTCTTGTGCTCTCTTCCCTAGCATCTACCCCGTTTCTCTAATTTAGGAAGCTGAAAAAGAGTGAACTGTTCCACTAGTGCTTTTCAAACTGTTTTAAACATTACCCTTTGTAACTTAATTTCAAATTCTAAAGAGGGATCCTCTTTTAAAAGCCAGATAGGCAGATTTCTTGCAGTGTTGTCTTCTTGCTGCTTGAAGGGCCTGGGTCTTCAGTGAGACAAACTATGGGGATTTTCCCCTTCCCATCCAACACAGGACCTCTACTCATAGATCAAGAAAAAATAAGAGACAGCTAAAAATCCAAGGTAAGAAATCACTGTGCTGGTATATAATAGGGAAAAATGAACTTGAGAGCATTTCATAAATGAAAGGTTAATGAATGTGTTAACGGTTGTTCTCAACCCACTTGGAAGATTAATCCTTTACAAATACACGTGGATTTCCCAAAAGAAAATGATTGCCTACCTGTCCCCAGGTAATTTACAGGACTTTAAGGGGATGGTTGGGAAAACTTTTCTCCAGCAGCTTTGCTTCCCTCTCGGCCTCAGGCTGCACCAAGGCTGTGGCCCACCTGAGCTGCCTGTCCTTTCTCTAAATTCCCTCCACCCATGCTTGTTTCCAAAGGTCAATTCCTTGATAGGCTGGCTAGGAACTGACCTTGGAAGCTACCTCCCCCTTTTAGAAGCTCACTCTGCTTGCTGTGTTTCTTCATTCCTGCATCGTGTAAATATGCCTTTGTGTGGTATCTGATTAGTGCCAGCTCCTCCAGTGGATGATAAGCTCTAAGAATGCAGGAAACTTGTCTGTTCCACTCATTATTTTCTTCCCACGGTCTGGCACATAGTAGGAGCTCAGTGACTTTTGGGAATACATGAGTGCACATTGCAGTATAACTATGAAGTCTGTAGTTTTTTTTAAACAGAAGAGTGAATGCTGAAAATCAAATGATTTTTCATATAGCCTAGAAGACAGCACCAGGACATTGATTTAAGACACTTCAAACAATAGGGAAGTTTTCTTTAATTGAGTGTCTTTAGAGCTCAGTGAATCTAATTCACCTTCTACGTTTTCTATATTTATTTTAATCCTTAAAACAGGACAAATGCAAAAATGATTGAGTAAGGACTTCCTCTACAAATTCTCATTACAACTCACACTGGTAGTTTAAAGATTAATCGAGTCCTTTAGAGACCAGGGCTGGGTTGGGCTTGCACAAACCTGTCATGAATAAATTGGACTGTGTCTTGGAGACTGCCTAGTAGACATGAATTTCAAAGAAAATCTAAGTCCCAAAGGGTTAAGTGATTTGTTGAGGACTTCTCAGATATCCGCACAGCAAGAGGAAGTCCTATCTTTTGACGCCCAAGTCTAAACTTCTTTCTACTGTGCAGCTTCCAGGGGAAAAGTCCAGGGCCTCACGTTATCCGGTTCACTGAGAAAGAGTGAGGTGTTGGTGCTGGCTAGGGGTGAAAAGAGGCAGTATTGCTTTCAGTTTGCAAGGGTAACCAGTTTGTGAGTATAACCATAGGAGGACATTCTTGGTAGTTGCCTTGGGAAGTATTGCCCTGAGCAAAAGGCAGGGCTTCTAGGACCTGGCTATGAAGGCAAAGGCATGTTCAGAATTGTGTTTGTTTATTCTGGGGTAAAGCCAGCTTTGGATATAGTGATATTTTGATTTTCAACATCTTTGCTTGCCCAATATAGTTGGGTTTTTTTGGTTTTTTTGAGACAGAGTCTGGCTCTGTTGCCCTGGCTAGAGTGC
>NW_012142745.1:4327458-4351229 GCF_000956105.1 Propithecus coquereli
TCGGCCTCCCAGAGTGCTAGGATTACAGGCGTGAGCCACCGCGCCCAGCCCAATATAGTTTTATTAGTTAGACTTTGCAGTTCCTTTCCCCATCATTACGTTAGACTAGAGCTAATCTTTCCAAATATCATTATGTTCAATATTTTTTGATAACTGCTCAGATATAGTTCTAAATTTGGGTTGGGAAGAGAATCAAAGAAAGGTTGTTTTTAGAAGTCTACACTCCTAGTTTCCCTCTTGAAATATTTGGGGCTTTCTAAATGTGTTAATCTACAAAACCCCACCCTTGATTTTATTGGATTGCTAAAGTGCAAAGAATATATCCTGGGTTGGGTGCGGTGACTCATGCCAGTAATCCTAGCACTCTGGGAGGCCAAGGTGGGAGGATCCCTTGAGCTCAGGAGTTCAAGACCAGCCTGAGCAAGAGTGAGACCCCCTCACTACTAAAAATGGAAAAAATTAGCTGGGCGTGTGCCATCTAAAAAATTAGATGGTGCATACCTGCAGTCCCAGCTACTCAGGAGGCTGAGGCAGGAGGATCACCTGAGCCCAGGAGTTTGAGGTTGCTGTGAGCTAGGCTGATACCACTGCACTCTAGCCCTGGTGACAGAGCGAGACTCTGTCTCAAAACAAAACAAAACAAGAAAACCCCAGCAATACATCCTGGAAATTAGGAAACCTGAGTCTGGTTCTGTCTCCATGTCATTTTGGACTTCTCTGGGCTTCAGTTGTTGCATCTGCAAGATGGGCAGACTAGAAAAGACAATAGTTTTCCAACCATGCCTCTACCTTACAGTCACTAAAAGGAGCTTTAAAAACAAAACAAACAAAAAACCAATGGTCAGGGACCAGGTCAGAAGTGAGGCCCAGATAAGCTGGGATATGGAGGTGGGAAGCTCTGGATTCTCTTTTCCTGGGACCCATCGCCCTTAGTGTGTTCAGTATGAGGATGGCAGAGGCTGGAGGCAGAGGTCATGGCAGCTGTGACATTTTGGCTTCATCATAGCTAAACTGGCCAACAGGTCAAACTTCAAGTTTTTTTAAAAAAAATGTTGATTTCTTTATTTTTTGAGATGGGGTCTTGCTGTATTGCCTAGGCTGGTCTCAAACTGTTGGGCTCAAGCAATCCTCCCAGCTCAGCCTCATGAGTAACTGGGACTGCAGGCACACACCACCACACTCAGTAGACTTCAAATTTTGATTATCCTTAGTTGGATGTTCAGGTCTAAAGTGGCAAAATGAACCGCTTTGTAAATATACATTTGATCATTTTTTTCTCCAGTTACAGATGTCATTGTTCACAAGAGAAAACTTGGGGGAGAAAACCAAAAAGTTAAATCCATGCCCATGATACCATTCCCAAAGATAATCACTCAGGTAATGTTTGGCCTGATTTTTAATGCCTATGTATTCCTTCATAGCATGGATACGCTATAATTTAGTAGGCCAGTTCCTGGGCCTTTAGGTTGCTTCCAGTTTTTGCATTAAAAATAATGTCTTTGTATGACTATCTTTCTGCATGTCTTTATCTTCTGGATAAAATTTCCAGACTTGAAATTGCTAAGTGAAAAATATGCATATATTATGGCTTTTAATGGATATTGCCAATTGCCCAACAGAAGGGTGTGCTAGGATAAACAACTATGAGGGCAAGTGTTCCCACACCCTCACCAATATTAGGTAGTAATACTCTGTTTAATCTTTGGAGAAAATAGGCCACTTCTGCTTCCGCTCATTTTTGCTTCCTTCGTTTCCAACCGGCATTTATTGATTAGCTATTATATTCCTGGGATAGTCCTCAGCCTTAGAGATATAAAGAAAAATAAAAATTAGCTTCTGCCCTGGGAAAGCCCAAATAAAATGGTGCAATGCAAAAAATACTAGAATAAAAGTGTGAATACAGGGACAGGGAGATAGTAGCAGGAGTAACTTGCCTTCCCTAGAGGAGCCCATGAAGTCTTGAGTTGGGGCTTAAAGAATGAGTAGGAGTCAAATAGGCAAAAATGGGAGAAGGTCTTTCTTTTACCTAGCATTGTCCCATGCTAAAACATAAGGACACATGTCATTTTTGGTTAATGGTGACAAGTTCAGCTTGAGTATCATCCGAGTCTCAGCAGGAAATAGTTGGCCTACTTAACAAGGGTAATTGAAACACTTAAAAATAGTTAAAATGGTAAAATGTTATGTATATTTTACCTCAGTTAAAAAATAAAAAGAATATAAGCTCTACTACACTTTTAGGGAAGTGAAGCATAGCTCCCTAATTCTTAAATGCAGGCTGCACATAGTGACTTCCTTCCAAAGCGTGCAACATGGAAAGAGGAGAGAAAGTAATTTTACAGTGTAGAAACTTGGCAGACACTGCCTCGGCCAGATGATCAAGGTTAACATCAACAGTGGTAAGTCATGCTGATAGTATGTTCTCTTGGTGCATATTGAAATTATATACTCTTGATACATGTTGAGGGACATTCTGCAAAGTACCTGACTAGTACTCTTCAACACTGTCAAGGTCATCAAAAACAAGGAAATTCTGAGAAACTGTCACAGTCAAGGGCAGCCTGAAGAGACATGATGACTAAACGTAATGTGATATCCTGGATGGGCCCGTGGAACAGAAAAAAGGACATTAGGTAAACCTAAGGATGTCTGTATACAGTATGGACTTCAGTTAACCATGATGTGCCAAAATTGTAACAAATGTACCATACTAGTGTGAGATGTTAATGATAGGGGTAAATGGCTGCAAAGTATCTGGGAAGGATGGAAATGTATGGAATTCTCTACCATCTTCTAAATTTTTCTGTAAATTTGAAACTGTTCTAAAAAATCGTCTATTTAAAACTTTTAAAAGGTGGAGGTAATTGAAGGGAGTTCAGAGATGGGACCTTTTATAAAGATGTAAGCAGGGTCGGGTGGAGGGAAACTAAAACAGGAAAATGAAGCATCTTGGAGCAAGTAACTCCAGGCTAAAAAAGCAAGAAGCAGGAGTAAGCCTAGATCCAGCAAGAGCTTAGATGTTGGAGAGCAGCTGAGGCTGTTAGTAGAAAAGGCAGCCTCAGCCGGGCAGGGAGGAGTGGGGGAAATATATGTCAAGCTCATTCCCCATGTGCCCACTCTCAAACCCTGCACCCCTTTAGCCAAATCCCATCAGAAGCCAGGGAGCTTGGGAGCCTGGCTGATACAGGCCATAAAGGTCAGCCTCCCTGGAGAAAGGTGGAGAGTGGACCTGGAAGGACAAATGGAGACTGTCTAGCACACGTTTGCAAGGAAATTGGTGTGATAATACAGCTGAAGTTTTGGGCTACAGCCAGAGTCTTAGGCTGAAGCCTTAATGTGGCTTACTGCAGAATTTGGACTTATCCTACAGACAGGGGGTTGGCAAATCAGCTTCATCCCACGTGCAAAATCAGAATTGGCAACTTGAAGCACTGTGTAAAGAAGGGATTTCAGGGTGTCTCTGTGCTCAGTGGGAAAGAGTGTGGGATTGACGGGGATGCCTGCATGGGTATTGAGGGACCCTAGTGCTGAAGCCTCTAGGAAACGGTGATGTTGGAATCAAATGGCAATAAACATAGGACTAATATGAAATCAAGCTTTAATGTCTGTTTTGGGTTCTTCATGATACTTGTATTGTCACTTCTACCCATAGAGCCTTGGGGGAGAGAGCACAAATGCGTTCTTAAGATATAGGTTGCCATGTCTTGAGTCATGGGACCCCGTCATTATGGCTGCAAGCTGATTGGGTCAGGGATCAGCCCTTGATTGAAAGGCAGCTTTCCATTGGCTGGTCAGCATTTTATGGCGTGAGAACTTCATCCAATTAATATGTTGCATATCGGACATGCAATAGTGACTAACAGTCAGATTACTCCCTTTAGGGAGCCTGAATGTAAGACCCAGACACAGGGGCATAAGTGGTAGAGTTCTACCAAACCTCAGAGAAAAGGGGGAGGCCATAAACAGAAGCCTCAAGATGGAAAAAGCAATTAGAGCACAGAAGCCCAAGGTAGAGAGGAGAGGAAAAAGTCTGCAGAAACGATCAAAGCAGAAGAAAAATTTCAGAGTGGAGAAAGCAGCTGATACTTGAGTATGGTAGATTCCACTTCTGAGCATGAGCTGCTAGAGGGATTGTCGAATTTCAGGGTAGAATTGTTCTGGGGGGGACCTTGGGAAAGGAACTGGCTGTGTGGCTGTGGGTGCCATTTCTTTACTTTCTGAGGAATCATATGCAAACCGTTTTCACTGGAGCGGACCTGTGTGAGTCTCCTTGTGCAGCCCGAATGTGCTGGTCCCTACTACTTTGCAGGATTTGCACATAACTGCAATTAGGTCATTATTTCTATCACTTTTGTTTAGTTGTCAATGGTAGGTACTGGGGAAGAATAATCAGGAACTGAAGTTAGAGCCCTCCCGCTCACCTGTGTGCCCTCCCGGCCTAACCCGTGCCTGGAGCACCGGCAGGTACTTCATACTGCCTTTGAATGGAAGCTTGAAGGGAGTGCTAAACCTGCTCTTTTCCTACTTGGCAGAAATGCGATCTCTCTCCTCTCGCAGAAGGGGTAATTTTATCCCTGAACACTTTACCCGATTGTGTTTTCTTTTATTTAGCTTGATGATTTTTTTTTCAGCGTTGGCTCCTTCCTTTTTATCCAGGAAACTGATATAGGGTTTTGATTAATGAATAACTTTTTAATTGCTTTGCCTTCTTCTGATAGACACCGTGAAGGGAATTTAGGTATTGCTTAAATGTTAGTTCATGGTGAAGCATCTGTCAAGCTTAATAGTGTGGCTCAATTACTATGTTTTAGAAAGGCCGTTGACAGCAAGCCTAGTCTAATTTTAACTTTCTTGACTTATAATTAAGATGTCAAGACGTTTACATTTTGAAAAAGCACTTTTACTTCTGTTGTTATAGTTTTTGTTAATGATTAAATCCTCTGTGGTTTCGATAAGAATTATGTCTTGAGCAAAGGCATTCTTGCATTTTATTTAGCAGGAGATTTTCTTGGGAAAAAACACTGTTGCTGTTTCCAGGCAACACATTGAGAGCACTCCTATCTATGCTAGGAATCTATGAAAATGCTAAAATTTGGGGCAACCACTGGTTTTTATTATTCTTCTTGCCTGGTGAGATACATTCCATATATTGAAAAAATGAAATATTGAAAACTCCAGCCAAAACCAATTTATATTTTTTAGTAGATCTTTTTTATAATTGCTGCATAATAATTGTACATATTTATGGGGCATAATGTGATGTCTCAATGTATGGGTATGTGACTCACATTTTCATACTTCTTGTTGCAAGCATAGTATGGACCAATTGGCAAAGTATTTTAAAAACAAAGAAAAAAATCCTTAGGTTTAGACCATGGTGGATGAAAAGAAAATGCAGGCATCAGCCAGCTAAGATCTTGAGGATGGGGCTTGGAAATCTTGGGAAAGGGGGCAGTGGTTTCCATGAACTGTTTTAAATCTTACCCCCAAATGTTCACTAGCAGTGTTATACCCCTATTGTTTAATTCAAAAACAAAACACCCAGTTGATTGTTGCCTTTGTTCATGCTGTTTATTTGGTAATCGCGCCTTCCTGAGAAATGCCCTCTCTGTAATCTCCAGGTATGTTTTGATTTATCCAAATGACAAAAGCTTTGTTTCCATAGAATTTTATGGGAAACAGCCTGTCAAGGCAGGGATTCCTGTAGGTAGGAGGAAGAGGAGATGATGGTAATAAGAAGCCTCCTGGGGATAACATGTTGGGAGCTCAAAAAGGCCAAGCCTTAATTGGCAGAGAAAGGGCTTAGGTGAAAGATGACTTAAAAGGTGACTATGAAATAGAACATCAAATATTTTGTTAAAAGGATGACAAAGGAAAGAAGGCTCTGTTAGAAGTTGGTCAGTTTTCTTTTTTTCTCTCTTTCTGAATTTTGATCTTTGGCCGATTTTTAGCTAGGAAGATACCAAATTTTTTGAAATTAATTTTTGTAATTTCTAACTAGTACATACATACTTATGTCAGAAAATAGTGGAAGACACCAAAAAGTATAAAGAAGAAAACCAAAATCCCGTTATAATTTTGTACCCCAGAGAAAAATACCATGAACATTTTAGAGTATTGCCTCCTTTTCTTCCTCTGCACATATAGAATGTTTAAGTTATGAACATGCTACATACATACAATATTGGAATTAGCTTTTTTCACTCATATGAGCACTTTCCCACATCATTGAATATTCTTTAATTTATATAATTTTAATAGTTGCATAATAATTCATCATATGGTTATACCTTTTAAAAAACTATTTCCCGATATATGTATTTAGATTGTTTCAATGTTTATATCTCAAACTTGAGTCCAGATATCGACAAGCTTACTTCAGAGTTTTTCACGCTTTCGCTTCGCATTTACTGCCAAATTGCCTTTTGGAAAATGTATGTCAATTATTGCTCCCAATAGCATCCCAAGGTGGCTGGCCCAACATCAGCATTTAGTATTACCCTCTTTTGTTAGTTTTATTCCTATTTATTATAACTTTCATATAGTAAATGTGCAGATCTTAAGCGTACTATGACTTGATAAATTTGACTATGTGTCTACATCCTCAGCCAACCAAATGAAGACATAAAACAATTCCAGAAACTCCAAAGTTTCCTTCAGCCTCCTGCTACTCAATACCACTCTCATTCCTGGAAACACTTATTTTTCCCTCTATTACGATGAATTAGTTTCACCTCTTCTTGAACTTCACATAAATGGAATCGTATAGGAGGAGCAGCGGCAGTGTTTTCATTTTTCATACTGTGTAGTATTCATTGCATGAATATATGACAATTTATCCACTGTATTGTTAATGAACATTTGGGTTACGAATAAAGAGCAGCATCAAGTATTATCTTTAATTCTTTTTATTTTTAATTTTTTTTTTTAATTCCAGGGTATTGTGAGGATACAAACATTATAGTTACACTTTATGTCTTTGCCTCACCCAAGTGCGGGTTAAAGGCATGCCCTTCCCTCCCTTTAGTGCTCCCCGTGTCCTTTAGTTGTAGATTTGTCCCTCCATCCCCCTAATCCCTAGAGAGTATTTCTGCCATGTGATCAACCTAGTGTTGATCAGTTAGTACCAATTTGATGGCGAGTACAAGTGGATCCCATTCTACTCTTGTGGTGCCTCACTTTGGATAATGGGCTTAAGTTTAATCCAGGAAAGTATAAGAGGTGCTAGATCACTGTCGTTTCTTATGATTGAATAATATTCCATTGTAAACATATACCAAATTTTAATAATCCACTCATGGATTGACGGGCACTTGGGTTGTTTCCACATTCTTGAAATAGTGAATTGTGCTGCCATAAACATTCGGGTGCAGATGTCTTTATTGTAGAATGTTTTGTGCTCTTTTGGGTAGATGCCTAATAGTGCTATTGCTGGATCGAATGGTATTTCTATTTTTAGCTCTCTGAGGTATCTCCAAATTCTTTTCCACAGAGGTTGCACTAATTTGCAGTCCCACCAGCAGTTTAAGAGTGTTCCTGTCTCTCCACATCCTCGCCAGCATTTGTTGTTTTGGGATTTTTTGATAGAGGCCAATCTCACCGGGGTTAGGTGATATCTCATTGTGGTTTTGATTTGCATTTCTCTAATGATTAGAGATGTTGAGCATTTTTTTATATGTTCTCTGGCCATTATTCTGTCTTCTTTTGAAAAGTTTCTGTTCATTTCCTTTGCCCATTTGTTGATTAATTTCCAACTTTTAAAAATTTACAAAAATAGTTCCAAAAATTCTTGGCCCATGTTCTCCTGATGTGAGCATCGTACATAATCACAGTATAATTATCAAAAGGTATAAATATTATGTAATCTATGGACCTATGGACCTTATTCAAATTTTGGTAATTGTTCCACTAACATCCTTTTGCTCTTCTAGCCCCTAATCCAGAATCATAAATTGCATGTCATAAGTTGACTTGGCTCTTTAGCCCAATCTGGACAAGTTCCTCGATCTGTCTTTGTTTTTTTCTGACTTTGACACTTGGAGAGTCCAGGCCAGTTATTTTGTATAATATCCCTCCATATGGGTTTGACTGATTTTTCCCATGATTACATTCAGTTTCTGTATTGTTGGTAGGAATGCCATAAGCAAGATATCGTGTCTGTCCTACTGCCTTATACCAGGAGGTACATATTGTTGATTTATTCCATTGCCTGTGATTTTAAACACCTTTAAGGAGATGTCTTCCTGGTTACTATTTTTCTCTTTGTAATTAGTAAGTATCTGGTAGACTGATGTTCTACAGCATTATAAATATCTTGCTTCTCTGCATATTTCCACCCGGTAATTTTGGCATCCATTAGTGAAGTGTTATGTTTTAAAAAAGTAATCCGCCAATTTGATAGCAAAATAAAAGCATCACATTTATTTTACTTTTGTATTTCTTTTATCTCCAATAAGATTGAATATTTTTCTTATGTTTGGTAGAATTTTGTACTACTCTTTTTGAGAATGATCTGGTTATGGACTTTACCAACGTTTTCCACTGTGATTTTAGTAGTGCATCCATTGTGCATCGAGATCTTCCATTGTACCTCAGTTAACAAAAACTTACTGTTAATATATTTCCAGTTTTCCTTATAAAGAGAAAATATTTGGAATCCGAGGGAGAGAAGGGAAATAAAGAAGGAGTGGTAACTCCCTTGAGGGTATCTGTGGGTTTGGTTAAGTCATGCTGGTTCTTTTGTCCTGCCCGGTGCTTTCCACATAAGGCCCATCATTTGCATGGTGTGAAATGTTTGTGATATTTGAGTAACCTTGGGCAGGGGTTGGGGATTCTGAAAGGGTTAGGGAAAGCATACATTCACTGGCAACTCTTAAGCCAAGAAGGCAATATATGCTCAGAGGGTGTTACCTGCATATTGTAATATTATGATATTGAAACAAGAAAATGAATTAGTTCTACACATTGCAGAGGGTGGCAGACAACTCTGGAGACCACATCTCAGTATCTTAACCTTGAGTCTTCTCCTGGATAGCTACTAGGATGGCTTCATGGCTGCCTTCTTGCCATTCTCAGTGATATCACACACATCCACAAATGGAATGGAATGGCTGTCCCCTGTAGTTATGCAATAGTATATTTCTAAATAATCATTACTTTTGGAGAGGAGAGACTAACATTCCTTGATCACTTCATTTTGTTTCCATATAAGCCCATTGGATGCCACCTGTCATATTTTATTGTCTAACAATTTTGCTCTTGAAGGAAGTGTCTGAATTTTTCTAATACGTTAGGCTGTAAATGGTCTAGCCCTGATTTCTTCCTGCTTTCCACCCTGTGACCATTGCAGGGATAGAAAGGGGACTTCCCACACTAGACCTGAGTACTTCCTGGCATAGGCAGGTACACCTGCATTGATTATGCCGCCCGAGTGTTGTAATAAGGCCTATCAACACAATATCCTTTCCTAGATCTAGAAAGATTTATTTGGTAATCACCACTTTTTCTCCCCAACGCCGCCCGACCCCTGGGCCAGTTAACTCACTAGATAAGTAATCTATTATGGGAAAATGTTACTTTTGAAAAGAGAAACTTATGTCTTTAATATTTAAAAGTTAGTACTAAATATACATTTACCACGTAACCCACAAATGGCACTGCTGGGCATTTGTCCCAGAGATAGGAAAACATATTCACACAAAAACCTGTACGTGATTGTTCATGGCAGCTTTTTTGTAATAGTCAAAAGCTGGAAACAACCAAAATGTCCCACACAAAATGAACGGCTGAATAAACTGTGATACATCTGTACCTTAGAATGCTGCTCTGCCATAAAAAGGAGTGAACCATTGGCACACACAACAGTTTGGATGGATCTCAAGGACATTAGGCAGAGTGAGAAAGCCAATCTGAAAAGATCACATACTGTGTGATTCCATTTGTATAACATACTAGAAATGACAACATTATAAAGAGGGAAAACAAGGATAAAGAATAGAGGGATGCCTACAAAGAAGTAGTCTGAGTGAGATCATTGTGGCGGTGGAACAGTTTTGTGTCTTTGATCACGGCGGTGGTTACAGGAATCTGCACCCGTGACAATGCATAGAACTATACCTACACGTGTACCGACATCAGATCCCTGGTTTTGATATCACGGTATGGTTATGTAAGATGAAATCACTGGGAGAAAATGGGTGAAGGGTATATGAGACTTCTCCCTTTGCAACTGAACTGCTTGTGAATCTGTAATTATTTCAAACTAAAAGTTTTTTTTAAAAATTAATACTGCCTTATAAAAATTGGTTCTGCCATCTTTCTCACAGCTTTCACTGTGGGCATTCTTTGCACACTCTGCAGGAAAGCGAGGAAGTGTGGAATAGCATTCGGGAGATTTTCCTCTGAGGTGCCTTTTGAGCCAGCTGTGCTGCTGTGTGTTTCCAGAGCCTCGGGGCTTGGCTGGGAACCTCCTGCACACTGACCTCTGCTGTGTGCCAGGGAGAGCACACAGAAGTGTTTCAGTGTCGGAACACATTTGTCCTTAATTTAATTTTGCCTGACTTGTTTTATAGCTTCAGGTTTTTTGTGTGTTTTAAAAAAATGTTTTTGTTGTTTATTTTGTTAAGCTACTTTGAATTGGTGTTACAAGTAGGTCAAATTCTCACATCGCATCTTTGGTCTCTCTTCCAGTTGTCTTTTTTTCCCTCAGTGTACAAATATGCTCATAACCATTAATCCCCTCCTTCACCCACCGCAGAACATCTACTTTCAGCCTAGCAGCCCTGGAATCTGATACTCTCTCTCCTTCCTTTAACCACAAAACACCTTAAAAGAGTCATCTGAAATCTACACTCCCTTCTACTTTTTCATGCATGTTTATTCCTGCTGCCTGGCTTTAGCTGGTATAGTATGAACTACAGTAAAACAAAACCAGGAGAGCATATTTAGCATAAGATACAATTTTTAAGGCTTCCTTTTTCCATGTGTAATTTCATTGAAAATAAAATTATCAAAAAGAGAATTCTCTTCTGATATACATAAAAAGTAAAGTCTGTTTCTCTTTATTAAACTGTAGTCCAAATGCAAGGCCTGGGGCTATGGCAGGGAAGCTGACTCATACTTTAAAGGCTGCTTTTCCTGATCCCAAGGTCAAAAATACCTAGTCCCTGGCCAGGTGTAGTGGCTCATGCCCGTAATCTTGGTACTCTGGGAGGCTGAGATGGGAGGATTGCTTGAGCTCAGGAGTTCGAGACCAGCCTAAGCAAGAGCGAGACCCTATCTCTACTGAAAATAGAAAAATCAGCCTGGCGTTGTGGCGCGTGCCTGTAGTCCTGGCTACTCAGGAGGCTGAGGCAGGAGGATTGCTTGAGCCCGGAGTCTGAGGTTGAGGTTGCAGTGACCTACAATGATGCCACTGCATTCTACCTGGGGTGACAGAGCAAGACCCTGTCTGGGAAAAAAAAAAAAAATCCAGTCCTCAAGTGGTAGAATTATTACATTTTTTTAATTGTTAGATTTCTGTTCTTCTCCCACAGATAGTTTTCATCACCAGGAAATGTTTATCAAATAACTCATTGTAAAAGGTTTTTTCAACTGTTCTGTAAAGGGAAAACCTTAATCATAATACCCAAAGGATATCATAAAAGGAATTAAAGTTCCATAGATTTCTAGACATAGGAACACATTCAACCAAAAAAAAAAAAAAGACTAAAATATTAAGTTTATAATATGACCCAAATTTTCAAACTGTATAAGCATATATTTATTTGAATATGTTTTTTAGAAAGATCTGGGGTGATGAACCAGACATTACCAATGGTTCTCTCTAGGCGCAGTGGGTTTAAAAGTCATTTTTATTTTCTTATTCATGCTTTTCTGTATTTTGTGCATTTTTTTCACTGTGAGAAGGTAGGAGTTTTACGTATATAAAAAATTCTAGATTCCAGGGCTGCTAGATGTTTTATACTTTTGAGAAGTATTAGATAATTACTAAGATTACTACCATTGTTCCACATTAGAACTTTTAAAAATTATCATTGATATCTTTGTAAAAAAGTGCCAAATATCAGCTGTCTTGATTATGATCCTTACCTTCAGGGACTATTCATTAAACTGTGTGAAGTACTACAGTAGCCGTTTTAAATGGAACAAAACGGTGCCCCCTCTGTCTCTGCAGAAAGACCTCCCGTGAAATTACAGTATATCTTTCCCTACTCTGTCCAAGCAACCATATGAAATGCCAAGAGCCTAAAATACATAATGTTCTTTTGCACTAATGGGAATTTCTTAGTGCGCTGAAAGATTTCAGCCTCAAAAAGATCTCTTCTTAAAAAAAAAAAAAAAAATCTCTTCTTGGCCAGAAATGCATTATTAAAGAACTCAGGAGCATCTTAAGAAAAGCAGATGTTGAATGTTATTTCACTCCCTCCCTTCAGTAAATTTTTGGCACATATTTCTTATAGTTTCTTCAAAATTTTCTTTAGGATATCTCCTTTTTATTATTGTAGGTCCTGGTTCTGGCTGTTTAGTCACCTAAAGGCAATGTCTTGGGCATGTTTTGTGTGGGGTCTTGGTTTCTCTTAATCTGGTGACCGGGGTTGAAGTAAAGGAATCTTAAAGTAGGATTCAATTTAGGAGCATCACAACTAATATTTTCAAACAGTCAATCTGGTTCTTCATTGAACAGGAATTTTTTCATTTTTATTTTAAAAATTATAATTACTGACTTTAAAAACTAGAATGAAAGGATTTTTTTAATGAAAATTCTAAGAATAAAATTTTTTTTACTTTCCCAGAGAAATGTACAGTAATTTATAGATATTAATTTTGATGAGAGTTGTATTAAAACTATAGGTTAATTTGGGCATAACTGAATCTTTATGATATAGAGTCGTCTTATCTCTGAACATGGTACGTCTTTCCATTTACTTAACTCTTTTTAAATGTCTTTCAGTAGAGTTTTATAATTTTCTCCATAAAGTCTTGCTGGATTTATTCCTAGGTACTTTATTTTCTGTTACTATTAAAACAATATTTTGAAATTGCATTTTCTGTTTTCTGTTGGTGTGTTGGAATGCAATTGAATTTTGTGTATTGATTTGGCAACGTTGCTAAACCTTTATTAATTCTAACAAATCGCATCTTATTTGGGGGGATTTGCTATGAAAACAACCAAAAGAACAAGGTTGGTTTCTTCTCTTTCGATTCCTATACCTTTCTTTTCTTCTTTTTTTTTTTCTACCTTACTGCACAGGCAAGAACCTCCAGTATAATGTTGAGTAGAAGTGGTGATAGCAAACACTCCAGTCTTGTTCTTGATTTTAAGTGAGTGATTTTAACATTTCACCACAAATTAGTATATTTTATGTAGTTTTTTTCCTTTTAGAGATAGTTTGCTAAGAGATATTTTCATGAATTATGATTAAATTTTATTGAATTCTTTTTCTATATCTAATAAGAGCAATATGCTTTTTTCTCCTTTAATCTTATAAAAGGGTGAGTTAAAAGATTTTCTATTATTGAACCAACCTTCCATTTTTGAAATATATTCAGTCTTTGTCATGATATAATCAATAGCAATATTTAGTGCTTATAGCAGACATTATAAAACTATTATCTAATAGACTTTTTGTACTAGTATTATTTTAAAAGTATCTTCTTACCCCCACCCTTGGCTTTCTTGGATGATGATTTTTCAAAAGCACAAAAAACACTGGACGACTTAATTATGCAATTCATCTTTATGTGTCCATGAATATTGGGCACCAGAATCATAAAATTTGCTTAATTATGCAAATATCCACAAACATATAAAATATCCAGTTCCTAAGGTGATAACTAAATTAGTTTCTTTTGGTTAAAAATCCAAAATTTGTTTTAAGATGTGGTTTCTTTTTGCAATGTGTTTCTGTACTGATATTTGAACTCTGAAGTATCTAGCAGTTTATGACTGTACTGTAATACGATGGTGTAGCAGTGGCAAGATTTGACTCAGGGGACCCTTAACTTCATCCTTCCTCAGAGCAGACACTCTTTTCTAGCGATCAGTAGTATTAAGGGTCAGACCACAAGTTCAGCAAGAATCGATAGATCAGTTAGAGTGAAGCCTGGCTGGACAAACCTGAAATTAGAACGATCAGATATTGAAACACAATATTATACTAAGGAACGCCTCAGAAGGAATTGTCACCTCTGTGTGTAGTGGCCTTTATAAAATACCCACACTTGAAAGTGACATTTCTAGTAGCTTCTCCCCTAAAAAATTATCACAATCTTAAAATTGAAAGTATATGACCAGAACGGCGATTGTGTTGTGAAGGGGAAGTACATCACGAAAGGAGGTGTACTTGGCTCTGCCTATGAATCATGCATTTTTTTAAATTTCAGCTTATTTTATTTCTAAAGAAAGGGATTTATGAGGGGCCGCCAGAGAGGGAAGGAGTAATATTCTTTCCTGCTATTCTCTCTGGTGGTTCCTTTGGAAATCTGCATTATGCCAGAAGCAGGTATTGTAGTTTGTTTTCCAGTTTTGTTTTTATAACCATTGTTTTTGGTGCTGTTGACACAGGTTGCGTGCTGCAAGGATTGCTGTACTGTGGGCGGTGTAATGGGCTAAGGTGGTGCTTGGCTTCTTACACGTCCCAGCAGTGTCACCTTGGAGTGTCACATGACCTCCTTGGTTTCCTTATCTATCAAACGAAGGGGAAATAATCTCACGTACCTCCGAGAGTTCTGAAGTGTAGACGACATCATCAGTGCTGAACACACAGCGTCTGGCTTCAAGTAAGCCCTCAGAGGTCATTTTCACTACTGTCTCTGCCATCCCACCACCACCGGTGCTGCTGCCACTGCTACCGCTAATGCCACTTCTACTGTTTTCTGGAATAAAGTTGATCTCTTGGGGGAGGAGGATAAGTGGTGGGGGATGAGGGGGCTTGAACCATATAGATGGTGCAAATCTACTTTCTTACGCCACTTCGTGATGGTAGACCCTAAAGTTTGGGCTAATCATATGCTTTAAATTGTTGCATTGCAGCATGTTGAAGCATTTAACCATGATGTTTTCCAGAATTTGCATGGTAGGAATTTTATAGTCCTTCCTTCTAGAAGTCTCTGTGACCCAATCATTTGCCATAAAAATGCTTTTCCAGGTTCTGCTTCCTTTTATCTAAACATAGTTATGGAAAGTATATTGAAGAGTGTTTCTTATTCTGAGATAACACTATTAATATTCAGCCAATATCTATGAAGTGCCTGTGATGTCCCAGACTCTGAATTACACTCTGAGCCCCCCGGGGAGGGATGTACCTGCTGCCCCTGCTCTTAAAGAGCTCTCAGTTCATCAGGGGAGACAGGTAAACCGATGAGCATCACATAAGAGGGAAAAGAACAAGTTCTTTCTCAATGATAATCAAAGTCCAATTGAACAAAACCTTTTTTTTCCCCGGATTCCTTGGTTCCCCCAAAGAAAACACTCAACCAACATTGTGAGAGAAGTTGCATCTAAGACTTCTGACAGAAATGTTAAGAGGATTTGAAACTTACCAAACAGAATTAGGTACAGCAGAAGGTCCCAGGTTTTAGAAAACAATAGATATGGACTTTGTATGGGGAAAAAAATCCTTGGAGATTTTTTATTAGAGCATACGAAGTGTAGATTTCATCCTTAAGACTAGAATATTTTCAGTTAAAAGAATTTAAAAATAAAAGGAATTTTAAGCATGAGTATTAAGATAAAGCTCAGGCATGTGAACATCCAGACTCCTGTTAGTCTCTGGCCATATCCCTGACCCAGGGGAGAGTTAACTGTTCAGTGACCAGGAAAAGGAGGATCTTTTAATGGTCCTTGACTCCTTGTAGAGTTATGAGAATAGAGCTATCCCTGTAGAGCCCCATGTGGGGAATGGTCATCCCTGTAAGGTGAAGGTAGTAACCTAACTGGTGCTGCTGGGACCTGGCCTTGCTGAAGTTGGTGGCCCTCCTTGAACCTCAGAGCTAGGGTCACAAGGCAGGACCTATTGGACCAAGCATGGACCACAGACATGCTTTGTTCACACGTGGTTCTATTTGTGTGACCTTTCTAGATCTTCTGGCTTCTGTTCTTTAGGAAAACGGGAGCTACAGCAGCACTGGCTTGCATCCCCGCACAACCACAGGAGGTTGGTTTCTGCTTACAGTTGCCTCCTTGCACCACAGCAGACGCCCCCAGTCCCCGCCATCTCTGCTTGTTTCACACCAGCAATTGCTTTGCTGACTTATTCCCCTTGCTTGACCCATGTAGACATCTGAATTTGCTACCCCTGGTCTAGCAAATTCTAGAGAGAAGGAGAATAGCCAGGGTTCCCAGGGTAGAAGCTACCTCAGGGACTAGGATGTCCCTATCTGATGCTCTCCAATGTAGGTGGTGGTCTCCAGGGGAGAGGCTCAGGGTCACTTTGGAGTGATTAGGCTATACAGAGCCACTGCTGTTGATGGGAGTATGTGTGGAAAAGGCTGATGGCCGCTGATTGGGTGTGAAGTATTTTCATTCCATGCCTGCTCTGTAGATCCAGGAGCCTTGAACTTTGTCCTCTCCTCTGAATCCTACCAATCCCAGGCCTTAAATGCTGCCTGTCTCATCCATGCACCAGCCCAGGAGCTTCTTTCTCGGACTAGACTTGTGAGAAAGGATACAGTGGGGCCAGGCGCGTTGGCTTATGCCTGTAATCCTAGCACTCTGGGAGGCCAAAGCGAAAGGATTGCTTGAGGTCAGGAGTTTGAAACCAGCCTCAGCAAGAGCAAGACCCTCGTCTCTACTATAAATAGAAATTAGCTGGGCAACTAAAAATAGAAAAAATTAGCCAGGCGTGATTGTGCATACCTGTAGTCCCAGCTACTCGGGAGGCTGAGGCAGGAGGATCGCTTAAGTCCAGGAGTTTGAGGTTGCTGTGAGCTATGATGGTGCCACTGCATTCTAGCCCAGGCAACAGAGCAAGACTCTGTCTCAGAAAACAAAAACAAAAACAAAAAAAACAGTATATTGTGGGCTTTGAAGAACATGATGGATTTGGATTGTCAGCAGAGTTGGGGAGAACATTCCAGAAGGAGGGAACCGTGGAGTAAGGGACCAGTGGTGGGGATAAACGTGCCTTATGGAAGGAACGTTTGGGAAACCAGACTAACAAGAACAGAGGAAAATGTGGAAATAAAGTTGGTTAGGTATCTGTGCAATCTGTCCTTGAGTGCTAGGCTGAGGATTTGGGGGGCTTAATCCTAGAGGAACTAGTCATCATTAATTTAAAGAGAGGAGTAGCATGAAGAATGTAGATGATGAGAAGGGCTAATTTGGGGCTAAGTACAGTACAGGTTGAAATGGTGAGACAAGAGGTAGGGGAGCCATTGGAAGGCAGTGGCTGAAGCTGAAGTTTTCCCTTTGGATTCTGATAATGGCAAGAGAGTGGAGAGACAGGGGTGAGTCAGAGACACCAAAGACAAAAACATAACAAAACAAAGCAAGCAGAGCTTTTTGTTCTTATTATACAAGGAGTATGTGCTTACTACAGAAACCATAAATAGTCAAAAGTTTTGAATGAAACAGTCAATCTCAGTACCCAGATCACTCAGAGATATTCACGGTTACTAGCTGGGGTATAGCTTTCTAGAGACCGTTTCTATGCAGATGTTATATCCATCTTTAACAAAAACACTGTCTTCCAGCCTGATTCTCTAAATAACATATCTTGGGCTTTGTTCCACATCAATAAACATTCATTTACAATATTTTAATGACGGTGTAATATTTCACTTTCTATCCATTATTTATCATGGTTTATCTTTGCCAGTCACTTAAGATCCTTTCCATTTTTGCTAATGTAAACACAGATATCTTTGTGCATATCCCTATTGATTTGACCAAGACATTTTAAACAGATTGACAAGACTTGGAGCTGGACGCCTTCTTTGTCCTTTGTATTCAAAGATAACATTTTGAGCCTGAAAGATTTGGGGCCTTGATAATGATATTACGTACATAAATGGGAAAATACGAAAAAAGGAAGAATTGTGGTTGTGAAGGAAGACTATAAACTTAGTAGATCAATTAAGAATTTTTTTGCTATAGGTAACAGTAAACTCTGCTGATAGTTGTTTGAAATTTTTATTTTTCTCATATAATAAGAGATTTAAACGTTGGTAAATGCTGGCATTTGTTCAGCTGCTCCACAATATCATCAAGGACTCATGCTGCTGCTTTCTTTCTGCTCGTCCATCTTATGCTTGTTGGCTTGTTGCCTCTTGATACTAAGATAGCTGCTGTTGCTCCTGGCATCAGAACCATGTTCAAATTAGGAACAAGATGGAAGTAGTGACAGCTGCCTGTATCCTTTTTACAAAGAAAACAAAAGCATACCCAAAAGACTCTCCCTCCCCAATTCTCACTGACAGGACTGGATCACATAGCCACTCCTAATTGCATAGGAGGACCTGAGTCTGTGTTCAGCTAGCAAACCAAAAGGGAGTGGATGATATCTAGTAAGCAATTAATGGTGTCTGTATGCCATGCTTTGAGAAATTGAGTTACTGGGACATTCAGGAGGTATTGCTATAGGCAGCAAGGAACCCTGATATCCAGGCCAAGACTCCACAATAAAAGAGAAGATTGGTGTGATCATTGCATAACCTTGGAGGAACCCAGGTGGATAAATCAGACACCTAAGGCTAAGTTAAATAGCAGATTATTCAGTTTGAAGGAGAAAACCTTGTGAGAAGTAAGAAGAACTAATCTTCACTACATTTTACACAGGTGGTTTCATTGAATTCATTTAATTCTCCTAGTGATAACTTAGTCATCCTACAAATACTTATTGAGTGCTTACTGTATGCCAGGCCCTGAGCTAGGCACTGGGGTTACAGTGGTGAGTAAAACAGACAAAGTTCCTTGGCTACTGACCTTACGGTCTGGTGAAGGAGGCAAAAACAAAAAAAAAAACCCAAGAGAAGCAAATAACAAGGAACATCATGTAGAAATAAGTATAGTAAGGAAACTTACAGCTAGACACACTTACAGCTAGGATAGGGAGAAGGGCAGAGTTGTACCATGAAGCAGCTTCCACTCTCACCATGTCACTGCCAAAGACACTGAGGCAGGCAGGCCGGTATCCAAAGTGACCAGGTGGGATTTAGCTTCTGATCCAGATCGGACTCTGAAGCACATACTTGGGGGTACATCATACGGCTGGGAACTGGGGACCATTCAGTGTCTACATCTAAGTGGAAACCTGAGGCCTCTTGCAGGACTCCGCGAGAAGAATTCAATCTCAGTGACATGAAGCTCTTTTGAATTTTATCTGTGCACTACATCAGAAGCACCACATCTGATTTTTACTATGACGACTTGGTCTCTCCTGGCCAGGTGTGGTGGTTGAAATAAAAGGACTGTATTCCACCGTGTCATGAGCCGCGTGGATGCTCCAGCACCTGGTTCCCGTGCAGGATGGAGGACTGGCTGAGAGAGCACAGGCTCTGGAATCTAACTGCTTGGGTTTGGAGACTTACTCTCCTATTCATTGGTTTGTAAATGTGGGCAAGTTAGCCCCGTGGGACTGAGTTCCCTCACCTGAAAAGTAGGACTAATTACAATTTAGGAATTATAATCGTTGTGAAGAGCATGGGAGATTATGCAGATAATGGAAGCACAGGCAGGGCTTAATAAATGCTAATTTTGTGTGTTGTTTTTTTTTTTTTGGTGGCATTTTGAGACTCTTTGCATTATTTGATGTTATGCTCACGTTGCTGAGCTAGTCTTGTTGTTTTTCCGTGCAGAAATTTCACATTCACAAGTTTATTAATTGTGAACAACAGGCTGGTGACATGACAAGGGACTGTGTTCCCCTGATGGCACATTTCTGAAGCACAGCACGCTCGAAATTTTATCTCCTTATTTTACATGCTTTTGCAGACAGCGCAATATGGAAACGGTCAGACTTCTAATTATGACAGCAGTCCAGAGCCAGAATCCAGTCATCCAGTTGACAAAGAACTTGGTACAGAGAACGGTGACCAGCTGTTCCCCATCTCCAGTGAGCATTGAGTAAGAGGAAATAGGTTTAAGCTGCATGAAGGATTTGGGTTATTTATGGCAGAATTTCCTGACCGTGAAGGTTGCCCTGCATTAGGACTGGATTACTGAGAGAGGTTGCAGAATTCCCGGCTGCGGAGATTTTGAAAACATGTTTGTGAGATTGCCACAGACGCTGCCTCCCAACTGTGCTTTCTGTCTTGTCCCCTCCCTCTCTACCCATATGGTCCTTGTAACCACATGAACCTTCTCTGAAAGACCAGGGAGGGGGAGACTGCTACGTAGAGAGGAAAGAGGATTCCAGTGAACATGTCAGAATATCATCCACTTTTCAACACTTCGATTACAGGCTTTGCCAATCTGGGTGAGGACACACAAACACAAATTTATTTAGTTAACCTAGGACTGAAAGCCCACCTGGGCCAGACGAATAATTCAAATGGTCAAAGGTCTGTGACTTTGACGAACATGGAGAAGACGCGCCCCATTCTTAAGGATGCAGCCATGACTCGTTCCTGTCGCGAGTCCTGTGGGAATGCACACTGTTGCCAGATTGATTTTCAGGAGGGTATGAAATCTGGGGAGTTTTAAAAATTCTGGCAACTCATTTTTTAAAAGCCAATTGCGTGCATGCCAAAGTGAGTGTAGACGTGTGGGTCATAATTCTGTGTGCGGGGTGTTCATTTGTGACCTCCGGTCTGTGAGGTCACCTGGGCACACCGGCCCCATCAGCCAGGAGAAGGATGAGCATCTTTTCGACTGCAGACATGGAGTTGAGGTGGCAGAATTCCTCTTTTAAAATGGAGAACCTCTACATTTATGAGTTGAAACATAGGAAATTGACATCTTCTGAGTCAAAAATAAATACTGTCAGTTTCATATGCTTCAATCAATCATCCACTTAAGAAAAGTAAGGATATAAAATATAGACTGTGTTCTTCCTGCAGCAGTGTGCATCTCTGCCTCCCCCAAGACAAGGACAGCACACACTTGTTCCAGCACCGCACCGTATTTACCAGCAAACGGTGCCTGGCAGACGAAGATGACATCAGCGAGTGCCTGAGTAACACCCTCTCTCCTTTGTACCGGGCAGCTTCGTGTCCGCCCTTCCCAGGACTGATGACTTTAACGTTACTGAAGCTCTTTTCGCAGCAGCATAGGCATTTGTGGAAACTCCTCAAAGAATCATCATCCTTCTCTTCTTTTCTCTTTCTTTCACTTAGTTATAGGCTACCGTTTTCTACAAATATCGTTAGTCTGGAATCAACTAACCATAGCTGAGGATAAAGTAATTATCTGCGTGCAGGCAGATTTCCCACTCCAGAGGCAGGGAGAGTTCAGTCTCATCTGGGATCTGCAATGATTCAGTTGGAACTCAGATTGCTCACTGATGGTGCATTCTCTCAAACAAAAAAGTGTATTGGGGAGATGAGGCTGGCAGAGCTCCTGATAGGGGGAGGTTCTCTCTGATGCCATGTCTCCCCTGCTACCCCCAGCCTAACTCCTGGGGGAGGACAGGGCCCGTGCCAAGCCTTTGTCATGTGTGAGGAGAAAGACATGAGAAGAACCTCCCTTTTCTCCCTGGCTTTCCCACGCTTCTTAGGACTCAAACTCTGATGAAAGCATTTCTCCAGTTCTGAGAGCTCTCTGGATGAATGGGGTGACAGGTTTCTATTTCTTCTCTTCTTTTTAACCATTTAATCTTTATTCCATATTGATTTATAAATATTATGCCCTTTGTGTATTTTCTTCATGATATAGAGAAGGTGTTTTGACCAAATGCATAATGTGTTCTATTCTCCTAATTAATTGGAATTCTAACACCCCTTCCCCCATTTCTTCACTTTTAGTGAGAAGTAGCAAATGAATTAAAACCATGCTAAAGAGAAGTGAGAAGGGGGAGGGCAGCTGTAACCAGAGACTTAACAAAACTCCCCACTATGGCCGGGCGTGGTGGCTCATGCCTGTAATCCTAGCACTCGGGAAGGCCGAGGCGGGTGGATCATTTGAGCTCAGGAGTTTGAGCCCAGCCTGAGCAAGAGCGAGACCCTGTCTCTACTAAAAATAGAAAGAAATCAGCTGGACAACTAAAAATACATAGAAAAAATTAGCCGGGCATGGTGGCACATGCCTGTCATCCCAGCTACTCAGGAGGCTGAGGCAGGAGGATCGCTTGAGCCCAGGAATTTGAAGTTGCTGTGAGCTAAGCTGACGCCACGGCACTCTAGCCCGGGCAACAGAGTGAGACTCTGTCTCAAAAAAAAACAAAAAAAAAACAACTCCCCACCACTAAAACAAAACTTTCCAGAAATAATTTTCGAAGTATCTATGAAAATCATCTGGGGGATATTTTGAAAAGGGAAAAGTGCCCTGTGCAATTATTAGCTTGTTTTCTTCATGTTACCTAAAAAGAAAAGTGTAATCTACTCCTCACCCCACTGATGATGAATACATTGAAAGTCATATTAATCATTTAGAAAACATATGACCACGCATGACACTCTCCAGCTGCCTCTTTGTCTAGTCTGATAAGTGTGTAAAGAATTATTTTGATGTGCCCAAAGAGCCTAAACCCTACACGTTGCATGGCGGACTGAGAAACAGCAGAACAGACACCTGAAGGGCTGATGTGCCGAGCCCCGGGCTGTCCTGTGAGCCACGCCCCCTCCAGACACAGCTGATGCTCCTCCCCTCTGAGGGCCAGCACCTGGTGCTTGCTGTACTTTTCCCCAGTCTGTTAGCTTTGTGCTTTAGTTTGCAGACTGATGGCTTTACGAGGGCTTTAAAAGTAAAGGAAGGTAAATATCAAACTCTTAAATGAATGGAAGGAAGGAAAGGGAGGGAAAAAATAATATGTAAGTTTAAAGATATATTTTCCTGTTCACTGAGCATGGTAGCCAAGATACATGGAAACCTGTTGCCTTGCAATTATTATTTAACGTCTTGTGGGGTGAAGTAATCATCATTATTATTAACATTCACAATTTACATTAGCATCAACGACTTACATTAACATCAAAAGCTTTCTTTTTTAATCAATTTATTTTTAACTTTTTTAGAGATGAGGTCTCATTCTGTCATCCAGCCTGGAGTGCAGTGGTGTGATCATAGCTCACTGTAGCCTCAAACTCCTGGGCTCAAGTGATCCTCTTGCCTCAGCCACCACGATGCCTGGCTAATTTTTTAATTTTTTGGAGAGACAGGGTCTCACTATATTGCCCAGGCAGGTCTTGAACTGCTGGCCTCAAGAGATCCTCCTGCCTTAGCCTCCCAAAGCACTGGGATTACAGGCGTGAGCCACCACACCTGGCCACTCAGCACTTTCTATATGTCAGGCACTGTCCAGAGGCTTCACATACATTGATGCATTTAGTTTTCACAGCTATGTAAGGTAGATACAATTGACCCTTGAACAACACAGGTTTGAACTGTGCGGATCCACTTATGTGCAGATTTTCTTCTGCCTCTGCCACCCTGAGACAGCAAGACTAAATTTTCCTCCTCCTCTTCTTCTCCTACTCAACGCTAAGACAACACGAATGAAGACCTTTATAACGATCCACTTCTACTTAATGAATAGTAAAGATATTTTTTCTGGCTGGGCGCGGTGGCTCACGCCTGTAATCCTAGCACCCTGGGAGGCCAAGGCGGGCGGATTGTTTGAGCTCAGGAGTTTGAGACCAGCCTGAGCAAGAGCGAGACCCCGTCTCTACTAAAA
>NW_012142745.1:4351700-4355150 GCF_000956105.1 Propithecus coquereli
GATCCACCGGCCTCGGCCTCCCAGAGTGCTAGGATTACAGGCGTGAGCCAACACGCCCGGCCTTCCTCATGATTTTCTTAACATTTTCTTTTCTTTAGCTTACTTTATTGTAAGAATATAGCATATAGTGTATATTATATATATATAAAATATGTGTGAATTGACATATTGTCAGTAAGGCTTCTTCTGATCAAAGCTAGGCCATTAGTAGTTAAGTTTTGGGGGAGTCAGAAGTTATATGCTGACTTTTGACTGCACAGGAGTCAGTACCACTAACCCCTGTATTTTTCAAGGGTCAACTGTATTATATTCTCTATAGATGAGGAAACTGAAGCACGGAGAGATTAACTCACTTGTCCAGGGCCACACAGCTAGCAGACAGTAGAGCAAGGATTGAAACCCAGGTTCTTAACCAACCGTGGTCCTGACCTGCCTCTTTTGACAAGGATGCTTTTGGAAAAAAGCACGGATGCATCTTGTGATCCTTTTCTTTATTCACAATTACCACTGAATTTTCCTGTGTAACAAGGAGGTTCTTTCGAAACCTTTAGAAATGGGACTGTTTTTACTTCATGTCTTTTTTGCCAATACAAATCAGAAAATTTTCTCGTTAACCTGCCAGCATCTAAAGATACAGAGAGAAAAACCTGGTGGATTTTATCTTTCTCAAAAAAAATAAGGGAAGTTACAACCCAGGTGGCTCTTGGTGGATATACTTCCTGTTGTCGCTGTCCAGGATTTTGTACCTTTCGATCGGGGTTAGACTCTGGAGAAAAGCACCCACGGTGAAATGTGCTATAGCTCTCTGCCGAGGTGGAAACCTCGATGCTAGGAGAACTTGGAAGAGGAAGGAGGGAGTTCAGGGATAACATGACTCTAGTTTGTGATAAATTTTAAAGTGGCCTGTTACGAAAGGTCCTTCCAGACCCATGGTTCAAAATAGGTTTTCTTTAATGTGACCACAGCAATCTCTGTGGAGGAACCAAAGCACACGTCGACTTGCTCCTGGGTAGCTGAGCTTCTCGGACTTGACGGCCAGGCTTCTTGCTTGACTGGCTAAAAACTCAGGCAGGCCTGAGCCTCCTTACCTCCTCTGCAAATGAGGCAATTGGACTAAACAGCAGAGCTTTTAAAAAACAGACCAATTTAGGCCTCGCTCCAGATGGAGGGAATCAGACTCTGGGAGTGGAGTCTAGGCGTGTGTAGTTTCCGAAGCTCCGGGGTGGTCATTAAGAACCCCTTGGTGGCTACTTTCCAAGCAGAGTGTGTGCTGATGGTGGGCTCACCCTTTGTTTCTCTGTCTGTTCATCCAACAAATGTTTGTTGGATGCTTACTGTGTGGTAGGCAGAACAGCAGCCATTGTGCTGGGTGCCAGGAATTCCGCAGGAACAAAGGGCTTAGGTCCCTGCTGTCGAGGAGCTTGGGGTCCAGTTCAGACAAACAAACTGGCAGGTACAGGAGTAAGGGAACTTCCGGTGGGCTACAAGCTATGAAGAAGATAGGGCAGGGCCGTGCCGGGGAGCTACGAAGGTTGCAGCCAGGGAAGGCATCTCTGAGCGGGGAAGCTATTTGAGGGGATATCACCTCAGATGAGAAGGAGCCAGCCAGGAGGAGAATATGCTCAAGACAGAGCCATGAGGCTGGAATATGCTGGCCATGCTTGAGGAGGAGGTCATAATAGAAGGCCAGAGTGTCTGGAACATAAAAAAGGAGGCGGGAGAGATGAGTGGAGGTCAGAGCTCAGTCTTTGACCGTGGCCATGCATTTGGACTTTATTCTGAGTGCAGCTGGGAGCCATGGGAGGATGGGGTTGTTTGTTTTTAGAAATAAATTAATTCTATCAGATTTACATTTGAATAAGACCATCTTGGCTGCTCTGTATGATACTTGACAAGGCGGTTATAGCATCATTCCTTGATATTTGACCAATTAGGCTTTATTTTAAAAATTGGCATATAATTTACATATCGCAAAGTTTACCCATTTAAAATGTACAGCTCAGTGGTTTTTAGCATATTCACAAAGCTGTGCAACTATCACTATTATCTACGTCTAGGATTTAAGAATAAGTTGCTTTAAGTTGTAAATATGCGACGATTTAAATCATAGTACCAATACCAGAGTGAGTAAAAGAAGGCTTGACTGAGACTACAGAAAAAAAACATTCAGACGCTTGCATTCAGCACGTCCAATAGAACTTTTCTGTGATGATGGACAGCTTCTACATTGTGCTGTTCAAATTGGTAGCCACCAGGGCATGTGGCCGTTAAGCACTTGAAATGTGTCAAGTACAATCGAGGAGCTAGATTTTTTATTTAATTAAATTTAAAAATAGCCACATATGGCTACCATATTGAACAGCATGGCTCTATGACAATTTACAAATTCATAGTCTTATCTGAGATCATTTTCCCCATCTCCCCCACCTCCCCAGTGTCTAAAATGATTGAAATTCTGAAGCATGTGCTATACAATTTGTTGTATTTAAACCTAATTCTCACTACAAAGAAAAAGCTGGAGAGTTCCCACGAGGAATCCAGATGACAAGAGGCATAAGGGATGGGGTAGCATGTTCTGAGCTTCTTCTGGGGAAGGGTATATCTGAGTGGGTGTCAACCCAGCTGGCACCAGGCATGGGTGACATCCGTATGTTCAAGGGAAGCAAAGGGAAGTTGTGAGCTTGGCCTCAGCTTCTCAACGCACAAAGAATAAAAACCATTGCCAAAGCAGAGTATTCTGAGAGGGCAATAAAGTGAGGTTGTTCCTCCTGCTCAAGTTTTGGGTTGACACATGGCAACAAGAACAAAATCACCCCTTCTGGGATTATGTCACCAAACTCTTAGTTAAGAAGAATCAAAGAGCCGTGAAAGACGCTTTAAACTCTCATGGTTAAACTCATTAAGTATCCCCTCCCCAAGTTCCACTTAAGCTGTTTCTGTTACTAAAAAAAAAAAAAAAAAATAGTCTGCAGAGGCTTGCATTTTTTTTTTCTGAAGGATTTGCTCCTCAGAAGAAGAAAAGTAGCCCAAGAGGAGCATTAAACTTTATTAATATTGTAAACTATTCAGTGGTTTTTTCGTTTTTCATTTCCTGTTTTATTATGTTTTTAACTACCATGTTTTGCAAATATAAGGCATACATGAAAGCAAACATATTTAAGATGCTTCTTGTCCTACAACTTCCTATATTGTTTTTGAACAAAAAATAAATCCTTGGTATATATTATGTATGAACTTATGAAAAGATGAGATGGTCTTTAATGCATAATTAATATTTACTTATAAAACACAGCATGTTAGGGAGAAGACCAAAAATACTTATTGCTTGACAAACTTAGAAGGAAAAAACGATCAGGCCACCTCTAAAATCGCAAAGTTTTTTTTTGTTTGTTTTGTTTTTTGAGACAGAGTCTCACTGTGTTGCCTGGGCTAGAGTGCCGTGGCGTCATC
>NW_012142745.1:4355655-4369897 GCF_000956105.1 Propithecus coquereli
GTCATCCATCCCAGGAAGGACCGACCTGGGGCAGAGACCTGTGTAGGCATGGGACGCAGGCTCGGGCATTTGGGTAGGAACTGCAGATGCCTAAAGAATGATCTAGAAGGTTGGGCATCTTCTCTCGCTTTGTGGGGAAGAGCGTGGCTGGAGGAGCATCAGAGGTGGGTGTCTGAGTCACTCTGGACATGCATCCTAGCTGCCTGGGTCCAGGGACAGGCTGAATCTTTTCTGGTTTAGAAGCCAGTGACCATGTTAGTGCCTCTTCGCTGAAAGAAACGCTGCTCCCTAACGTTCACTTTATGGAACCTCACCAAGCTGGGACAACAGAGCGGTCGTTTGTTAGTTATCCCTTAAGATCGGGTTCTACAGGTGGTCTCTGCTACAGTCAGGAGTTTTCAGTTTGGTATTTCCAAGGCTCCTGAGTGCTTTTCCTTTTTTTCAAGCTTTACTGAGAGAGAGTTCACAGACCACGTAATTCACCTACTGAAATGACTTTTTGGTGTATTCGCAGTTATGCAACCATCTCCGCAATCTATTTTAGAACATTTCAACCCCCAAAAGAAACCCATGCCCATTAGCAGTCACTCCCTTTCTAGCCACCTCACCCCCAGGCCTAGGCAGCCATTAATCTACTTTCTGAATATTTGCCTGTTCCTCACTGAGTGCTTCCATGCTTTTAAGTAGTTTCCCTAGGCACGTGTACATATGAAATAGGCCCAGACAGAATAATAAAATCTCAGTACATTCAAATATTTTCTTTTCTCAGTAGATGTAGATCGGTGCTTCTCAAACTTTCATCTTCTCGAACTTTAATATGCAGGAGAATCTCCCAGAGAACCTAATTAAAATTCCCAGTGATTCTGCAGGTCTGGGTTAGGGCTGGAGATGCTGAATTTCTGAGAAGTGACGCCCATGCTGCTGGTCTGGAGGTCACATTTAGAAGGACAAGGACACAGATGATGCTGACGTCATTATTTTGACCAGAGCAGCCTCCATTTCAGACAGTGTGTCAGGACCTGAGATTTATAACTGGTTTAGTATGGCAGGTTCTTATTATAGTGTACAAAGCAGGGGGGAGGAGTGTGTGGGGTGTGTGTGTATGTGTGTGTGTGTGAGAGAGAGAGAGGCAAGCAGTAGGTAGGGGCCTGTGTCCATGGACCTCTCTGCCTACCGTTCTGAAACGAGGGCTGTGAGGACCCCAGACATTCTCTCTGTCCCTTCTGGCCTTCAAATCCACGCTCTTCCCTATCCACGGCCATCCCTGTGTAAGCAGAGATACCGCAGGTTGTTTGCCTTGGGCTGGTTCCCTTCCTTATCAAAGCTGCAAAACCCTGCCTCTGCCCATCTCTGACGCAGCCGGGTCATCGTTTCTGGTCACACAGCTCTTTCTGGAAATTGTGTTCTTGTGAAAAGAAACGATAACCACATTTTCCACGCTTTGATATTTTCCACGAGTTTTGTTTCCTTGGGTCCAGGAACCGCAGTCCCCGTGTACAGAGGAGGAATCTGAAGCACGCGGCACTTGGTGATGGAGCTTGGTTAAAACCCAGGGCCTCCGGGCCTGTTCAGGGTGGGTCGTCGCACAGCCTGTGGCATTCGGTCGCCAGGAGGACTCACTCTTTTTGGGTTTCATCAAATTGTTTTTGTTTCTGTGGTTTCTTGCTAAATAACTGTATCATCAGATGCCACATGGCAAAGCCAAGGCCGGTCGCAGAAACTAAGCTTTCTTCATCTTCCAGGATGGCCCGCAGAGACTCGCTGAGCCCCCAGATGTTATTTCAGATGTGAAATGGGAGCACAGGGAGGCTCGGATGGGTCTGCTGGGCTATGGGTGGCAGAGGCCAAGTTGTGTGTAAAACCCTCTGGGAACACAACGTGAGTGGCTGAGGCTCATGGGCGTGCTGCAGCATGTCTGTGACTTCTCCTTGAGGCAAATTAGAATCTGAAAAAGATGCAAAATCACTGAGAAAGGACAAGAATATGAGTACAGTGGTAGCCATTTAAAGTAGCACATCTCTGATCACGTCATTTCCTGGCTAAAGAACTTTCAGTGGCTCCCGGTGACCCATGTGTGAAACCCAATGTCCTCATTACAACTGCCGGGGCTCTTCCCTCTGGCTCTGGGCTCCGCTTCCAGCCTTGTTGCCTACGACTCTGTTTACAAGTACCTTATACTCGGGCTACACTATCCTGGGTCATGTACTGTTCCCAGAACACTGTGCCTTGCAGTTTCATGCCTTTATTCCTACTGTCCCTTCCTACTGGAGTGTCCCTCTTTCCTTCCTCTTTCTGGCAAAATTTGGGTCATCCTTCCAGAATGAATGACTTGCCTCCTCTTCTATGATGTATTCTTTTAAATCTTTTTATTAGTACCTTCTTTCTCTCCTCTGTGTTCCACTATTAATGGGACATTTCTTCTGACATTTTATTATTAATATTTACATTGTTAATAAAGCAATGCAAATACAACTACCATTTATTGAGCACACACTGTGTGTCTGATACGGTATGATGTGGTTTACATAAGGGACTGCATTTCATTTTCTACATACCTGGATAAGGAAGCTGGTGTTATACCCGCCACACAGGTGAGGAAGTTCAAACTTCCCCAGAGTTGCCAGCAGGTCTGACATTTAGCCCAAGGGTGGTGCCAACCACGAGATCCCCTTCGGTTCTGTTCATGTCTGTTTGTCTCAGCCAGAGCTGGCCAAAGCAGACAAAGGTAGGCTGTGGTTCATGTACAAACCCCCAGGACTTCCAACCACAGAGGACCTGGCTTTACCTGTGCGAGATGGCTTAGGGGACCATCCCTCTGCTCCAGCATAGCAACTGTCATGGGCCATGCCTGTCCTCGGGTCATTCTTTATTTCCTCACCAGTGTGTCTCTGAGCTGTCGCCCTTGGGAGGTGTTAAAGTGTATCCCCAAAGCTTTTGAAAAACATGGCAGGGAGACCTTAGGTCCTGGGAAAACAAAACAAGCAAGCATCAGCAAGTCCAAGAAATTCAAGCAGGTGGTTGCAGGAAACATCAGTGCGGATGCTTATTTGGTCAGGTTAAGGAGTGAGCGAGGTAGAGAGAGAGGCCTGCGGGTGCCTGTGTGCCAGCAGACGTGGGCAGGGAGCCAGTTAGAAAGGGTGATAAGATTCGTGCTCATGTCAGCATCTGCCATCCGGCAGACTCGGGCAGCTGTTGGATCTGCTGTGAGAATGGGTGTGTGAGAAGGTGAAACACAGCAAGCATGGAGCTAAAAAGTTGAAAAGTTAAGTTCAACCGAAATCATGATCTAAAATAGCATTTAGGGACCTAGGGAAGTACTTCAAATGTAAGAGCCAGTGCAATCACTATGTTGCTGAAATACATACCACCACAGGCATTCATGTTTATGCATGGGAACAAGACCAGTGGCAATATTCAAAGGGGTTGAGCCTGAGGGTTGGGGCAATGAGCAATTTTGACTTTATATAGTTTTTAAACTTCCAGATGTTCTGAAGGAAAATGTGTTAATCAGGAAAAAAAATAAGTGATAATCAGATAATCAGGAAAAAAAAAGCCTACGTGAAAAAAAACCCAAAAACTTTAACTCAAAAAAATTAAGCAAAAAAAAAAAAATTACAGGGCACAAAGAAATCAGAGTGTCAGGGATGGGCTGGTTGGGGAGGACCATTGTTCCCACCCAGCATGGTTTTCTTCTTAATGTTCTTTTATGTGTGTACACACAATTTCAAAGCTTTTCCTGACTTTATTTTTGTGACAAATGGCTTTAAACTTCCTCAGAGATAGCCTTCCAGTGGGGAACTATGGTTTGAAAATGTGACGGAAATTGATGGAATGTCTCGAAGTTTTTAAATAGACAAGGATTAGGAGGAGCGTGGAGAGAATGAGACCTTCTTGGCAAAATGTCCTCCTGCCTTCATCATGTCCCTCTTGGTCTGTGCCATCCCTGCCTGACCACGGATATCCACTCACACGTATCGACATTCACCCCAGGCACTGAGATGGATCAAGAAAGGGAAAACCATTCCCAACTGCTGTTGTCACCATCTTGGGTTCCAGAGCTCCGAAAAGTTGAAGGGCTGGATTCAAGAAATGGGGAGGGAGTACGCAGCTTTTCGCTTCATCCTCCTTTTCCATTGACACACACACTTACTTAAAATGATTGTCTTGGATAAAGAAAATCCTAAGCTACAAATTTTGTGGCCCTTTACCCCAAATAGAGAAGCAGGAAGGCCCTTGGATAAATCCTCCTTGATTTTAGTGACAAACTAGTAAGACTTGAGTTTTGTTTTTATCTGATTTAAATGTTTGCTTTTTAAAATCTTTGTACATAAAAAATTATCAAGAAGAAAACCATTTATTTGCCTGAATAACTTTCTTACATTTTGCTGGTGCTTTTTAAAGCTTTAAAAAAGGTTTTTGGAGGGAATTAGGAATGGGTGAGGACATGCTGCCGGAATAGAAGACACTGAATCAACCCCCCCAAGTTCTGAATTCTATGTGTGTACGTTGGGGCGGAGGATTGGGGGGATTCCTGGATTAAAACCGATGAATCCAAATTTATAAGACTCCTTCTTGAACATCATATAGCTCTTCCAAATGTCATTTTGATAAGTTAATATAAAAGAATCAGAAACATCTGCCCCCAAAATTCCCCTGAACACACAAGGGCTTAACAATTAAATGGAAGAATGTTCAGCACAATGTGTTTCAGGTTTTAGCGGATCCAAAATGTTTTGAAAAACAGTTAAGTTCTTAAGACATTTTGATTATTTAAAGGGCAGCTGGTTCTCCCACGCCGTTAAAAAAAAATGGCAATGGCTATTTCTGCTCTTTGTGTCGATTCCTGTTGCTCTTATCGTCTGTGGAAGAAATTCTGTAACAGAGGCTCACGCTCTCTGGTCTCTGACATGGCAGCTGCAAATTGCTGTTCTATCCAGCCAGACAGCTCACTTCTAACCCTCTCCCCATCCCGTTCCTACATTTTCTTCCTCAGCAAACAGTGTGTTGCAGGTTTAAAAGTGATGATGAGGCAGTGTTTTGTCCAGTTGCAAGACCCGTTTCTAGATTCAGGTGGAGGGGCATTGTTGCCACCATGGGTCACCGTCTCATAATTTCAGGGATTTCTCAATTTGTAGTACTGGTTCACCTTTTACGATGTGACAGCTGGCCCTTGAGCAAAAGAAAGAGAAGGTGTATGTTCAGAGGATGAGCTAAAATCTGGCAAATTGTCAAGAGGGAAACAGGGCTCAAATTGTGTAAAAGGCTACAACCAAGACTCGACTGCAAATATTAATAAAAGCCACCTTGGCCTCAGTCCCCTCAGACCTCCCTCACGTGCTTCAACACAGCTGAGGGATCCCAACAAATGCCAGCTAAGCAGATGAAAGCGATTAGTGTGCAGTTCCCTTTCAAGCCTCTTCCTCGAAGTTGTCCTTCCATTTTATTGACTTTCAGTCTTGCCATCCTGAAATTTTAATCGCCCAAGCACCGTGCGGACATCGGTTAGATCACCCAACTTGTAATTCTATCTGGATTTGAAGGTGAAAGAAGAAACCCTCGCACATTCGCCTTCCTTCTGTTTTCCCCTTCAAGGGACACTGTCGATCTTTCTTGGGCTTCCTAGGTAATCATCATTTGATTTTCTTTATAGGGAAAGTCTGGATTCCCTAAACTTAAAAAAAATAGTAATTAAAAGTGATGGGAGCATTTTATCAAACGGATTTGTGAATTCAGGATACCACATGTCTCCCTCGTGGTAGAAACGATACGACTCTGCCCCAGTGGCTTTTTAAGTTCAGCACTGCTCATTAATGATGTTTCCCCGCTAAGTTTAAGAAATCAAAAACCAAAAGAATTAAAGCAGGGCTTCACCCCACTGTTTCTAAGTCGAAATTTATTTCAGTCTGGCTAGAGTAGAGCAAGTCTTGCTCCTATTTAACCCCCACAATTGCTTCCAGCCTCAATCTCAAACCTTGGCATGGTCTAGCTTCTGCTCTGACTTCAACTGTCTTTTTCTCTCACACCTGCCACGTTCCAGCACACACAGCTGCGTCCTGCTCTGAGCCTTTTACTAAGTGTGTCTCTGACCTGCAGACCCCACAGAACCAACTCCTCTCCTCACCCGGGGTTCAACTGAAATGGCTCCTCCTTGCAAAGCATCCCGTAACACATATATATATCACTTGGTAGCACATTCTCCTGCCTTCATTTCAGCATAGTACTTAGTGCTAAATGAAATAGTCTTGTTTATTGTCGGCCTCCCATCACTGAAGTGTGAGCAGTGAATGAATGGTCTGTGTAGACATATCCCCTGTTTGGAAAAGATTTGCTGTTTTCAATTTTCTAAAAATTTTTGCGCATTGCTGGCTTTGCACCTGGTGTGTTGACATGCTGGTTGGTGTCTTATAATAGCTTGGAGAGAGTGTTTATTTGACAACTGTTCCATCTCTGCAGTGCGTCATGGCTTGCCACCAAAGCACAGTCTTTCAGAAAGAGGTAGCAGGACCAAAACGTTGCGAAGTATAGGCTCTATTGAAAGAGGCATCATATTCCTTAGATTTGCCCTTCGCATTCTCTAGGCTATCAGTTAGAAATTCCGTCCGAGTGTACACAGAGCATGAGAATCAGTGAACAAGGCTATGGAGAGTTTTAGTTCTTAATCTCTTCCCTTTGGGAACACCACTCTGACCTTGGAGGGAATTTTTCCAAGGAGGCCCTGGTCTCCATAAATGGCTATCAATCTGGAGACCGTAGGCTGATAACCTGACTCCTCCCACAGTTCTGAGCACCTGAAGACGTTGCCTACCTTGAGAATGATCTTGGACGAACATGTGGCCATGAGTCAGTGCTCAGGAGCTGTTAAAAAGGAGTGTGCAGGACTATTTAGGTCGGATGTATATTATTGCAGATGTAGCTAGAAATGACAAAGAATTTCCCAGCCAGGTTGAGTTAAAAAAAAAAAAAAAAGTTTAGAACTTCCAAAAACCAAAACTGTCGATCTTAATGGGATACTGTCCTCTTAGTTTTTATTTTCAGAGAACATTATGGCAAATGTTCCCTGCAGAGGTCTGAGAAACTTGTTTCTAAGCCAGGATTCTGACAGCAGTGCAAAAAAAGCCCTTTTTGGTGTTTGGTATTGTGACGGTCTGGGAGGTTAAGAATGCTTTTCAAACTTCATGACTCCTTCTTAACTAACTTTGGATGTGTCATCCTGGAATTTATGTAAACCTCTCTCGAATCAAGGCAAGAAGCTTGCTGACTTATTTCTTTCTACATTATCAGTTGGTCATGCGGTCAGGCTGCTATTTCAGTGGGGCATGTCTCATGTGTGCTCTTCCCTTTAGGACTTTTGATGGTCCAGGTGTTTGCCTGGGCTTGGTTCCTGCACTGGGACTGTGGCAGGATCCTCCACGGAATTTGCTAACTGTTCCCCTCTGACTTCTTACCAGCATTTTTATCTGTCACTTTTATCATGTTATCATGCTCTCTTTATTCTAATGGAGGCATCCTCTAATACTGAGGATTAAATCTGAGAGCCTTACTTTTGTGTTTAAAAACCCTTCACTTGGGTGTCTTTGACTCTCAAGCTTCTCAAAGTGTGGTCCATGGGCCGGCAGCATCAGCATCACCTGGGAGCTCCTTAGAACGCTCAGCCCTGCCCCAGGTTGACTGCATTAAAGTCTGCATAGTAATAAGATTCCCAGGTGATTGCACATTACAATCAAGAAGTGGTTTCCAGAATTTCTCACTGCCTCTGCTGCTACCACGACCACTACCACAACCACCGTCATCATCATCGTAGCCAAAAGCTAAGTCTTACTGAGAAATTTCTTTGCCAGCTCTAATGTGAGTACCTTGCACATACCGTGAACACTCTCTCATTTAAACCGCCAGTGTCTCTATGTGGTATGTGCCGTTATTATTCCCATTTGCAGATGAGGAATTGAAGCTCAGGGAGATCAGATAATCTATGTAAAATTATGCAGATAGTAAGTGCAGGTAGCCTGCGTTCTGTCTGAGATGCAGGGTCTGTGGCCCTCCCTCGCCCCTGCTTTCCAGGTGAGCACACTCTGTATTCATTTGCTTCCTTCTCACATCAGTCTATAAAACTTCAAATGCAAGGCCCCTGTGAAGGGAATGCTGCTGCTTGGTGTGTTCTGTAAAAGAGCTTTGGGTCTTAACATTATTTTTAAATAAGACTGAATTGTACCCTGTGTAAATTTGATCTCTCTCAGCCCCAGAGAACGAGCTCTTTCTACTGCTTCCAATTAAAGTGGATTGCTTCAAGTTGTAGATTACCATCCTCCGGATGTGAACGCCTTCTGGCTTTGTGGACACAGTGAAGTATCTCAGGCTTTGGAAGAAAACTTACATTTACAGCTCTAATCTGAAAAGATGGAGACAAGAATTATGACTTTGCAATGACATTGGTCTATGGTTTATCAAATCCTTTAAAGAACTCCAGCTTCGAATATGTATAGCCTGTGTACTCAAGGCCAAAAGTTAATTACAGGACGGCGATGTCTGGGGTCTGGAAGAGGTTAAGGTCAGTGGTTTTCAAACTGATCACTGAATTGCTCTGCTCTGTGGGGTGTTCCAGAGAAGGACCTGGGGAGGGGGTGTTGAGATGGTGGTTCACTGGGTCCTTCCTCACTTCCAACCGATTAGTACAGACTTTACAGACTTTTATATCATTTCATATGGTAAGCCCTGGGGTAACACTTTATTTAATGGGCCTTTCCCTCACTGAAAAAAAATTTTTGTAACTTAAAAAGTAACTGCACTAATCCTACTCCATCTTCTGCATTCCTTACTGTTGAGACCGTGGAGGTTCAGAAAGGCAAATTGACTTCCCCAAGGTCACACATTGTTTTGACTAAAAGCTATTTCTTGTATTTCTCCTTTGAAAGCTCAAAAGCTGGGCCAGCTGCCAAGTCTGCTGGGCATTTGCTCCTCTGCCATCTGAATCAGCCCTTATTATGTCCAGTGGCGCTGATCTGGGTTTATTTCCTTTGCGTATAGGACTCCTCTGTGTATTTGGAAAACAAAACACCATTCAGGTGTTCATGGCAGAGCTGAGTGGAGAAGTCACACGTTCTCGGTGTTCTTTCTCTAACCACCACGCAGTCGATCTGTGTGCCTCCCTTTCTTTCCTCATTTGTTTATACATTGAAAGCAGCCTTGCAGAGAACACAGAATACTCTGATATCCGCAAAGTAGAGCAGCTCTTCTGCAACTGAAAGGTTAAATTACTGAAAACCCCATTGTAGGAACATGTGCATGGAAGAACTCATGACCAAAAAAGGAAGGTGGGATTGGGGGACTGAGATCACAAGAGACCCTATGAAAACTTTTTTTTTTTTTAACTTTCAGGAAAGTATTAATACATAAGATACACTAATAAGAATATCAATGACATTTTGCAGTTAGTAATAATGGATACGTGGATAATTTTCATTTTATCATCCCTTGTTTACCAGACACTTCATCATTTGGCTGTGTGACAGATGATACGCATACTAAGCGTTTTATATCTATGAGTGGCTTTTTGCCCACCTAGATGTTCAATGCTTCCCTGACTTTTGTCTGAAAGATTCGTTTCTAACCCCTGCCTCCTGAGTGTGTGCCTAGAGATGCCGCCCCAGAGCCTGGGCCATAAGCCCCTTGTGCATGGCCAGTTGGAAATGCAGAAGTAGAGTTCTGGGACTTGGTTTCCTTTCTCTCAGATTTTGCCTTTCTGCTCTCTGCCCTTCCACTTTATGTACCATTTCTGTTTCTAACACATTTCTTCTTTCACTAATTATTTCCAAATGGGACCAACTCATACATCAGAACTGAAATTCTTACTAATACAAAGATAGATTCAAGTCATACACACTGAGATTTCCTGCAAGGGAAACTCAGATTCTTGTTCTGAAGAGATAAGAACTTACTGCTTTATTTAGGTATATCTAATCCCCAAGGATTTGGAGGTAAATATTGGCTCTCAAGCTATGTAGTCAGGTATACAGACAAGTTATCTAAGAAATCCTTTGGTTGTCCTCTATATATGTTCATATTTTAAATTTCACCTTTGGTTCTTCTGTTCCTAAGAAGAGTTAGAGAATATTTAGCTCTCCCCCAAGAAAGAGAATTTCTGGGAGATTGTAAAAAGCATGTCTGAAGGTATTAATTAGAAATACGTAGCACTGAAGCAGTTTGCTGTCATCCTTGATGCTCTTTTCAGTTGTTTGCTAGGATTAAGATATGGAACTTGATCTCAGGTAAATCTCTAGGGGAAATGATTGTCACTGAGTATTTATAATGTCATAGAACACTTGGGTACCATGAAATGACACCAGGGAGGGATTCGACCCTAGGTAAAGTTTGGCAAAATATCTCCTTGTAAAGCTCCAAAGCAGGACAGATTACCAGGTGTACCTGGCAGCTGGTGGGTTGAAATAACTGACCTTTATGTCGGGAGGAACTCTTTATAGCATTTGCCCCAAGGTCAGGCCTGTTGTATGTCTATTTATAAAACAGAACCTGCAGAGATCAGTTCTGACATCAGGTAGCTCATGGTTCTGCTCTGGAGAGAGGCATTTTTCACTTATTTATTTGTCACTGTCCCTTGTCCTTGTTTGGCAGATCCAGCCATAATATCTCAGCAGAGAGGGGAAACTGTATACTTCCTTATCTGCTTCATTTTGTGCATTATTGTGTTTTCTACTTAGGATGAATCTATTGCCATTCTCTCCAGTTTGAATTCATTTAGAAGTCAAGCTTATCTCTGACAAGAGATCCCCTTTTTAGCTCACAACATGTGCTCTGTCTGTGACTGGCAACTGTCTCGAGGGTGGTCTGTACCCTGCACGGCTTGGGGCTGAATTCTTGTACTTACCAGGACTCCTTTAGATGAATCCAGATCCACTACTGGAGCGGAGGGAAGCAGTGACTTCTCCCGAGTCACAGGGCTCTGCGGGGGTGGTAGAGATGCTGGAATAAAATTTGGAACCTCTTAGGGAGGAAAAAGAAAGGAATGCATACTTGGTAGACAGCCAACAGTGTCAAGTACAGTTATATCTTTGCAGTTTCCAAGGTCATCTTTTTTTATTTCTCAAGTATAAAAGTACTCTAAGCCTTTCTTAAGGCCTCAGACATCATACTGGTCCTTTAAAAAATTTATTCCCCCAAACCATACTCCTTGGTCCCCGCCTCCTCGCCACCCTCAAGTAAGAGCTCCTCACACAGAGCGTCACGCCTGCTCTTCCGCAGATGCTAGCAGCCAGCACAGGTGCTGGATATCATAGGTGCAGAATGAATATCTACAGAATAAGCACATATAACTTATTCTCTGAAATCCCCCAGGATTCAAAAACCTCAGACTTTGTTTAGAATGAAGCAGAAATCCAGACTAACCGAGTCTTGACCAAATCGCCCTGTAACAACAGTACTGCCTCTTTTCTTCCCCGTTTGGAGCGTTGGCATTTTACTTTGATTTTATTTTTGTAAAGTTTATGACTACTTTAAGTAGCATTAAAATTCTACTTTTTAGGCCAGGCATAGTGGCTCACACCTGTAATCCTAGCACTTTGAGAGGCTGAGGCAGGAGGATTGCTTAAGGCCAGAAATTTGAGACCAGCCTGAGCAACATACTGAGACCTCATCTCTGCAAACAATAGAAAAATTAGCCGGGTGTGGTGGCACAAACCTGCAGTCCCAGCTCCTCAGGAGGCTGAGGCAGGAGGATCGCTGGAGCCCAGGAGTGTGAGGTTATGTGAGCTATGATGATGCCACTGCACTCACCCCCTGTGAGATCCTATCAAAAAAAAAGAAAAAGAAAAAAAGAAAAAAAAAACGAATGGGAACGGAGGAAGTGCCTTGGCAATGAAGACCTATATGAGTTTTAGATGGAAAGTTTTTAAAACTTGCCCCATAGTGACATGTCAAATGAACTCACAGAATCTTCAAACTTTTGTCTTTTAGGCTTATGTACAGAAGTACATCGTGAAGAATTATTTCTACTATTACTTATTCAGATTCTCGGCCGCTTTGGGTCAAGAAGTGTTCTACATAACATTTCTTCCATTCACTCACTGGAATATTGATCCTTTTCTGTCCAGAAGGCTGATCATCATTTGGGTGGTAAGTGCGGTCATTACTTTTTAACCACTGCTACTTCTAAGGCAACTACCTGCTTCGGTGTTCAAGCCCCCTGTGCATAGGTTCTTGGATTTTTAACCACTTAGAGTTGGATTTGGTGTCCGATTTACTTTGGAAAAATTAAAAAGCTACGAACACAACTTGTTTTGTTTGTAAAGCCCAAACAAATCTGTGATTTCATGTACTTTGTATACCTTCCCATGGGTAAACCAAACTAGGAGAGGAAAGAAGTGAATGAACAGAGAAGAAAGGACCTTTCTAAAAACCCATAAAGGAGTATAAAATGCATCCTCCCAAGGGGCCCATTTTAGTAAAACTTGATCAGAAACTAAAACTCAACAGAAGCTGTTGAGTAATAATTGCAAGCAGTATTAAGCAACTACTCTATATATACTGAAGAGACTAAAATATAAGGCAAAGAACCTTCTTTAAGGAAACTTCTAGTGTAGTGGGGGCAGCTGCAAATACACAAATACCTGATGACAATCCCAGGTAGACAGGTGGAGCCCCTTTCACCTCTTTTGCTGGTGACCCTATCATTTAACTTTGTTCAGGACCAAATGAGTTCTGTTTCTTTGTTTAATAGGGAGAGATGGTGGATATTTGCAAGGCAGAAAGGCATACTACACACATAGTTTGTATCAGATAGGCCTGTGTTCAAGGGTGATTCAGTCATATCTACAAACTCTTGTCCAGAGCCCTACCTGCCTCATTTGTGAAATGTTATCAATAATGTGCATCCCCAGAACCATCATGAGGATATCTAGATTGTGCACAGAGCTCTGGGCCTGGCATAGTGGGAGGACTCTACAAGTCCTATTTGAGTGTGATAATACGTAATGACTAGTCCATGACAGCGAAGGAGTCTT
Source organism: Propithecus coquereli (assembly GCF_000956105.1). NCBI lineage: Eukaryota > Metazoa > Chordata > Mammalia > Primates > Indriidae > Propithecus > Propithecus coquereli. The sequence continues at coordinate 4,368,666 of NW_012142745.1, forward strand.
GAATATCAATCAATTCTAAAGTCAAAGATTGTTTAGCTGGCAGGGGGGTGCTTCTGGGACAAGACTGTTTCCCTGACTCAAAATTCTGCACTAGAGGTTCAGAAGCACTTGATTGGGTATAAAATGAAGCTGTGTGACCTTAAAGTGACCCCCACACTGGGTTTTATTTTTCTTATTTGTAGAACAAGTTAGAGCAGATTCATTTGGAAGCAATAAACTCAAATGTCCTCAGGGGCAGGGGAGAGAAGTAAAACAGTGGGTTTTACATCCTGGGTGGCTTGGGGTGGCTCGGGTGGGGAGTGTGTTCTGTGCAAATCATTCACAGAGTGGCTGTCCGGAGGTGCAAGGGAGCAGCTGCCCCATGGCTGCGCCCGTGACTGCCATGAGGAAAATGGGCCCAAAGTTGCCAGATCTCCCCATTTTTCATGGGAAATCTCCCAGTTTTTAAATGTAGGCTTATATTTTAAAAACATCATATGCCAACTGAACAAAGACTCCTTGAAGTCCAAATGCGTGGGCTCGGTTTGAGGCCTCTAGTCTAAAGGACTGCTGAAGCTTGTGATTAGGATTATTTGACCCCGAATTCCTTCTGACTCTTTTATCCTTTCTTCTCTAAAACTACCAGCCATTTTTTTATTTCCCCATCCCTGTCTCCTTATAGCCTTCTTCTGAAACCTAGAATCTGCAAAAGCATAGGCATCTTGCAGCTCATACAGGCAATGTCAGTCCCATTGTCCCCCTCCCTTTCTGAGGCCAGCTTCTGTGTCCTTGGAGCAGTGGGTGGGGCAGGAGGGAGGGAACGGAAGGTTTCTTCCTGTTCTTAAGATTTGAAAATCCATGAAAGGTCCATGGTGCTCGAGTTTCTGTCCCTCTGTCATTTATTTTCTAAGAGACATATATATATTTTTAAAATCCCAAAGCCTTAATGGTGGTTGAGTGGGGCAGATGATGTGAAGTACATTTAATCACCCAGGACTATCTTATAATCTGTATGGCCAGCTCAAGGCCAGTGATTTCCCCCAGCGAGGGTGGAAGACTTTTCCTGAGGAGCTGGGAAGACCTTTAGACTTGATAGGAGGCTGTGGGTAGGGGACTCTGATCGTCATTGTTGTATTTTATGCTTTGGACTCCTCGTATGATTCAGAGTGTTCAACATGCCTGCTTTTCGTCAGAGAGTGAGCAAATAAAATCTTTGCCTGAGAAAGGAAAGAGTAACTGTTCAGTCTGTGGTT
>NW_012142745.1:4370422-4376216 GCF_000956105.1 Propithecus coquereli
AGTTCTTGGTGGAGGGAGTAGAGGCCATTCCTGGGAAGGGAGAGGGAGGTGTAGGAGTGCTCTTGTGTGTTCATGCATGTGCTTGCATGTGTGTATGTGTGTGTGTGTGTATGTGTGTTGGGAAGAGGGTTGGTCTCTGCTGGGCTGCAGAGACAATAACAAGAGCTGTTTGGTTTGGCTCCAGTGTTGAAGGTGGATGAAAGGTCAGGAAATTCCTGGTGGGGTTGGGGCTTGAGAGGGGAAATGGGGTGGAGCAGGGTGCAGTTCTTCTTGGGCCAGCCAGGGCAATCGGCTTCCTGCTGAGGCAGCCTTTTTTCTCTAAGGGGGATCCCTAAATGAGTGGCTGCCTCTTCAAGGGACAGAGATCAAGAAATGTTAATTACATAAGGCGCAGAGCTAAACATCTTATCTCACCCAAAATTCACTGAAAGGCAGCTGCATTCAGGGGCGCCAGACTTCTTGTCAAATTTTATATCAATCCAACAGTTGTTATTAGATGAAGACCCAACACGTTTTATTGCTTTTAAAAATCATTTATTATGTTAGCAGTGATTCACACTGTCTGAAGTAGCTTAGCAGAATTTATGGTTATATTAAGTGCTCTCTCTCCACAATCATAATTATCCCTCCTCTCTGTCGTATGTCTTTTATTGCTTTTGTTGGCATCTCTGTCCATTATCTCATTTGAGCTTCATAACAATGGGTTAGTATCATTTTCTAGATTGAGAGAGTAATACTGCAAACATTAATAAGCCATATGTTGTGCATTTAGTATACCTGCCATTCACTGTAATATTGCTTTACATGCCTACTTCATTTAGTCCCACCAGCAATCCTGTGAAGTAATCGTTAGTATTACCAGCCCATTTAACAGATCATGAAACTAAAATATAGAAAGGCTAAATAACTTGCCCAGAACACACTGGATGAAGCAGCAAGTGAATTTGATGTTGCTACTTGGGCCGCCTCTTCCAGAGAGAGCTGTCATTGAGAACACAGCCAGTGGCATGAAGAGACCCACCATCAATTTTTTTTAAGATGTTAAAACTGGGGCTTTAAGCATTAAAATGACTTGCCCAACGTTCTCTTCTGTTACATATTTATTTCAATTGTGTTTCAGCTTTGCCCTTATGGCATTTATTAACCGTATATTCTATTTAAGTAGAATCTACCTTTCTTGGCAAGCCAAAGGTATTTCATCCCAGAAAATTTAGATAAGCTTTTGTTAAATTAGATGAAGGACACCAATCGAGTCATTATTTCTCTCTTCTGTCCTGTATCAAGGTTTTTAACCTATATTTGGGCTCATAAGAATCGCAGACATTAGGACAGACAAGTCAGCGAATGGGTTGTCTGATTAGAATGCTCATCAAGAGATAGTGTGGATGGTGTTTTACAAGATGAGCCACTTTCCCGTGGAGTGATTATCTGATCTCCTGACTTTCACTTTGGCATGGTGACAGCCCTATGAAAAAAATAAAAACTTTAAAGCTATCTTGCTGTATCTTGGGGGAAAAAAGATTAGAGGCAATTTCATTGAAACTAGATGGTGTTCAGCTTTGTTACGTGAAGCAAAGTCTCACTCACTTTTTAAAGTTATTCCCCATTTTGTAAAATAGCAATGCAAATATTGATACCACAACTGATTCTTGATGGTTGCGAGGTTCATTTTTTTCTCATTTCTCTTTTTTTCATGGCATTAATGATGAGATGTAAAAAAAAAAAAAAATGGTGGTGGGGGAGAAAATATGTAGATAAAAATCAAAGCTAGGGAAATAAAGCCCAGACCAAAGTTAAATGTAGTTAGCTGGTTCTTGAACTGCATTTCAAATGCACTGTCTCATATTGAGGGGATTGAAAAAACACAAAACAAGTAAAGCCACATTAGCATTCAATCTGCAGAAGAGATGAAATGCCTTGTAGTCTATACACATATTTTAAATGTTATCCTGCCTAACTAGTCTTTGAACTGTCTTGAGCATCCTAAATGAAATGAGGTTACATTATCCACCAAGAAATTATAGGTGTATTCCTAAGAGAGCAAACCTTTTCCTGACACATAGGATTGATAGAATTGTTGAGACTAGTGATACATATTACTAAATTATTTTCTTAGAAATATTGTTTGGTATCATTTTGACTCCTCTTCCTAAGCTTTGTGTGTTTTCATTTTTAAATCATTGCTAATTTAACCAATGAAATATTGGTAGTTCATATTTTTATTAGCCATTTGTATTCTTGCAAATTGTCATTCTGCCTTTTGAGTATGTTTTTAAAAGGGGCTTTAATTTTTTTTATTTCCACTAATTGTTAACCCAGAAAAGATAAAGAATTTTCCATGTACCAGAGACAATGTGTCTGTATATAAGATTTTTAGAAGTTCAAGACTTTGAGAAATAGTATATAACTTTATAGTATCATCAGTAGCGAACTAGGACAATCCTTTAAAATGGAATTTGTGTCTATGGCCATACCACCCTAAAAGTGCCCAATCTCAATCTCATCTAAATTAGAATTTGAATGCTTTCATACTGAGCAGTCCTTTAGTTTAGGCACAGACCTAACCACTACCTGTTGTCTTACCTTTGTGACCTTCCTAGTCCTTTTAAGGCAATTCAATTTGGGACTTCTGTCTGCAGGTACTTAACATTTCTGGCTTGTAGTTTTCCCAGCCGTAAAATAGCTTACTCAGAGGTGACCAGCCCTTAGAAAACCTGGTTCATGCTTCCTGAACTCCAATAAAGTTAAAATTTGTGTTTGAGTTTTTCCTTGCCTTTTTTTCTATCTGTAAAAAAAAATTAAAAAATGTATACATCAAAAGATATTTTCCCCTCCTTTCTAACATATGTGTGGTTATTTTTAAGTGAGTCTTTATCATAGACAAATGATTCATTAGAGTTTTTCTGATTATGTCGAAGGCCCTGGTCCTGAGAGTTTCTAGGCAGGGTTAATTTCTCTCCTAATAATTCGTGGCTTTTAATTATGTCCCTGATTGGAAACGAGAAGTATCTGTGTGGGAAGAGGAGTGGTTGCTTCTACCTACATCAGCAGCTTTGAGGTTTGGTCAGAGGTTTATGGTCCTATAATATCATGAAAGGATCTCCAGGCTGATGTCATATAGTTAGTGTTTTTAGTTTCCAGAAACAGATTCACTTTAACTCAGGAAAGGGCGGATCTGTTGCAGGGTTATCAGGAATCCCAGCACCAGAACCTCATAGGAACTAAAGCTACTGCATGGTTTGTCTGCAACAATTCAGCTGTCTTATTGGCTGGTGATTTTCTCAAATGTCTTTTAGTTCAGATTTCCAAGGCAGCCCGATGCAGCTCATGATATAGCCCGGTTGCACTATTCCATCCATCGCCAGCGCCCCTCCGTAGATTGGCTGTACTTAGTCCAAACAGCTGTGTTAGGGGTGCGGATGGACAATTAATTGGGGCCCCAGAGCCATGGTCCAGCTTCCGGAGCGTCAAGAGACCTACACTGTAATCCTTGCAGGGAAACCTTGTTCAAGGCACTTCATGATTCTGGCCTGCAGTTTCCCTGGCTCTAAAATGAGAGGACCCAGCTAGAGGATCCTTGGAAGCTTATGATATGGTCATGAGTCTTCATTATATGTTTGCTGTGTGACACTTAAAAGAGGTCCATCCACAGTGTGGAGGAAAAGAAAACAATGGAAGTTGGGCAGGATAACATTTAAAATATGTGTATAGACTACAAGGCATTTCATCTCTTCTGCAGATTGAATGCTAATGTGGCTTTACTTGTTTTGTGTTTTTTCAATCCCCTCAATATGAGACAGTGCATTTGAAATGCATATCAAATCCATTGCTAAATAATTGTTAGCCTGCTCTTTTGTATTCAACATGACTGAAGCAATGCTTTAAAGGAAAATGCTTAATTGCTTGGCAAATGTAAATTGCATTTCTTTGTAGACCCAAAGCCTGGTGATAGGGAAGCTGTCACTGTAGCAGATTCCTTTTGGCAGGCTCTTCTGTTCCTATTCTCCTAAGACAGACTAACTTATGTTAGAGAGCTTCAGTCTCAAATGATGGTTTTCCACATCTCTCACATTCTCATTATTAGTAGCTAGTTAGCTGATACCTACAGTAAAAGGCAGACCAAATATTTGCCTTTAAATCGGGCCTACTATGTAGATAGTGTCTTAACTTTTGTAGAGTATAGGGTATTATTTTATAACAGTCACATAAATTGGTTAAGAGGTGAACTTTGTGATAATATGTCAAAATACAATAGTGTCTTTTTGGATGTGGGCAGGCTGCCATCTGGCTGCGTCACAAGGGAGTCCGTCACCTGGCTGGGGAGGAGAGGAAAAAACCTTTCCCCAGCCCTGGAATTCACTAGACTGGGGTCAATTTTAGTGCCGAAAGATGACTTTAAATGTGATTATCTCTTAATCCTCTGTTTAAACCACTACCACCATTCACTTCAAAAGATTGCCCTGCTTGTTAAATTGGTTCTTGCTTGAGATTAATGAGTCTTTAAAAGTGTTCAACAATGGCCAGATTGTCACCCTCACCAACTTGCATCAAATGAAATAGAATTAGGCGTCAGAGATTCTGCCCAGTCCCTCTGAAGTGGAATCTGCAATTTAGCCTTGGTTAAATATTAAGTAGATGTCTCTAGGGGGTTTTTTAGACAAACTGCATTGGTTGGGTTTTGAAACACAATAAGGAAAAGTTTTGGTTTTGGTGTAGGTTTAAAAAAAAAATCCTTAAAACTAGACTCACGGTGAACAAATAAATTCGGATCTCTCTAATTATCACCATCATTACCTGGTTTTTTTTCCCCTAAATGTTGATGGCTGGAAAATGTGCTCACAGCCTTCCGTACATCTCTCCCTCCTTCCCACCATCCCTGCCCCACTCCCCCTAAGGCTGCAGTGCTGTTCACTGAGCAGAATCGCAGCTCTCTCGGATAGAGTCCATCACCCCTCACTGCAAGTATCACTTCTAATACTTTATTTAGTTTATTGCGTGGATGGGTGATTGCTTTAAAGCTTAGCTAGGTATTAGATTGTATGAAACACCACGGGCCCGGAGGCAGGATATCTTTGAGGATGAAATTAGGTTGGATCTGCTGAAATGATGCAAAGAACTAACCGCTTTATACACGGTGTGGTTATAGAGTTAGTCCTTCTCCCCTCTTTTTGGTTTTATTCTAGCTGTGAATGTCTTATTAAGAAAAACAGATAGCCTTTGCCAAGTCATATCTAGACCCCAAACCAAGGAGCATCCTCATATGGCAGAGGGTAAGGAATTCAATTTGTCTTCAGGGTTAAACCTGCTTTCTCCCCCACAGCCTGCAGGCAAATCGGTCCCTAAGAGTCTTGACAAAGGCACCATTCTGGACTAGATTTGGTTCCAGATTCTCTCCCACTCATTTGTAAAACAAAAGGAAAGAGAAAGAACTAATCAATAGGTCTGCGGGTGGGGGTGGGGCTTTCAGATAAGATCTTCAAATAAAATCTTAATTCTCTTTTTCTCTTTTTTAAAACCAAATCAATTCCATTTGCCAAGATGCGTTCTTGAACAGATATGGTCTTCCAAGCTACTGTTTCCTGAGTCTCCACTACATGCCAAATACTTTATGTGCAAAATGTGATATATGTATACCAGGGAGTACTATTCAGCTTTAAGAAACAATGGTGATATAGCACCTCTTGTATACTCCTGGATAGAACTGGAACGCATTCTACTAAGTGAGGTATCCCAAGAATGGAAAGACAAGCACCACATGTACTCACCATCAAATTGGTATTAACTGATCAACACA
>NW_012142745.1:4382231-4383265 GCF_000956105.1 Propithecus coquereli
GATTCAGAGAAATGGGTAACAAGGCTGACTCGTAGGGGAAAGGCCGAGAGGTGGCAGCCGTGGGCTCTCAGGTTGCCTGCCAGCCCACAGCTGCCTGTAGCGGGACATGTGCCTTCACTTAATAAATTTGCACACATAAGCAACGTGCCAAAGGAGTCCATCAAACCTGCATGTGCATTTAGGCAGCTGTCACCAGGGGACCCACAGTCACCAGCCTATCTGAAATCGTGAGGTTTCTCTAAGGGGAGCTAACCGAGAGCATAAATTACCCATCCAAATGACTGCGGAACTAGTCACTGCAAGATATACTGGGCAAATCAGAGCAGCGTTTAAAGACATTTAAATGTCAGTTAAAGACTTTACCTCTTTCTTTCTTTCTTTTTTATTTTTTGAAAAGAGGTTCTTCTTTAAATGTTAAAGGAAAATTTGAGCTTTGCTTTGTGCTGGGAGGGACTAGCTTCACCAGATGTGGGCCTCTCAGTTCCCGGAGGCTTTTCTTCTGCTTTCACTTAACCGAAGAGTTGCTGATGGTTTGAGAGCCTGAAGGGGTTTGCTGATGTCAGAGCTTATGTTAAACTACTTGCACCAAAGCTCCTTTTATATCCACACTTTCTCCTGCAAAGGAAGAACTGATTAGATAAAGTGCTCAAGGTCTTATCTTAAAAATAAAAAGGAGGAAGAAAGGTGACCTTGTTGAATTTTTACCCAAGTTCTCTGTGCTATTTTCAGGGTTTTCAGAAACCATCGGAATAATTCTCCCACCCTTTTGTGCGTTCCAGGAGAGGATTTGCTTCAAGGAACCATCCTTCTCCATGTGGCTTGGCTAAGAGTCACAGGTGCCCCCCATCCCTGTATTTACCTATGACAAGGCCAGACACAGACCCTCCAAATTCCCATGTGTTATCTCATAAACGATTAGCTGAACTCTGTCCCCACCGGCCAATCTGGATAAAATACTTGACCAAACTTTAGTTACGGTGTTCTCCCTCTGCAGACCCCTGAACTTTGACCTTCCTCCCACCCACCTCCCCTCA
>NW_012142745.1:4383315-4387090 GCF_000956105.1 Propithecus coquereli
GTAAATATTAAATAGAACCAGGTGTGAACACTACCTGTTCTATCTCTAAACCCTATCCTTTCCACTGCGCCGAGTTGCCTCCAATGGCTAAACTTTACTTTTTTCCCCAATCCAATTATTCAGAAACGCGTTTTGCCTATGTGGCTGGAAAGACTCTAACACCACAGTCTCATTTGCAAGTGCTCGTATGTGCAGCAGCCATATGTCACAGATTCTCCAGACATTCTCTTGCCAACTCTCTGTGCTGTGGTCCCTGTGAATATCCCAACCCCCTTTTGTCAGATACCGTGTCCCAAATTTTTTACACTTACTCAAAGGCCAGAGCATCACAGGGACCTAGTAAGGTGGAGAAGGGCTTTGGTACTTTAATTTCCAAGCTGGAAGCCTGCAGAGGGCTGCCTGCTAATCCTGTGGGTTTGTCATTCCTGGGCCATGCTCCACTTCCTTATCCTATTTTGCAAAGCAGCCAAGCGGAAAAGAAGGAGTGAGGAACAAGTGGGCCCTTTGTCCCTATTAGGAGGTAGGGATTTGACCTCAGGGGTCTGGGCATTTTTCTTGTCTGTGTGCCTCCTACTTCCCAGGCTTGCTGCCCCCGGGTGCCTTCATCTTCCCTGTGCCCCATGCCTGTCCAGTCCAGTGGGAGTGATGGGCAGCCTGAAATTCCTCCCCAGCTCTCCTGGAGCGTTTGGGGATTGGGAAGAGTTCCATGTGCCAGCAAGGGAAAGGAGAGGCTCTTATCAGTTACGTGCTCTGTCATTTCACGGCTGTTTCTTTCCAGGCCTCAGTTTGACCATCTGTGAAATGTGAAGTTGAACAAAATGACCACAGACCCCCCTCCCATTTAAAAAGTTTTATGCTAATAAAAATAGGGGTGGTGGTACATCTTTTAGGATATTCAGTCTGTTTAATCATGTGCTTTGGCTTCAACAGTACATCTTGCCCCTATAAAATTTCTTCTGGGTGTTCCCCATACCCCTACTGGGTTGTCTTCTACCAATTTTCTTGTGGTCCCCTGTGACAGGGAGAGGGAGCAATAGTCAGTGATCCTGTATGAAAGCGGTTCTTAGGGAGATGGCAGGTGAACCTACCCTGAGTCCGAGTCACTAGGAATCACGTGGCCTTGCAAATGCAAGCCGAAGGGCAGTGGAGCTCAGGGTCCAGACACAAAGGCGTGGGGAACATCAAGCGCACAAGCCTTGCTGTCAGCATCCCTTAGTGGATGTGCGTGTGTGTGTGTGTGTGTGTGTGTGTGTACGCACACATATAATTTCATTGTTTGCATTACATATGCTCAGATTTAACTAGAAAAAGATGTTATGTTTTTGTTCCTTTTAAAATTAAATTTCTTCTGGCATTCACAGGCACTGAAATCTGAAGGGAAAAAATGTTTTCTTCAATTTGAAAATGCTTTTCGAACACATAGCAATTTGATTCTGGGGGTTGGGGAATGACATTCTGAAGGTTTTCAAAAAAAAAACCCCACAACCTCTAACTTGGAAATTAGCAAGTCATGAGCAGCATTAAGCTTGCTTCCTTTCAAACTAATACTGGTAAACAAACAAAGGCTAAACGAGTAAAATAAGAGAGCTGATTTCTTTCAATAGGCCATAATAGGAGCTCCAGGCAAAGGAGAACATTTAAACCCTGCATTTCATACTAACTCTACCATGGATTGCACAGCTGGATCCTGCCACCGGCAGGGTAGCGCCCGTCCCAGTCAGCCCGTGAGGGCTTCTTATACATGTGCTGTGTGAAACAGAGGTTGAGCAATTTTCAATGTTCGTGTGCCTAACTGGAAAAAAATACTTAGCTAGAAAGAATAGACACAGGGCGATGAACTAAAAGTCTCCATTTTTTTCTGCAGCCAACAAGGATTATATCTTAGCTGTTTAATTAGAATTCATTTTTAAAAGAATAAAAGAAAGACAGACCAGGGGCTCATTCGCTTGGGTAAGTGTCCAAACAAGCTAAATGTTATTCTAGGCCTTTGCCTTTTGGAGGCTGGGTTCAGAAATTTAAACCTAAATTTGTACTGTAGAAAGCTTTCAGAACGTATGTTAAAGACTAGGTTTTATGCTTTTTTAAAAAAGTCTTCTAATCTACAAAGAATGTTTGACTATTTGTCCTGGAGGGCAATCAGAAGGGTGTGCCTTTAACACTGAAAGGATTAAAGCGTTAAAACTCTGTCAAGGCCTGAGTTGCAGAAAACCAGATGCCTGTCTTTATTTAAAACATTTCAGCTACCTAAAAGGATGTGTTTAAGGGTGTGCTAATCCGTTATCTAGCTTTCTTATGGATGATAATTTTGACTAAGTTTCTATATTTATGAGAAAAATAGCTTAAGAAAATTCTATATGAGAGATACGAAACCACCTAGATCCTTTTTACGGTGTCACCTTTAAGATTAAAATATAAAAAGCCATGCATGGGGTGGTCCCTGGTTCAGAAAATCTGCTTGGTAAATGGAACAGAGGTTTTGCAATTGAAATCATTCCAAAAGTTAACATGAACTGGTACTCGAATCAAAACCCAAGCAATGATAAATACTCTTTTGGGGTCATTTGGACATCTATCAGACTTCGCAACCCCAAATTCTGAGATTATGTGCATTTAAACACTAGAGGTTGATACAGGCAAGCATAGTGATCTGTTTTTTTTTTTTTAATCGACATAGAGTCTTGCTCCGTTGCCCAGGCTGGAGTGCAGTGGTATGATCACTGCAGCCTCAAACTCCTGGGTTCAGGCAGTCCTCCTGCCTCAGCCTCCCAAAAGTGCTAGGATTACAGGTGAGAACCATCTCATAAAACGTCTTCTGAATCTTGTATTCTTGCAGATCCATCAAGCCCGGGTCTCCACTTGCAGTTTTTGGTTTGGGGGTCTTGTAACCATGAGCATAATTCATTAGTTATCTATAGCAACACCTTGTTCCTAAACTATGACTGGATGCACTACCAGCAAGTCTGAAACACATGTAAAAGAAGATTATGATGTGCTTGCCCCTTAAGGTGACATGACTGTACTTGAGTAATAATTGTTTCACTTCAGCTCTTCACCCCTACTGAGAAAATGGCTGGGCATAAGCATAGACACAGGTACTGCAGCATTTCTGTGTCTAAAAATATGATGTCCGCAGCATGTAAATAAGAAAGAAGAATAGCATGAGGAACCATGAGTCAGTCATTGTCAGGCATTGATCTCTTTGGAACATTAAATAAAATGTACAGGCGGTCAATGGTTTGGACTGAGCTCCTCCATTAGGCCCAACAGACCAAACCAAAGCAGAGTCATTCATGCTAAAGTTCCGCCAGCAAACCGATGCTGTTTATGTGACCTTCCAAGAAATCAGGAGAATGAGAACCGATAGCCAAATTCCCAAACAGGCCGGTTTCAGTCCGAATGATAATGAAGTTCCCTCTGTGTTAATCCTTACAAGAAAGTAACCTAATGTCAACCAATCAGTTATTTTTCTGTCTCCCTGTTCCCACTTTTCAAGGAGAGTAGGTTTTTGTTCTTTGTTTCTGCTTTCTTCAGCTCTTCTCTGTCTATAAAACCAGTCTCCTCGGCTCAGCTCGTGGGAATACTCATTCCATGTTAGGGAATGAAGTGTCACCTGATTCTAGAATCAAAAGCCAATTAAGGTCTTTAGGCTGGCTGTGGTGGCTCCCACCTGTAATCTTAGCACTCTGGGAGGCCAAGGTGGGAGGGTTGCTTGAGCTCAGGAGTTCGAGACCAGCCTGAGCAAGAGCAAGACCCCGTCTCTACATACATACATACA
>NW_012142745.1:4388560-4394269 GCF_000956105.1 Propithecus coquereli
TCCACCTGCCTCTTGCAAGAATCCTTTCCAATATCTTATCTCCTTTCCTAAATCCAGATTTGTTTCTTATTTGACAAAGATAATAAAGCAGCACAAAGAATCCAACCCTAGAGTAGCTCTGAGTGCCTGTTAAGATCTCTCCAAACACAGCGAGATATGAAACACAGATATAAAACTGTTTCTGTTCATAAGGTCTTCGCCTGTCAGATTGAGATGTTTTCTAAAGTACTGAGCAGGGTCTGCCTCTCCAGGGAGTCCGGGCTTGTGCATTTATTCATTTAATAAAGATTTACTCTATACTGAACACTGGTAAAGTTCTCACTTACAAAAATCGTTTTGTGACCAAATTTACTTTGTGTTTACTCCCCTTACAAACCCACAGTCTTTTATATGGCAGTATTTGCATTTCTCTAACCAAGACAATATATAGATAACAAAGAAGAGGAGTCACTTCCTTTGGGCTAGTATTTAGCATACTAGATGCGGGGAGAGGGGAACTAGGTAGAGATCTCTACTTAGCTGCTCAAGCACAAAGTGCTTTCCTAACTTTCTTTTTGCTTTTTTTAAGTTACTCATCTTGAACTACTGTAACTTTATATAGCTCCAAATTCACAAGCACTAGCTGTAATTATATTCAAATGCAACTACAAAAGCAGCTTCCACAACCAGATATTAAGTATTTATTTTCTCTCATTTTAGAGCTGCCGTCTACCGCATTAACAAGATTCACTGAGAATTTGCTATGCGATACCTCCTTCCCAGTTGTGTCCACAGTCTATTTTATTGTTTATCATTATTAGCCTATTTTATCACCTTATTTCATTATTGTTTTTAATGAATAAATAGTTCACAAGACATAATGGTTTTAAGGAGTGCTATATCACTTAATATATGGAAAATCACTTTTAATCCTGTTAGGACCCCCCCGGCTATTGATTTACTGCATCAAATATGTGTTCTGCTTTATCTACCAGTTAATTCCATGACATATATGTAAAATGATTCAATACTACAGACCTAATCATACATTAGTTAAATTAAGGATGTGGAATTTTACATAGATATACAGATATATATATGTATAGGGAGAGGTAGATATAGTTATATGTATAGATATAAATGAGTGACTTGTTTACTCTTCTTTGTGAGCTCAGTAGATCCAAAAAAGCAGGGTTTTTAAACCAGAACATCTAAATGGTCTCTCTCCACGCAGGGAGAGGTGAAACAAAAGCTGCATCATAAACACAACCAACTTAAAACAGTTCCTGTCCATGAGGTCTTCACTTCTCAGATTGGGACGTCTTTTTATAGTGAGCAGAGTCTAGTTTTCCAGGGAGCCAGGATTTGTGCATTTATTCATTTAATAAAGATTTATCCTCTACTGGACACTGGTAATTTTATATTCCAAACATTCCTGGAAACATTCTGGCAGTTTCAGCCTGTATCTTTATTTTGCACATTTATCTATTATAAATAAAGTCTTTGCTTATTTTAGAACACTGTGACAAAGTGACATTCTAATTGATCTCCCCTCCAGCTTTTTTTTTTCCTCTCAGAGACAGGGTCTTACTCTGTTGCCCAGCCTAGAGTATAGTGGCATGATCATAGTTCACTGCAGCCTTGAACTCCTGGGCTCAAGTGAACCTCCCACCTTGGCCTCCAAAGTGCTGGGATTACAGGTGTAAGCCACCACACCCAGCATAAAAGTCTTTTTAAAATGGAATTTTTTCCTGTCTGGAATGGTTCCCTGGTAGCCCTGATGGCAAGGCGGGAATCAAATTTGGCTAAGGTTTCATCAAGGTGTTTTCAGTATGAAAGTAATAATTCCACATGTTTCTGAACTGCTGAGGAATCTTTGAACCAGAAAGATTTTATTTGCTTTTTTAAAAAGAGCATCAGATCTCTTTCTTACCTTGTTATTGATGAGCAACAACCTTTAAATTTTTTAGTCATTCATTTAACAAACATACGGCAAGTGCTGAGTGGCGAGGATTGAGCAATGAACCAGGACTCCATCCTGCTCTAGGGTTCACATGTAGGCAAAGCAGTAACAGGTAAATCAACACAGTCATTAAAGATTGTATGACCACCGTTTAGAACACCGTTTAGAACACGATCAGGGGAGAGCAGAGACCTACTTTAGAGAAGGGGGTCAGGGAAGGGCACTTCATATCATTTAACTTAAGGCTTGACAGGCGAGGAGGCGCCAGCCATGTGAGGAACTAGGGGAGACAGCCCCAGGCTGAGAGTCCCGACGGTGTACCCTGTGGAGGGATGAGCGAAGCTGACGTGAGTGAGCAGAGGCCGACGTGGCTTTCTTCTGAAAGCTTCCAGGAGACCACACGCTCCTGGTGTACTCACACATGACCCCTTCTCAGTGTCCCACTGCGACTGCAAAGGCTGTGGCTCCTTTCGTCCTTAGACCTGGTTCGCTGTTGTCTCAACCATCACCTCGCCCTGAGACCTCGGGTTGTCGCTTCACTGATTTAGACCTGGGTTCTCTCATATGTGAAAGGAAGAGGTTGGGTGAGTTGATCTCAACTCTATAGACCATGAGACGGATAACGTTCATTACGAGAAGATCCCTGAATCCCTAGAGGCATCGTTTGCTCATTCAACAAACAATGTTTGAGTGCCTGCCCCATGCCAGATGCTGTTCCAGACCCTGCGCCGCACTCAGGGTGGGGATGGGGCTGATAAATATATATATGTGTATACACACACACACACACACACATGTATATAGTCTAAATGCAGGCAGGGTAAAGTTGTATGAAAAATAAAAGGCTGTGGGGAGAAGGTGTCAGAGGCATGCCGTGTTAAGTAAGGTGATCAGGGAAGGCCTTTCAGAGGAGGTGGCCTGTGGGTACAGGGGTGACTTGCCTTATAATTTACTTATAACTCTTTACAGAAGGCCTAGAATGTTTGAAGTTTATCAACACCCTTTCTGATTGGTTTCTGTATTTATTTGGAAATAGTCGTCCTCAGAAGTCTATACAGCCTTCTGAGTAGATAGCTGGATTTTAAAAAGTGTAAGGCCGTCATCTTTGAATTGGTCTTTCCATCTTTAAAATAAAACATGTGCTGTACTCCAAATCTGATAAGGCATTTCATCAAACAGGGATTCTGTAAAAATACTTGCATCGTCACCGTCACATGAACCTCAGCCTTACAATGAACGTGGAGATTGCAGAGAGAAGAGTCAGGACGTACGTGCCTGTCTGCCCCAAGACAGATTCGGACAGTCAAGCCTTTCTCATTAAAAAAGGGTCATGGGGAGGTTACAGCCCTGGTTACAGTCCCATTTGGGAAGTGCTGATGGTGTGACCAACAGCCCCTCCTAACAGAATGGAGTTAATCACTCACTGGCCAACTGGAAAATCAATGGCTTTCTCCCCTCCGCCTTGATCGGCCTCTCTCCTCCCTGCAGCGAACGGGCGTCAGGCAGGGGACTCAGGGACTCTTGTCCCTTCTTACTCAAAGACCTGCTCTCCGGGAGGACAGTCATCTCACCCCAGGGGAGAAGAGCTTGTCCTTCTCTGCCTGGGAGAAACCTCATCACAAAGCTGTTCTGCCAAAGAGGAAGAGGAAGCAGGGTAGCAGGGACCTGGGGGGAAAAGACAGTCTTTCAAGGAACAACATCATTGCAGCCCAAATGCAAAAGAAACTTGATGTTCGGAGATGACGGGCTAGAGCGCAGTTACGTGTCTACAGCAGTCTGTCCAAGTCAGTGTGAGCTTAGCTCTTAGCACCTTTTTTCCACGTAAGGAGGTGGTGAGTCACCGTGTTCAGGTTGATGTCTTTATGTTTACCCCAGCGACACCGTCCACGAGCTAGACGGGAAGTCCCTTGGCAGAAAGTCTGGAGAATCAGGATGCCAGTGCCCTGCACCAGACCTTCCCATGTTAAGTTGTCACCTTGGGCCTGACTAGCAGTATATCGGGACCCTTTGGTTGGCAGAAAGGTGTTATCAGCAGGAAGAACCACACCTTAGGGTCAAGAGAACTGTTCCTTCAGTTATCCTGGCTGAGAGCTGCGCCTCCCTGAGGGGTGACAGCCTCCACCCGAACTTCAGGGCTTGGGTGTTCCCTCACATGCAGAAGAGGCTGCCTCAAGGTCTAGAAATTCCCTAGGAGAGAGGCTAAATCTTACACTAGGGGCCAGTACACTCTCACGAGCGAGATGTGAAGGGCTGGTCCCGGGTGGTGGTGACGGTGGTGGGGGGCGGGACGGGGCCTGGAAGCGTGGAGGGGAGCAGCTGAGGAAGGCGGCATTGATCCTGGCTGCCATCTGCGTGTCTCCGTGTCGGGTTTGGAAGGAGGAAAAGTGATAACCAGAGAGTGGGAGGGGAGCAGTGAGGAGTAAGTGGGGTATTGATAACAGGCGGCTGCTTGGAGGGTGTGCGAGGAGAGAGTGCGCTCGGTTCTCTAGACTTTGGATTGATTCTGCCCCACACGGTTGGTAGCTACCCCTGGTCATGGTCATCTCGTCAGGGGTTGTTTGACGCGAGTATGAAATCGGCTTTTCCCGGTGCGGGTAGCACAGCCCGTGCATGTCAAGCTGAGAATGGAACTATGTGTTGCGTAAAGAAACGGAAGCGTCCGTTCGGCTGTGGCCCCGATTAGTTGAGCAGATACGTATCCAGGGCGCCCTCCCTGATGACTGGCATCGTCTGCTTTGCCTTAAGTGAATTTTCCTCCCTACATCCTGTGATTACGGCTCCCGTAATTTTGTTAGCCTTTATATTGAGTTTTTATTCTTTTGCATTTCCTTAGCTCTCCATTTCCTTGGAAGCGTCTTAGCTGGTAATTTAGTTTGCTCGTGGCCAGCTGCATGGCGACGCGCCCCCTCATGGAACGGCGCTTCCCCCACGTACGTGCAGCGGCTCTCGTGTGAGGAAATACAGCGGCCAGGTCAGCTTTCGGAGGCAAACTCCACACCTGAGGTTTGGGGAGCATCATCTACTGTTCTCACCACCATTTGGCTCAGTTTAAATTACCTGCCGTGTGAGAGGAGTGGGAAGACTTGGGCATTCGTGAAGGGAACAAAATCCAGGCAAACAGGAAGACTGTGACCCTGGAGCTTTCTCAGACAAGGCCCATTTGAACAGGTGCTTCTCTAAAGTTGCTTCACTGTTAGAAACGACTTTAATCCCTTGGGGTGACAGCAGGAGTCACGTGATCCTGCACCATAAACCCAGATTGCTTTCTGGCAGTGCAGCCCACTGCTCTAGGGAAAGGCAAGCCGCCACTGCGACTGGGTGACTAGCTCAGTACTTGGGTGGATGAGGCTGCTGTCGCTTGACTCCTTGGAGTCTTACTCACTCCAGAAATAAATCTTTCTTATTTCTTTTGAGTGACCACCACTCAGATCTTTTCTGAATTCTATTAAGAATGTAAACCCGTGACAGATGCACTGAGGTTTCCCCCAGCTCTCACGGCTCACAACATGAGGGGTTCTTAAACCTCAGTGTCTTTTTACAGGAGGCCAACATGAAATGACCCAACTCTGACCAAATGTGGAAGGAGATCAGACAATCGCCTGAAAAGCTAGGTGTTTGATATTAATGACCTTACACCTACAGTCAGGCTCTTAGTCTGTCAAGTCGGCACAATGGCTCACCCAGCTCATCACATGAAGAGACTCCTCCTAAAAAAAGAAAAAAAAAACACTGCCATAGAAAGACAGTCAAGTGAAGTGCATTCATGC
>NW_012142745.1:4396325-4397927 GCF_000956105.1 Propithecus coquereli
TGAAACTGTATGGTCCTGGTAAAAAGATCTCTAATTCAGATTATATAACCCATTCAGGAATAACCCAGTAATAGACCAAAAGAGGGTGAAAACCAAGAGGATTGTTGCTAAGTACAATGAGAGATGATCAGGAAGTCCTTCTGTTACAGCAAAAGCTATCTATTGAAATAATGATGAATTACAAATGTTATTAAATATATTATTAAACATTTCAAACACATTAAAGTTAAAATAAGGAGATAGAAAAGAGCATGGCAAATTCTTATTTTATTTTAAGTGTTCAGAGCCTGAATTTATTTATATTGGTTCACTTACCTTCAATATTCATCTTCCTTTCAAGGAAGATGTGAGGCCCAATTGTTGTAAGTGCTGTTCCCATTGTGAGATGACAAATATATCTCAAGTCCCTGGTAATACTTGCTTTGAATCAATGTATAAATAAATTACAGACCATCAGGGTTTTTTTTTTTTTTTTTACAGTGTGTGAGATTATAATGTCAGTGATTATAATGTCTATTTCATGTGTCTCCATGGGTTTTATTTTCTCATCTGCACCTCCAGAGTGTACAGTGTAAATTTAATTGGTTCTTGACAAGGAAAGATTCTTAAGTTCTATTCATTGGTGGAATGGTAGGGATAAGCGCTTGGCAATTTTCTCACCAGATGTGACACCTTAATCTCTCAGCCCCCAAGGGCAGTCAGTGTCGTCTATTGAGCTCCAGATGGATCTAATGGATTAAGATAATAGAATTTGGGTTCTTTAAGGATAGATATATATTCTCATGTATTATATATGCCCTTGCTTGACTTAGAGGCAGTAAGTAGTGCGTTTGTGAGATGCTAGATGGTGTGGTGTGGTGAAAAGATGGTAGTACTTGGAATCAGGAAACTAAATTCAAGTCCAGTGGTGGCATTATCGTTGGCAAGATATTCGCCTTTTCTGTGCATCAATTCGCTCATCTGTGAAACAGGGATGATGTGAACATTAAAATAAATGTTTGTGAAAGTATACTTTCAAAAGTTGTTGCACAAATGATAGTTATTAATCCCAATCCTTCCTAATAATGAAAAGGAGGCATAAGTGTTTTGAAATGATTTTCTTAAACATATGCATATATCTGTGACTTGAACTACCAATGTTTGTAGCTTTAGCGTTTGTCTTCAAAAATTTCAGAAGCCGATCTGAGCTTGAAAAATGCAGCATCAGAAAGAGAAATAAAATGTTGTAACTTAATTATTTTATTTTTCTTACCTGCCATTTGTGCTTTAGTTATTTTATCTCCATTTTTACAGAACTTGGAATACATAAAGACCAGTTTTCTGATTGTCGTATATGACATATGGTATTTGCTCTATAAGTTCATTGTTTTGGTGCTTCAGGCACGAGTAAAGTTTTATTAATTTGAAATTATGATTCCTTCTTTCAGTGATTCTCTCTCTCACACACAGCAAAAAAGTTCTGAATTTAAAAAAATAAAAGTAATGTCAGAAGTATGAGTGGATATTCACCAGTTGAAAAGAACTTTTCACAGTAAATGGTTAGCAGTAGTCTCTAGAATGTTCCCAAATAATCCTCACAAAGAAATGCTTTTAATTCACTCC
>NW_012142745.1:4399026-4404575 GCF_000956105.1 Propithecus coquereli
CATTTTCATCACCCCCAAAAGATGCCCCATATCCATTAGCACCCACTCCCATTCTGCCCCCCAACCCTAGTCAATCGCTAATCTACTTTCTTTCTTATGGATTTACCTATTCTGAACATTTCATATAAATGAAGTCATAAAATATGTATCCTTTTGTGTCTGGCTTCTTTCACTTAGCATACTATTTCAGGGTTCATCTATTTTGTAGCGTGTATCAGTACTTCATTCCTTTTAATAGCCAGGTAATATTCTATTGTAAGAACATATACCACATTTTGTTTATCCATTAGCTGATGGATGTTTGGGTTGTTTAAACTTTTTGGCTATTGACAAGAATGATGCAAAAAAGATTGATTCAAATACAAGTTCCTGTGAAGACCTATGTTTTCAGTTCTCCTGGGTATGTACCTAGGAAGGGTTGGGTGTCTGGTGTCTCTTTATCCAAATCATCCTATTAGTAACCTGAGAAATAAAGAGAATGAGCTTAATTTGGAGGAATTTAAAAAATAGGATTGGTGTGTACTGGTAGAGAAGCTGTGGTCTTTGGGTTATATTTCATTGTTTTCTTATCGCCAACAGTTAAACAATAACGTACCTATTAATATTTCCTGACTTTTTGGAAATAAACCCATGGATCAACTATAAAACCCAGTAGTTCACACTGTTTCTACCCCATGAGAGGTGAGGGGTAATCATGCACTCCTGTTAGTTAACGGTGCCTCGCTTGGGCTGTGATTTCCCCAAGGTGGGGAGGGGGGTATGGGTGTAACCAGGGGAAGGAAGAAAGATGTTAGAGTTTATCGAAGATTTTTCGTATGTGTGGTGGGGCGTAATTTAAAAGAGACTCTCGGTGTTCCCTTCACCCTGCAGAGGACTCAGCTTTTATTATGACCACAGTGGAGCCTTCGCTCTATTGGGATGAGGGGGCTTTTTGGGGAGGAGGACAAAGTGGGGGCATCCCACAGTCCACAGTGTGTGCAAAAATGAATGCGTGGCTTTGTAGTAATGTTTCAAAGATCTATTTAGGTTTTATTTATGCTAGTGTGAAGAATAAAGTCCTGCTGATTAGAGATGTGTTAGACACTGCACAGTTGGCATTTGGATTGTAATAACCGAGAAAAGGCCGCTACGCTAAGAGAAAAATGTGCTGTGTTCTCTACCATCCCCATATAAGCCCAGCCATCCAGAACAGACCCTACGCTGGAAGTTCTACATTGTGAGGACACGTTTTGTATTGACAGAATTGGTTCACTGGAAAAGCCTTTTGTCTGCCAGGGATGAACAATAGACTATCCAGAGAACCAGATTTCCTTTCTACCTATATACCCCATTTATCCTGCAATCAGAGCAGAAGAAAGAAAACAGGCTAATTTCTCTTGGTAGAAACCTACCGGGCCTCTGCGCCATCCCTCAGAACCATGTCGGGGGACCCAGCCAGTTGGCCGAGGCAGTAATGATCTATAATTGCTTCCTGTGTTGCCTCCTCCAGGATTTTTGCTTTTATGTACAGGCCTTTGGGGCCTCCGCCCAAAGGAATGTGATGGATGACGGAACTTAATTGGGTCCCCTTAGGTAGGGCCCTTCAACAATACAGAGCAAAGTCTTCCATTTAGGGCAAGCCGTGTTGGGTTAATCATTACGCTTTTTAACTGAGAATTAAATGGAAGAATAGTTCTCTTCTGCCATAGCAATTTTTAAAATAGACTTTATTTTTTTAGAGCAGTTTTAGGTTCATAGAAAAGCTGAGGGAAAAGTACAGAGTTCCCATCCACCCTTCCCGCCCCACGGCGTCCCCCACCACCAACACCCCCCACCAGAGTGGTACATCTGCTACAATCGGCAGCCTTATATTGACACATTATTATCACCCAAAGTCTAAAGTGTACATTAGGGTTCACTCCTGGTGCTGTACATTTTATGGGCTTTGACAAGTGTGTAGTGACATATATTCACCATGATAGTATCGTACAGAATAATTTCACTGCCTGAAAATTCTCTGTGCTCTGCCTGTTCATTATCCCTTCCTCCAGACCCTGGAAGGCACTGATCTTTTTACCGTCTCCATGGTTTTGTCTTTACTAGAATGTCATATAGCTGGAATTACGTAGTACATAGTCTTTTCAGATGAGCTTCTTTCTCTAAGTAACATGCATTTAAGTTTCCTCCATGTCTTTTCACGGCTTGATAGCTCATTTGTTTGTAACACTGAAGAATAATCCATTGTCTGGATGAACCACAACTTCTCCATTCACCTACTGAAGGACATTTTGGTTGCTTCCAGGTTTTGGCAATTATAAATAAAGCTGCTATAAATATCCACATACAGGTTTCTTTTTTGTGGATGTAAGTTTTGAATGCGCTTGCGTAAACACCAAAGAGTGTGATTGCTGAATCATATAGGTAAGAAGAGTATGTTTAGTTTTATGAGAAACTGCCAAATTGTCTTCCAAAGCGGTTGTACCATTTTACATTCCTGCTAGCAACGAACAAAATTTCTTGGTGCTCCGCTTCCTTGTCAGCATTTGGACTTGTCAGTGTTCTGGATCTAGCCATTCTGATAGGTGTGTAGTGGCATTTCATTGTTGTTTTACTTTGCAATTTACTAACGACATATAATGTTAAACATCTATAGTAATGCTTTTAAATCTTAGATCAAACTTTTCCATTCTGTCAGACTGAGCACCTTTTTTTTTTTTTTTAAGCACGGTGAGGCTGTTTTATTGGAAAAAAATCCAAAGAAGTTAAGCATGCTCATTGCTGATGTTTCAATTCCTATGCTATATGAGAACAGTGATCTTATCTGTCTTGTTCTCCATAGTATTCCCCAAACCAGCACAGCGCCTGGTCCATAGCACTTCACTCACTAAATACATACTGTGTAGTGGGTTGAATGGTGACCTCCAAAAAGATATGCCCACATCCTAATCCTCAGAACCTGTGAACATTACCTTTTCTGGAAAAAGGTAATGCAGATGTAATTAAGTTAAGGATCTTGAGACAAGAAGATCATTCTAGATTATCTGGGTGGGCCAATCCAATGACAAGTGTTCTTGTAAGAGAAAGGCAGAGGGAGAGTTGAGATAGAAGAGGAGGAGACAGAGAGAAGAGGAGGAAGCTGTGTGATCACAGAGGCAGAGATTGGGGTGATATGGCCCCGAATCAAAGAGAACTGACAGCTACCAGAAACCGGAAGAGGCAAAGAAAGGACTCTGCCCTAGAGCCTCCAGCACAGGTGTGGCCCTGCTTATCCATCGATCTCAGACTTCTGGCCTCTAAGCCCTAGGCAACCACTAAACTATTTCCCATCTCTATGGAGTTGCATATTCTGGATATTTTATTATACATAAATGGGATCATACAACGTGTGGTCTTTTGTGTCTGGCTTCCTAAACTTAGCATAATAACACTTCCTTTTATATTCTCAATAAGTTATAATATTCCTTTTATTTTTTTGAAATAAAATTCACAGATACTTTGGCCTACTTACAGATATAACTTTTTAAAAATAACATGACTTATAATAAAAATAACTTTAAAATAGGTAAGTGCTAGGACATATCTACACTAGGCTATTTTTTAGGGCATCAGGATCCTTGACTCTACTGTTTATAAAGCAGTATCCCCATGAATGTGCCAACAACTGTGGCTGGCACACAGATGTGCAGTGCTGGAATCTCAAATTCAGTAGGCAGCATTTCCACTGCTGACCCGATTTCTTCCAATGGTGAACAATCCTGATATAGTTCCAAATAAACTAAACTTCAAGCTTCCCTCTCTCTACACAGTCGTTATAGTCTTGGAAACTTCAGTGTATATTCACACCTTGCAAGAAAGTATTTGGTGTTTACTTGTAAAAACAGAGTTAGGCTCTTAATTCAGAGGATTACAAATGGGTTTTTCACTTACATAAATATCTGGTGGAACACTCTAGAGTTCCATTAGACACAAAAAGCAGTTGTCAGAGAATGGCACTGTCCTATGTGTTGGAAGGCATGTTATATCCCTGGCCATCTCCCCTCCAAATGCCGACAGTGCCTGCGGTCACTGAGCCCACCGACAGTGCCTCCCACAAGACCATCCACGTGTTAAGGATCGGTGGCTCAGCTCTTCTCACCTTCAAAAGCATTTCCATGTTCCTGATCATCTCTGGGTCCATATTCCATCCATTTCTTTTTTCTCTTATTGATATAATTTCTCCCTCTTTGTCATTCACCCTACACTTGTTCAACATTCTTTCATCTTACAAAAGAGAAAAAAGGAAAACATTTTTCAAATTTCTCTTTTACTCCACTTCTGCTGACCTACATTATGCCATTATCTCTCACCCCAGTTTTGCAATAGTCTCTTATCCGATGTTCTTCCTTCCAGTCCAGATGTCCTCATCCCCACTCTACCCTTGGCATCAGAGGGCTCTATCAGACTCGCAGATCATCTCTGGCCATGCCTCTGCCCGGAATCTCCAAGTAGGCCAAAGGGCCATTCGACAACATGGTGCCTCATTGCTGGGTCCACCCCAGACGTCTGTTCCTCACATTTCAGAAAAACTTTGAACGACTTTTTGAGAAGTGATTGAAATATAATAAACTGTACATATTTAACAGCTTTATTGAAGTATAATTCCCATACTATACAATTCATCCATTTAAAGCATACAATTCAATAATTTTTAGTGTATTCACAAGGTTTTCATGTATTTAAAATGTACAAGTTGGCACATTGTGGCCTGTGTGCCTCTCCCTGAAATAATTTCCACAATCAAGATGGTATCTGTCATCCCAAAACATTTTCTTATGCCCATTTGTAATTTCTTCTGCCCTCCCTAGAATCCACTCATCTGCTTTCTGTCACTATAGTTTATATTTTCAAGAGTTTCACATAAATGAATCATTTAGTATGTACTGTTTATTTCGTTATTTGTTTTGATCTGACTTCATTCAGCATAATTACTTTGCAGTTCATGTCATGAGCATGTGTCAATAATTCATTCTTTTTTTCTTGCTGAGTAGTATTTAATTGTATGATTATACCACAATTTGTTTATCTACTCACCTGTTGATGAAAATTGGATTGTTTCCAGTTTGGGGCTATTACAAAAAATCTGCCATGAACGTTCACGTACAAGTCTTTGTTTGACATATGCTTTCATTCCTCATGGGTAAATACCTAAAAATGGCAGGGCCAGATTATATGATAAGTATATGTTAAGAATAGTTTCTTACTTTTAAAGAAACTACCAAACTGTTTCCCAAAGGGGTGGTACCATTTTGTGTTTCCTCCGGTGGCATATGAGAGTTCCAGGTGCTCGGCAGCCCACCAACAGCTGATATCATGCGTGGTGTGCCTCACAGCTTAAACCCTAGTGGTCCTCACCTCCTAGTATCTTCTGCTGTATACCAGTATCACTTCTCCATGCCTTTGCTCTTGCTGTTCTTGCAGCCTGAATTATTTCTCTGCCTGTCCCTCATCTTAGTTAAACCATCTCCCTTTAACACCCAGCCCAGTGTTCCTGGCCCTCCAGGTTGAATTAGAGTCTCTGTTTCTATGTATAT
>NW_012142745.1:4404790-4413045 GCF_000956105.1 Propithecus coquereli
TAATACAGGGCTTGGTACATCATAGGTTCACTGTCACGAATGGCAATGGCAGAGACAGGACTCAGCATTCTCAGAGTGGTGCTCTACCCCCGAGACTTGAAAAATATAGCTCTTACTATATTCTCTTGTTTAAAGAGGGCTGTGATTACAGTCATTGTTATGTGGAATTTATTATTCAGAAACAATGTATAGCTGTGGTAATACTTTTAAATGGAATGAACAGTTGTTCTAATTCTTTAAAATGGCCTTCAAACATAGCAGGTAAAATATAAACGAAGTCAAAGGAACTCAAACTTCAAAGAAATTAAACTTTATCTGAGTGCAAGTCACCCAGTCATCACTTTATGATTTTAAAGATTTCTGGTGTTTGAGGATTTTAAGTATTTTTGAGTGAACTAGAATCAGTCGTTGTGCCTGTAATATTTCGTTTATGTTGGTGGGTGAGGAAGGGGTGGGGCTGAGAAATATATTTCAAGCAGCTTCTGAGAAATTCTCAGTCAATAATATCTGCAAGTTTTTCAACTCCTCAGATAATAGTCAGTCAGACGTGGCTTTTACAGGTTCCCACAAGGGGTCAAAAACATAAAAAGAATGAGGTGGTTTCCAGGAGAGTAGTTCCTGGTGATAAGGGGATGGTAAAGAGGTTAAGTTTCAAAGTCTGATTAGAAATTGCAGCTGTCGAATTCAGAACCATTGTCACTGAGGCTTTATAGCCTGCGGATTTGGCCTGCTGTGCATGGGCAGCGGTTCTTGGTTTGTAACCCAGAGCACGGTGGCAATGGAGCACAAAACATAAGCAGCACCTTCCGGGGGGACACTGGGTTTGCTGGAATAATGCTCAGAATTAACCAGCAAGTAAAAGAGTTAAAGCACCAGAATGTAGGAACTCTCGAAACATCCTAGCTGACTAATCGAAGTTATTTTGAAATAGTCCTTCCTGGAGGATTTGGTTCCAAAGCAAGATAACTTTATCCATCACAAGCAAAATAAAACCCTAGCAAGATCAGGACAGTCATGATAAGTGTTATGATAAAAACCCATGACAACATGATCTGTGCAAGAATGTCATATAGGACGGTGCTTTTCACGTTCTCCTGTGCACACGAATCAGCTGGCAGTCTTGTAAAAATGGAGATTCTAACTCAGCAGGTCTAAAGAGGGTCCCAGATTCTGCATTTTAAAACAGCTCCATGTGGCACTGGTACTACCAGTCCTCAGACCAAACTTTGGGTTGCAAAGGCAGTACTTAAGTAAACATGCTGCTCTTTCCTTTTTCATCATAGATCATAAAATTGTCCCGTAATTTTGTCTCTAACAAAATGAATTAATCTGATGTTAATATACATCAAACTCTGATTTCTATCTTCTGCTTAAAAAAAAACTAAAAGAGGAAGATTTCTTCATTAATGGCCTCATGGAAAAAACATTTGAAAAAACTCCATATTGAGTTGTCTTTATTTTAGGGTTGAAAATACTCATGCCATTTATTTTGACGGATGCTCCTGATTATGGAATGAAGTTAAATTAAATCCAGTATGTTGCCTACATACAACAGTAGCATTCAAAAAATGTTTAACTAGAGGTTCTGTAAGAATAGTTGCTTTTGTGGTTAAAATTTGAAAACAAGCACTGCCTGGTTTCGGTATTAGATTATCTTTAGCACAGGACTGTCCCGAGTTTGGAGGTAGCATCTCGGGGTAGTATAAAGCACAAATTCTGAAGCCAGAATTTCTGGATTCTAATCCCAGTTTTGCCACTTACTGACTGTGTGTCTGTGGACATGTGTGTGATGGTTTACTCATCTGTAAAATGGGCCTGCATTCTACAGGTCTTACTGGATGAAGTGAGTTAATATCTGTAAAGCTCTTAGAACAATACATTACAGGATCTATGTAAGCGTTTTTTTAAAAATATATGATTAAAATAAATAATGTATGTGTTAACGTCATATCTTAGTAGCTCAGTGGTTTGGAATCCAGAAAGCCTGTTCTCTTTTTACCAACTAAGACATCCTACACGATTTTCCCAATAAGTAGGTGGTCAGAGAGAAAAGAGACTTCAGCCAAAAAGCTGGGAATCCTGAAATAAAATCCGTGACATTTAGAAATTCGTTCATTTTCCATACTTGGTTAGACTTACCTCCGCCCTTCGGTTTTGCAGTTGGTGATGTATATTGGTCAGGTGGCCAAGGATATCTTGAAGTGGCCCCGTCCTTCCTCCCCTCCCGTTGTGAGGCTGGAAAAGAGAGTGATAGCGGAATACGGAATGCCGTCCACCCACGCCATGGCGGCCACCGCCATCGCCTTCACCTTCCTTATCTCTACTATGGACAGATACCAGGTAAGGCGGCCTGATTCTCCCTCCAGGGTCCAATGCTCCCAATGTAATGAGGCAGCAAATCGAGGTTGCACTTCAGAATTTTCTCTTAAATCTGCTTTGAGGGATTTTAAGCTTTATAAAATAAACACTGAGGGGAACTGAAATCTATTGAGCTGTTGATGGCAATTGCCTCATAAATAAGTGACCATATAATTTAGAATCCAAAAAAGGTTGTGCCTGAGTGTGAATGTGGGCACCATTAATAATGACACCAGGACAACTAGCATGACATGGGTTGTGCCAGGTGACCTGCGTATGTCATCTCCCTGAGCTGCCTGACGAGACAGCACTTAATCGGTGCTCTCATCCTCTGTTTGCAACACGCACAAAGAGTTTGTGGTCCTAGTAAATGATCCTCCAGGGCTGAGATGATTCCACCAAAGCCCTCTGCCAGACTCCCCAGGGCCCAGGGCAGCAAAGAATCTGTGCCCAAATTAGCCTCCCAGGATACCTCGGCCCTGGTTAGAGCTTGGCCACTAGAAATGATGGCTCTTAAGTTTTCTAGAACTGTCTAAATGACAGGAGATTAATAAATGTTGAAAATAGAAGAATTTCACTTAATATCTACTTAAATGCCAATTATAGTAAGAGTTTTTAAAAGTTATATTATTACTGCAGTGAAAGTTTTTCTTTCTCCTATTTGAGACCTATTATGCTGACTTTGTGCTTAATTTCATAAATTTTACCTTTTACCTGTTGGAAGCTTTAGATTTCATTAAATCTCGCAGTCATGTAGGTAAATGGCAGCATTGTTTGCCCTGCTCCGTTACCCCAGAAACCCAGGGACATCCCATACTCCAGGTTGTGCAGAAACGGGGGAGTCAGCCCGACGTGGTTGGCAAGGTCAGACTAGTATAGGGTCCTGCTCTACCACTGTAGCTCTAGACCCCATTTCCTATATCACAAAGGGACATTTATAAGGAATATGTTTCACTAAATATAATCTTTTGTCATAAGCTACTTAAATGTCGTGGATCAGGAGGAGGAGAAGTTGCTTGTTGTGACTTTCAGATTATAGCACCGGCCATCTACTGTGCCCCTTGGTTAAATTGCTTCTTTCTTAAGTTCTAATTTAAGAATAGGTAGAAATAAAATTCATTCAGTCCACTAAAACTGCCAGCCCAGTAGTTATGGTCACGGGTCTTAAGGCCAAGTTCGACTCTCTTATTTGCATGTTTATATGTTGTGGAACTTCCTCCTGGAACTATATTCCTAGGCATCTCCCTGTACTTTCTCTCATTTCCCCATTTAAAAAATGTTTTTAGATAATCAAATTGCTGGTGTGTGGAATGCAAGATTCAGACTAGCAATCACGGCACAACGAATTCTTTTCCCACCTGTGACATCAAATGGCATATGTCTGAGTGTGGCCTAATTTCCTTGTTTCCCTTCTCCCCCCGCAGTACCCTTTCGTTTTGAGGCTGATGATGGCCGTGGTGTTTTCCACCTTGGTGTGTCTCAGCAGGCTCTACACTGGGATGCACACGGTCCTGGTAAGGCTTCGTGGTCGGGTCTTGCAGTGATTGTTTAAATAATATGGCCAGTGTGTTTCTCATGCTACCTATTTGCATATGTAATTATATTTTCATCAGGCCAATGAGTTAAGTAATTATGATGTTAGGGCATCTGCATAATAGTAATGAAACATTGAGGTAATATTAATGAGGCAGAGCTAGGCTAGACCCTCAAGACTTTGACGATGGGTTAAAATGGCAACAGAGACTCAGGTAATTTATTTTCACATTGGTTTACTGATGCTGCAGCAAGTAGTATAGAAATAACACCCGGGGTCAAGGAACCAACCAGTGAGTGGTCACAGTCCCCACTTGGGTTTTTACAGAGATGGGCCTGAGATTCAGGGGTCTCTGCTGCGCTTGCAGGTTAAGGGTCGTGCAAGGTCATAGGAGCCCAGAATCACGGCTTTGCACCTTCCATACCGTTTGAGACTGGAGGGGGTATCGGGAACAGGGAGATATCTACATTTAAAGGTACATCCACCCTGTTACCATATTAGGCATTTTTCCAGGGCTGCCACAGTTATCATGGTTAAAATTACTTAAGAATTCTATTTCCTAATGCATCAGCGGGCTGCCTTGCAGTTGTAGAGCATACAGCTGGCCATGGCTTACCACAGGGGCACTATTATATCATAGCAATTGCTGCACAGAAGATTTCTTTAAAAAGAAATGGGCCCTTGCTCATTGGGTGTTCATCTCAACTGCGAAGCTCAAAAATGAAGTTAGCAAAAGACCTGGGAGGGAAAGGCCACCATGCTTCACGGGCCTTCTTGCTTCTCTCCCGGATGCCCAGCATGGATTTTCATGAGAGGGGTGGAGAGAAGGGGGCAGAGGGGCAGAAGAAGCAGAGCAAACAGATTTAAGGGTATCATTTGTCAAAATGAGAACAGGCGAGAACTGAGGGGAGGTAAACCCAGAGAGCGTGACATCGTGCTTTCCTCTGAACACGCAAAGGGTGTTTAGAGGGGTGCTAAAAACTCAGTAATCAAGATACATAATTTTAATGCAATTTTTTTAAAAATCAAAATTAACGCCTCCGAAAACCAGATGAACAAAATATTCAGATTTTAAGTAGACAAGATCTGCCCCTGCCTCGCCTGACTCCCCTAATCCTGGCACTGACCAGTGGACTGTTTGGGTGAGAGGGGTCCCAGATCTTGGAAATACTAACAAGCAGTGAAGGGCCAATCCTATTCTTCTACCCATGGGGCGCATCCCCACTGTCCCAATCCCGTCTTGTCCTGGGCTGGTGGCTGCTGAGAGGAAGGGGAGGAGGAGAGCGCATTCTCAATTGCTACACTACTGCTTCGCATGACAAAGAGCTTCTCTCCAAATGTGTCCAAGGACTTCAGTGTGGAATTAAGGAGCACTCTCTCGGGTGTTTTGGCATTTCTTTTAACTGGGCCTACTTTTTAATTTCCATCGGTTTTAATAAAATAATGATTTGGGGAACTCACGTTAAAATTAAAGCCAAAGTAAACACAAGAATGTAGAGCTACAGACATGAATAAAGAGCCCACAAAACCCACCTCAGTAAAAATACAGTTACGTTTTTTTCTTCTCTTTTTAAAGTGGGTTATGGGGATGGGGGATGAGATATTTGCGGAAAGATAGATCAGAGGCAAGGAGTGAGTACAGCTACTCTTTCTGGAGCATCTGTCCCGGAAGAAACTGGAGCAACAGGCCACAGCAACCGTGGGACCCAGGGCTTCTTTCTCACTCGTGATTTTACTTCATACAGCTCTTAGACCCTGACTCAGGCTACAGACCAGAGCGTGGCCCAGGGTGCAATGGTACATGATTTCTAGTAGCAGGAGGAGATGATTGGTTTTAAAAGTAGGATAAAATTAAATGATGGATTAGCAATCTTCTTTATTCAACAGTCACTTAAGAAGTTCCTACCGGGTGACAGGCTGGGAGCTAGATCTGGGAGACATTGTGGTAAACAGACATACCCCACCCTCTTGGGTCTCCAGTGTATTCGCTGCTGACTACTTGACATGATGAGCACTGTAATTAGCATGGAACAACTGGACTGAGCCAGCTGAGGTAGCTCGTCTCTTCCTTGGACCCCTCACAATCTCCAGGGACTGCCCTGGGTAGTGGCTCTCAACCAGAGCTGCAAAATCAAATCCTGTGGAAACTTCTAAAACATCTCAAGAGATGTTTGTACACCCATATGCAACATTATTCACAATAATGCAACATTAGTGACAATAGCCAAAAGGCAGAAGTAACCCAAGTGTTCATCGACAGATGAATGGATAAACAAAATGTGATATACAGGCATGACTTGGAGATATTTCGGGTTCAATTCCAGACACCCCAACAAAACAAATACTGCAACAAAGTGAATATCACAATAAATCAAGTGCCACAAACTTTTTGGTTTCCCAGTGCTTGCTGCATTGATTGACTCTTGCAAGAGTGAGACTCTGGCTCAAAAAAAAAGAGATCACTTTCTTTGTTCATCTGTAAGAAGCAACACCTCATCCATTCAAGTTTTATCATGAGATTACAGCAATTTATTCATATCTTCAGTCTACATTTCTAGTTCTCTTGCTATTTTTCACACATCTGCTGTTACTTCCTCCACTGAAGTCTTGAACCCCTCAAAGTCATCCATAAGGGCCGGAATCAACTTCTTCCAAATTCCTGTTAATGTCGATATTTTAACCTCCTCCAATGAATCACAAATGCTCTTAATGGCATCTAGAATGGTGAATGGTAAATCCTTTCCAGAGGTTTTCAATATGCTTTGTTCAGATCCGTCAGAGGGATTAACTGTCTATGGCAGTTACAACCTTACAAAATGTATTTCTTAAATAATGAGACTTGAAAGTCGAAATTACGCCTTAATCCATAGGTGGGCTGCAGAATGGATGTTGTGTTAGCGGGTGTGATATCCATCTCCTCGTATATCTACATCAGAGCCGTTGGGTGATTAGGTGCATTGTCAATGAGCAATAGTCTGAAAGGAATTTTATTTTCTGAGCAGTAGGTCTCAAATGTTCAGTAAACCATGCTATAAACAGATGTGCCGTCATCCAGGCTTTGTTATTCCATTTACAGAGCACAGGCAGAGCAGATTTAGCATCATTCTTAAGGGTCCTAGGATTTCAGAATGGTAAATGGGCATTGGCTTCAACTTAAAGTCACCAGCTGCTTTAGACCCTAATAAGAGGGTCAGCTTTGTCCTTTGAAGCTTTAACTTCTCCTCTTTAGCTATAAAAGTTCTAGAAGTCATCTTCTTCCAATAGAAGGCTGTTTCCTCTACATTGAAAGTCTATTGCTTAGTGTAGCCACTTTCATCAATTAATTCTTCAATTAATTGCTGAGAATTGAAGAGGGTTAGGGCCTTGGCTTAAGGGAATGTTGTGGCTGGTTTAATCTTCTATCCAGACCACTAGAACTTTCTCTATATCAGCAATAAGGCTGTTTGCTTTTTTATCATTCATGTGTTCACTGGAGTAGCACTTTTAATTTCCTTCAAGAACTTTTCCTTTGCATTCACAGCTTGGCCGTTTGGCATAAGAGGCCCAGCTTTTGGCCTATCTCAGCTTTCAATATACCTTTCTCACTGAGCTTAATCATTTCTAGGTTTTGATGTAAAGTGAGAGACATGCAACTCTTCCTTTCATTTCAACACTTAGAGGCCATGGTAGGGTTATTCACTGGCCTAATTTCAATAGTCTTGTGAGTCAGAGAATAGGGAGGCCTCAGGAAAGGGAGAGAGATGGGGGAATGGCTGGTCAGTGGAGCAGTCAGAACACACACAACATTGGTCAATTAAGTTTGTCATCTTATATGGGAGTCATTTGTGGCACCCCAAAACAATTCCTTTGGTAATATCAAAGATCACAGATCACCATAACAGATATAATAATAATGAAAACGGTTGGAATAGTGTAAGAATTACCAAAGGGTGACACAGAGACACAAAGTGAGCTCATGCTGTTGGAAAAATGGCATCGATAGACTTGCTGGGCACGGGGTTGCCACAGACCTTCGATTTGTAAAAGCAGTATCTGTGAAGCACAAAAATTAAAGTGCAGTGAAACAAGATATGCCTACACACCTGCAATGGACTATTACTCAGCCTTAAAAAGGAAGGAAATTCTGGCACATACTGTAACGTGAATAAACCTTGAAGACATTATGCTAAGTGAAATAAACCAGTCATAATAGGACAAACATTGTATGATTCCACTCACACGAGGTATCTGGAGCAATCAACTTCATAGAGACAAAAAGTAGAATGGTGGTTGCAGGGCTGGGGAGAGGCAGAAATGGGGAGTTAACTGTGCTCACTTCGGCAGCACATATACTAAAATTGGAACGATACAGAGAAGATTAGCA
>NW_012142745.1:4413746-4418765 GCF_000956105.1 Propithecus coquereli
GGAAGGTAGCAGGAAGGTGGACACAGATATCGCGTAGGCGCTCACAGTGTCCGTGTCATGAACCATCCTGATTGCACACAGTGAGCTGGGTGCAGCCTGCAGAAGATGTGCAAAGACACAAGTTGGTGACGGCACCACAACTATGCCAAGATCAGAGGTCCCTACCTGGCAGTGAGCCAAGGTCTAAGGGCTGAAGCAGGCAGGCTGGCCCCGGGTCACTTTGCCTCAGACCAGAAACCACTCATGTCCTTTCTGCTGCACCAGACACTGGGTGGCCTCTGACATTCTGAGGTCTGGCACCTCAGAGGCTGCTCCAGTGGGGTGTGTTGTCAGACCTAAAGGCCAGTGAACTGATAGCCTGACTGGGAAAGGGAAGATGAGGGGACTCCCTGAGGCTAATGGCTGGGTAGCCAAACGAGCTGGGACTCTAGCTACGGAGATGGCCCACTGCAGCCGAGAAAGCTAGTCGAGGTGGCTCTTGGGAAGCAGATAGTTTACCTCAGTGACAAAGATCCAGAAGTGCTACTTAAATCCCAGATTGCCGAACAGGAAGCTCACTTGGGAAAGTTCTTGCAGGTCGAATTGAGGATGCCTCCACGTTTCCCAAATAAATAAAAAACAACCACATTCAGGGACGGGAGATTTAAGATCTAGCACTGCTGTGTGTTGCATCTGTGTTTCTAGGTAAGTCCCAGTTATGGGTAAAATGATTAAGAATTGTTTCTGTCTTTTATTAGGTACTTTTTAGATTATAAATGCATACAGACATTTGAATTAGGTTGTAGTGTTACTTAAAATAGTATAACATTGAAAATAATCTAATCTGCAACAGTAAGGATTTACCCAATTAAATAATTGATATTTCAAGATACAGAACAATATTCAGCTATTTAACATTATTCAGGTTAAATATTTATTGATATAGCAGCTTTATTCCTAATTTCTAAAAGCTGAGAACTACCTGATGACCTTCAACTGGTGAATGGATAAACTACGGTACATCCATTCAATGCAACACCTCGGATGGTTCTCCTGTGAATTACGCTAAATGAAAGGAGCCAACTGAAAAGGTTCCATACCGTTAGATTCCATTTCTATGACATCTGGACAAAGCAAAGTTACAGTGATGGAGAATCATCCAGTGGTTGCCTGGAGTTGCAGTGGTGGGGAGGCTTGTCTAGAAATGGGATACATGAAAGAGTTTTTGAGGGGATGATGCAACCGATTGTTGTGGGGCCCAAGTCTAAACACAAAATTCATTTATGTTTTACATACACCTTATACATACGTTCTGAAGATAATTTTATATAATATTTTTAATAACATGTGACCCATCACATGAAGTCAGGTGTGGAATTGTCCATTTGTGGCATCATGTCAGTGCTCAAACAGTTTCAGATTTTGGAGCATTTCAAATTTTGAATTTTGGGATTAGGGATACTCAATCTGTATTGCATTTTAGTGTATAAATACCAGTTTATTTACAGTAAAGGCAAGCTATGATATAAGCATATGGTTGGTTATATTCTTATCTGTTCATCCCATTAGATGGTGAGTCCTTTCAGGGTAAGAATCTTATTTTCTTCACCTTTGTAGACATCCCCCCCAACACACACACGGTTCCCAGCAGCATGCCTGACAGTAGTGTACAGTAAATGTCTAGTGGATTGCAATGGATATTATCTGTCATCTGTTGGTAAATCTATTTTTTCTCTTATTTTTCTATACTTTATTGAGTCAGATTTGACAAGATTCATCCATTAGTCTGAATATTGCATTCATCATGGGAGTCCAGGCCAGATCATACATCTAATATTCTTTTCAACATAATTTTGTTTTGCCTGTAGTAATAAACTTTAACATGTGAAAAATATAATAGAAAGTGTCATGCAACAGCAAATGCCATTCAAACATGGATGTTCACGTTTGTGTTTCTAGAGCACAAAAGAGTTGAGTGTGGCAAGTGTAGAGATGTTTTTGTTGTTTTTTTTTTAATTTTTTTTTTTTTTAAGTGTAGAGATGTTTAAGAAGTGACCTTGGGACCATGGGCCAGCAGCATGAGGCTCAGGGGCTATTTGAGGGACCAGTTTTTAGAAGAGAGGGAAGATTCCTGGCAAGAGTATCTCAAGACATGCTGCTGTATGCTTTGCACATTTCATTTCATAAATGGGAGGATAATGTCACCAGGGATGGGCAAGAAAGTTCTACCATTCCTAATGGATTTGAGAATTTCATAGAGATCTGGTACCTTGTTCTTGCATATAGGTACGTAAGTGATATCTAGAGATTAAGGAGAAGTATTGGTATCTTACATGTGTAGGACAAGAAATCTGGGGCTCCACTTTTTTTGGTTCAAAACAAAAAAATTTTTAAACTTAATGATATTTCATTGATGTGTAGCATACATAGAGAAAGGACACATATTACAAATGTGCAGCTCAATTAATGTTCAGTCAAGTAAACACACCTAAGTAACCATCAGCCACATTAGGAAATACTGCATTATCAGTGCCTTGGAAGTTCTCTCATACCTTTTTTCCACATCTCCCCAAAGGTACCCGCTTCCCAGATCTCTGACACCATAGGTTAGTCGAACTTCATATAAATGGAATTATACAGTATGCTTTCTTCTGCATTGGGCTTCTTTTATTCCCTGTTATGTTTGTGAAATTCACCCATGTTGTATGTAGCTTTAGTTAATTAATTTTTGTTGTTGTATAATACTCAATTTGTAACTACATCACAGTTTATCTCTTCTAATATTGATGCACATTTGGGTTGTTTGCAGTTTGAGGCTATTATAAATGATGCTACCCCAAACTTTCTTTTACATGCCTTTTAGAGTAACTATACATTTTCCTTTTCAATATGAATTTAGAAGGAATATTGCTGGGTAATATGGCATGCATATGTTCAGCTTTAGTATGTACAGTTGTGCTTTCCAAAGAATGTTACCAGTTTACACTCTCACCAGTAGTGTGTAAGATTTCCACTTCTCAACATCTTTGTCTGCACTTGCTAATATCATTTTCATTTTAGCCTTTCTAGAGGGTGTGTCTTTAGATCTCATGTGGTTTTGATTTCTCTGAATAACGACGTTTAGCTTCTTTTCATATGTTTATTAGCCATTTAGATATCTTTCTTTGGGGGGGGCGAGGGTCTTTTACCAATTTTTTTATTGGATTGTTTGTCTTTTACTTACTTCTTGGTGAGTTGTTGGTCATATACAGATATTGCAACTTTTTGCCTACTCTATAACTTGCTTTTTCACTATAAAGGTATCTTTTGGTGAACAGAAGTTCTTAATTTTAATGTAGTCCAATTTATCAGTCTTTACCATATGGTTATAATTTTTTGTGTTCTGTTTAAGCTATTTTTGCCCATTAAAAGATCACAAAGATATTCTCTTATGTTATATTTGAGAAGTTGCATTATTTTTCTTATTTCGATCTACATCAAATTGATTTTGTGATTCATTTTTGATCTATGTGAATCCCCAATTTACTCAGCATCATTTGTTGAAAGAATTATCCTCTATCCTTTCTACTGAAATAGCAACTTTGTCATAAATCAAGTGACTGTTTATACTTTCTATATACAGTAGTATCTCCTTGTCTAAAAGGGATACATTTCAAGACCCCCCGTGGATGTCTGAAACCGCAGGTAGTACAGAACCCTATATATACTATGATTATTCCTATCCATACATACCTATGATAAAGTTTAATTTATAAATTAGGCACACTAAGAGATTAACAAAAATAACTACTAATAAAATAGAACAATTATAATATATTGCAATAGAAGTTATGTGAATGTGACCTGTCCCTTTGCGTCTCTCTCAGATATTGTATTGTACTCCCCTATTTTCAGAACACAGTTGACTGTGGTATCTGAAACTGCAGAAAGCAAAACTGCACGTCTGTACTCCACACCCCTTCCATGAGTCTGCTTGTCTATTTCCATGCCAATGTTACTGTCTTATTTATTGTAGCTTTGTTTTGAGTATTGATGTTAGGTAGTGAAAGTCTTCCAACCTTTTTCTTCAAAATTATCTTTGCTATTCTTGGCCCTTTGCATTTTCATATAAATTTTGGAAGAGGCTTGCCATTTTCTCCAATCCTGGACTTTTTATTGGGATTAAATTGAATCTATTGATCAATTTGGAAGAATTAGCATCTTTTGCAATATTGAGTATTCCAATACATGGGCGTAGTACATCCCTTTATTTACATCTTTGATTTATCTCGGTAATGTTGTTTCTGTGTAGAAGTCTTGCATATCATATATTAGATATATTTGTAAGTATTTGATCTGCTAGGCACCATTCTAAGTACTTTATGTATATTAACTATCTCATAGAGTAGTTAACAGAAACACTATGAGGGAGGTACTATTATTATCCCTTTTTTATAGATGAGGTATAGAGAGGTAACAGACAAAGGTCATGTAGTTAGTGAAAGACTGAACAGATTTAAAACCAAGTAGTCTGACTTCAGAATGCATGCTTTTAATTACCATTCCATACTCTGCCTCCAGGATATTCATGAATGCATTTAATTGTAAACAATGAAAATAATATTAAATGTCCATCAATCAGATCTAGTTAAATAAAGCATGGTATTTCCATAGAATAGAATATTATACAGCCCTTAAAATACAGTTGTCCCTCAGTATCTGTGGGGGATTGGTTCCAGGACCCCCCACGGTTACCAAAATCCATGGATGCTCAAGTCCCTTATATAAAATGTCATAGTATTTGCATATAACCTCCGCACATCTTCTCCTATATTAATACTTCAAATTGTCTCTAGGTTACTTACAGTACCTAGTACAATGTAAAATCTATAAACAGTTGTTATGCTTTATTGTTAACAATGACAAAAAAAAGTCTGTGCATGTTCAGTTACAGATGCAAGAATCCATTTTTTTTTTCCGAATATTTTTCATTCTGAGGTTGGCCGAGTCCATGGATGCAGAGCCCGCGGATACAGAGAGCCAACTCTAATATAGCTCTGT
>NW_012142745.1:4422908-4424603 GCF_000956105.1 Propithecus coquereli
CAAATAAAAATGCTCTGTTATATGTGTTTATATAAGCATTCACTAAAATTTGTTCTGATGCTTGGGATAGCTCTATTAGCAATCTTTTCTAAACAGATTGTGTCTATTATTGTTTCCTGTAATGAGATATAATAAAATTCAAGCTTTTATCTAAACACTGTTTTATGAATGTGAAAATGAGAATAGGTATAAAAATCAAAGGGATTTAGGTCTTCTTGCATTTTAACTTTGAAAAATATTAGTTTCACGTAATGATTTTTTTTCAAATAATTTAAAACTTTGGATGGTAAATTGAATTAAATGTTGATTATATTTCAAACAATGCAATCTGTGGGGTAGCGCTGGGAAAGCATCTTATATGCCTTTATTTTAAATGTTACTTAGATCATGGAGGGATGGTATGTTGATTATTGTATAGATTCTTGGGGGCATTTCATTTTTTTGGCATGATGTGAAAAATTATAAGCCTTCCATCATTATCCCTACTTTAGTGTACTTTGAAGCATTCTGATTTTAACATCGTGATTTTTTTCTCCTAATTACATTTTATTATAATAACAAAAAAACAGGCATTGACTGTAGAAAATTTGGAAAATACTGTAGAGCATAGAGAAGATAATAATCATCTGTAATACCCTAACACAGAAAACTGCTCTTAACATTTTTATTTCCCTCTGACATTTTATCCATATATGCAAGTATATATTTATATAAAATTAGGATCATCCTTTATGTAAAGTTTATAACATTTTACTTACAGTTACTTTGAAACCATTAAAAAAAGAGGTTGCAGAAATCTACCTTTTCAAATGGGAAATATTCCTGTTATATTATTAAATAAACAAGCAGTATGTATTTTCATCTCATTTTTGGAGTAAGCAACATAATATGCTTGATTTATGTCTCTAGATTCCTATTATGACATATGCTCCATTCTTTATGCTATTTTTGCTTGTTTGTATTTCCTAATGTTTCTGTTAATGGAGCATGTGTTCCTTTTTGGACTTAATTGGCATGAGTTGAAGTAACGCAGCAAGAATCATCCCTATATATAAACCTTTGTGAGCAGCTTTATTATCTTTCCTGATTATTTTCTTAGAATAAATTTTCAGGGGTCAATTATTGAGCCTAGGTGTTTGAATTATGTTGTATATTTTGTATGCTCTGCAGTCTAATTATATTCCTCTATGAAAAGGACTTTAAAATTTGTTCTTTGCAGAGTATTTATTCTGCCATTTTTGCTCTCATGTCTTTTCGATATCATGCCTTTTGCACAATTATCTTTATCGATCTTCTCTATGTTTCATCTGTCTTTACAAACTATGTGCTCTCCTTCCCCTCTTCTCTTCCTCCTGCCTGTCCCCCAAATCCACCTGTTGAGGACTGAATTCTCCCATTGCTAGCTAGTTTCTCCCCATCTCTGTTTTTGTTCTCTATTACATTGTCGCTTGCCCTACAGTTTGCCTTTGCTGTTCTATAGAACTGTGAACTGTTTTCCCTCTGGCCTCACATACGTGCCAAACACTGTGCAGTTCCAAAGAAATCACCTCCTAATTTTGAATTTACAAAAAAAACTGAAAATAAGAGATCCAATTCAAAGATGGATATTTTGTGAGCTTTTATGTTTCTGTGAATTTAGTAACTTTAAAAAAACTAATGTAAAAAGTTGTTCTCAAATTTTCGAGTATTTACAGT
>NW_012142745.1:4424653-4428159 GCF_000956105.1 Propithecus coquereli
TGGTCTATTACCAAAATGTATCTGTTGGTGATCTGACGAACATGAATTAGGGTGCAGCAGACAGATGCAGAGGAGTGACATAGCTGGCTTGCATCTATGCTCTGAAAATCAGCCAAAAGTCTAGAACTTCATTTTAATCTCAAAACACTACTGAGGTCTGTGTTTATGTACATCTGTGCAAATCTTCCTTAAAACACATTCACTTGGGAAAGGAAATAAACACTTCATGTATCATATGTTTAAATGCACATAGGGTTTCCTGTAAGTGATGTATTTGATTTTTTAAAGCCCTGACACTGACGTAAAGTTATTTCACGTGCATAGATCTATGGCATAGTTTGCTCTCCACACCATACTCCTGAGTTCTCGCTACATTGCTGAAAACAAAGGGTCGCCCAAGCACCACAATCTTGTACCTTATTACATCTTGGATGTCACTTCTCCATCATAATAAAGTTCAGTGGCTTTAACTTCTTCTCACTTGATACATACTTAATGACAAGGAAGGCATGAATTCTATAATTGAGATTGTCCAGCCTCATTAAAGAGAGAACATGGCCATATCTAACGTCGCTAGATCAGTCTGCAAAGCAAGACTGACATTTTTTAAACATCCAGTAATGGCCAGTTCCTACCATGGTAGAAAGGCTACAAAGTATTCCCCCAGGGGGTTCTGCTTTTGCACAGGAGCCAGGCCTCAAGGGCTCAAGCCATCATTCCCCAGGGGGTCAGTGACAAAGGACTAGGATAGATTTACTTTTCCTCTAAATGTGAGCACCCATGTCACCAGGTCTACAAAGAATTTACTAGTCTTTCACTTGTGCCTCTTTGCGTACAGGTATTACTACATTGGGATATCACTTTAGGACTTTGAAAGACTATAATAAAACTCACAAGTTTTTATTCTTTTACACGTTTCCAAAAGCACGCCAGAAGCTCTGATATGCCACTTTCAGCATGAAGAGCTCACACTGGCCTCTATGATTTAGGTGAGATAGTGTTCGCCATTCACAGGTGGGATCCGCTGATGCCTCAGCATCACCTGGGAGCTTGTGAGAAATGCGGACTCTCCGGCCCCGCCCAGATCTACTGAATTAGAACCTGCATTTTAACGAGCTTCCCAGCAGATCAGAATGCAAGATACGATTTGAAAAGCACTGGAACCATCTACACACATCCCAACAAATAGGGTGACACCTCCAGTTAAATTTCAACACGTGTGGGCCTGTTTAACAACTATATTACATGGAATGTGATTCTCTTTTTTCTCGTTTCTCAAAGGCTCCTCTGCCCACCCAGATTTAAGAAAAATCACTTAAATATTTGACAATATATTTTGTGTCTTCTGCCAGGTTGCCCTTCTCTGTACTTGTCGTTCTCACAAGCTGCTTAGCAGTTGTCAAAGATGATGTTATAACCTGTCTGGGGGCTTGTTTGATCTAATGTCATAATCCCATTGATCTGCCAAATCCTGTGATTCATTATAATTAGAACTGTTCATATTAATGTGAATTATGGGTGGGGAAATTTTGTCTGTTTCATGAAGAACTACTGTTCGGACTTGTTAGATTCTGTGAAGCCAGAACAAGCAAGTGATTATTTCCTAAATCATACTTACACTGAATAAAGCTTAGAAATATATAGTATACCCAAATGCCTTTTTATATCATCACATTAAGAAGTATAATATCTGCCTTATTTATCTTTTCAGCAAACTAGCGCCATTTAAGGAGAATATAAAAGGGAAAACAAGATTAAAATTATAATTATCACTACATGAAATGTGCATATGCAATCATCTAAGATAATTTTTTTAAAAATCTTTAGTCATATGAATAAACACTGAAATAGTTATCCACTTACTGAGTATAATTTTAAATGGTAAAGTCAAAACTTTCTTCTAAATATAAGATGAATATGTGGCAAAGATTTTTTATTCAACTCATTAATTAATGAAGGCACCAGTAAGATTTAATGAAAGAACTAGTAAATAAATTGTATAGACAATTTAATAAAGAAATATAATGTTAAGATTGCTGGGTTATATACAGAACTGCTTATATGTCCTATGGAGTTACTATCCTATATGGCAACAAACTGTAATCTTTGGAAGAATCATTTCCGCTGAACAGAAATTATTTACCCTTCGATCAGATAAAAATCTGCCAACTAACCTGTCACTCCACTAAGTCTGAGACCTTTAATCAACAGTAAACAGTGAATTCAACAAAGTACTTTCTTTTCTATAATCCTTGGGTGGCCTTTGCCTCCATATGATGTAGAAATAAGGCTTTTACTTTATGTCAGTATTTGTATAATTTTTCTTAAAATACTTATAGAAAACCATTTTGTTTTAAAAAAGGCAACATAATTTCTACTGAAGGTTTAAATATATTTATTTTCTAAGTGGCATTTATTCTAAAATTACAGAAGGTGTGAGCTGACACACCTTTTTCTACCTCACATAGTTACTGCTGAGCTTCAGTGAGTTTTCAAAAAGTTTTATAACCATAGATATCCATGCCTAGTGTCCTTAGTTCTTAGATTTGTAACTGCTAGAATATCTAAGATGGCTCAGAAAACAGTCGTGACATGGAAAGGAAAGGTTTCAGTGATAGAGTACCCAAATCAAAGACCTATTAATATCAGGAGATTCTATTGCTTTTGCTCACACCTTGTGGTAAGGTAAATCAGCTTCCTGCTTTTGACTGATCTCTATGGACACTGATGTGCTTTAATAGGAAAGTAATGTTTTTGAACTTACATATATTCACTTTTTCTCCCCTATACATATGCTAATTACATAACTTGTAGGTTTCTCTCTGTGATCATTTATATTCATATTCATGAACAACCTTGCCTCCTCCTTGCCATTTGGCTGCTATTGAATCATCTGCGTTATTCTTAGAAATCGAATTGTGAGCTAGCATAGAAAAGAATAAATATTCTGAGTGTCTTAACTAGGAAACACTGACTGATCTATAACTAAAAGTTATTCTCTAGAACAACTGCAGGGTTTGGGTTTGTTTTAGTTTGTTTTAATGTCAGTGTCTGCTTGCATTCAAAGCATTCATGGCATCTGCAAAGAAGTAGGTCTTGGCTT
Organism: Propithecus coquereli; assembly: GCF_000956105.1. Classification (NCBI taxonomy): domain Eukaryota; kingdom Metazoa; phylum Chordata; class Mammalia; order Primates; family Indriidae; genus Propithecus; species Propithecus coquereli. The sequence goes on from NW_012142745.1 coordinate 4,427,757, forward strand.
TTACTTTGCTCCTGACTTCAGCTCACTCTGTGAAGGCAGCCAAGGGCAGAGAAGGCCCTTCACATTCTCAGCAGGGGACCTGGCAGAGGGGAAGATGCCAGAATCATAGAGTTCTCAGCATAAATAGTTCCAAGATCTGAATGCATTCTTTCCTAACAATCGAATGAATGGGTTTGTTCTCACCCCTTCTTTCTAGCTAGCTAACCTTGTGTTGCGTTGCCCTGTTCAATAGCATTCTTCAGTGACGATGTTTGGAGATAGAATGTAAATTTGTCGCAGGAAACTGCATATGGGAATGTGATGTAGGGTCAGAATTCACAAATGCTGGGAGTTCTCAGGGTTAGGGCCTGCCGTTGAAATACTTAGAGGTGTTTACTAAAAAGAGGAGCATTTCTGTTTGGCT
>NW_012142745.1:4429734-4444525 GCF_000956105.1 Propithecus coquereli
AAACTAATGTAAAAAGTTGTTCTCAAATTTTCGAGTATTTACAGTTCTTATTTTTAGAAGCTGTTTAGAATAATTTTATTATAAGAAATTTAGAGCCCCAGATTAGAAAACTCATTAGCTATGGTTTTTCCTTACAAAAATACCTGAAAGTCTTATTACACTATCACCTTTTATGGCTGAAAATCCAACTGTGTGGTTAGAAGGAAAAAAAAAATGTACACCAACACCCATATTGACTAAAATTACTTTTGCCTCAAATGCTGGGCTGTGGACCAAAATAGTCTAGGTTCCTGATGCACTGAAGACAAACAGAATTCGTTTATAAAGAATGTTCCAACCAGATGTCTGGGAATTTGGTAACTGCAGTTACAAAGAGAAACAGAGGGAAGGAGGGCACATTTTTATTTATATTTTGAAACAATGGTTCTTAATAGTATAGATATTTAGGGTAAGAGAAAGCATTCCATTCTCCCAGTCACCGTAACTGAATGACTGCTACATATGGGCTCTGTGCTGGGAGCTTTGAGGAATAATGCAAAGATATAAGAGCCCCTGCCTCGCCGATCAACTTAGAGGAGAAGCAGACAAACACATAGCTGCAGCAAAAGGCAATACGAGGAAGGGCTTTTTGAGTAATATTAAGCAAGTCCCTTCATGTTCAATTCAGGGACAGGGAAAGAGAGGTTATTTCCAACTGTGATGTTATATGAAGATATCTTGGAAAGGAAGTAGCTTTTGAACTTAACCTAACCGATAAGATCTTGATAGAGATGGTTAAAGTATGCTGTACATAAAAAGAATACAAAATTATGATGATGAAATTGTATCAGGCATGTTTGGGAAAAGCAAGTAGACCTATCTGAGTGGAGTGGAAAACTCAAATGTGACAGTGAGGGAAAACCTGGAATGATAGGTTGAGGAAACCCATATCCTGGAGGACTTTGACAATAAACCTCTAGGCTAGTATTTGTCACAGTTTTCTATTTAGATTTGTCACATTAGAATTACTTTGGAGTGTTAAAATGCAGATTCCTGGACCACACTTCGGGTCAGAATCAGAGGGCAGTACTCTGAATGTGTATTTTAATAATCTTCTTAGGAAATCCAGTGCACACTAAAATTTGAAGACATCTGTCATTGAAATAGCCATCAGGACTTTGTGGCCTAGAGGTATGAGGAAGATGGAATCTTCCCTTTGGAAGTTCCTCTGCCTCCAAAGCAACATTCTTTAGCTCAGTGCTTTATAGATTTAGGTAAAATGACTCTTTCACCTTCCCTAACTTCCTTAGGGCTCAGACATGAGTCCAGTGGAGCTGCCTGGGAGACAGCCTGAGTGGCAGGATCTTCTCTTCCCCATGAGAGAAGAGAGGCTTGCTTGTGGCTTGCGGTCAAGCTATTGTGCCTGGCTTCGCTTCTTCCCTCAAAATTCTTGTTCCTTTAAAAACACATAAACAAACTACCCTCAGACTTCAGCAGGTGACTTTCTATCACACCATCCCATGCAGAGGACACAGCAAGGGTCCTGAGATTCCCACTCATAAGGAAGTTGAAAGGCAGACACTGTTTGGAAGGAGAGACTGAATTTCATTTCACTTTCTTTTTAAGGAGGTAGTATATTCACATGATACAAAATTCAAAAGGTACACAGGGTATCTTGTGAAAAGTCTCCTTCCTAACTGCGTGCCCCAGTTATCCAAGTGCACCTCTTTGTGTATTCGGGTAAAAATGTATCTATAGATTCCCCCAGGTTTTAAAACAGAAATGGTAACATACTAAATGATACTGTATGCAATGTTCTGCACCTTTTTAAAATTTCGTACTGGAGCTTCCTCATTCTTTTTGCAGCTGCATAGTATTATATTTCATGGTGTGACTTGATCGTAGTCAAATTTAACTGGTCCTCTGTAGATGGAACTTGGGTCATTTCCAGTGTCTTGCTATGACAAACAATAGGACAATGGATAACTTGTAAAAACCTCATTTCAGACATGGGCAGTTACATCCCTAAGGTCAAGTCCCAGAGTGAGATCGTTGGGTCAGAGGACAAATAAATATGTAATTTTTAAAGCTATTGACAAGTTCCTCCCCATAAAGGTTGCACCATTTTGCAATCATATGATTAATGAGGATGAATCCTCCTTTCCCCCTGCAGTTTCATTAGCAGAATGTTAAACCTTTGGATTTTTGTCAGCAGGGATATGTGAGGAGCAGATTCTCTGCATAGTTTTTGTGGAAGGTGGAGGTAGGGAGCCGGCATTCTGGGAACCTCGCTAGGAGTCCAGTGCCTGCTTTATAGACAGCAAAGGGCATTCTTTCATATTTTTGTTTATTTGTTTGAAATGCATTATATTTTTTAAATTAACAGTAAGATTGACTTTATTTTTGTCATAAAATTCTATGAATTTGAACACATGTATAGAGTTGAGTAACCACCACATTACAGAGCAGTTGCATCACCCCCAAAAGTCCCTCATGCCAGCCCTCTGTGGTCACACCCTCTCCTCACCTCTAGACCCCCTAGGCAACCACTAATCAATTCTCAGTCACTATGGTTTTATCTTAGAATGTCATGTAAATCGACCCATACAGTATGTAACCCTTGGAGCTTGGCTTTTCCCGGTCAGCATAATTTCCTGGAGGTTTTGTCCAAGTTGTTGAATTCATCAGTAGTTGCTTTTTGCTTTTGAGAAGTATTCCATTGTCTGAGTGTTCCACAGTTTATTTACCCCTTCATCCACTGAATGACATTGGGGCTGGTTCCCGCTTGGGGTGATTATTAATAGAACTGCTATAAACATGCATGAGTACTGATTTTTGTGGGGACATACATTTCAATTTCTCCTCAGTATGGTTTAATTTTCACACCTTATGAGTAACTTAAGGGATATTTTCTTATATTTAAAAGATCTTTATGTTTCCTTTTGTATGAACTACTCATTTCCTTTACCCATTTTTCTCTTTGGTTGTTAGTAATTTTCATTTTAGACAAGTTGGTTTCAGGGGGCTGACAGGACATCCGGATGAATGTATTAATTGATCAACACTTATGTGCACATATGGGAAGTAACATTAATAGGGTGTCGGGGAGGGGGGATGAGGGGATGGGTAAATTCATACCTAATGGGTGCAGCGCGCGCTATCTGGACACTTGTAGCTCTAACTCGGGCAGTGTAAAGGCAATTTATATAACCAAAGCATTTGTACCCCCGTAATATTCTGAAATAAAAAAAATAAAAAGAAATACAGGCCTAGAGTTTGAGAGGACACAGATTTGAGAGTCGCACAGATAGAGAATGGAGAGATAAAGCCATGGACCTACGCGAACTCTTCAAAAGAGAAAATATGTAAGGCTTGAAGATAGAATCTGTGGAAACCCCCATGCTTAGGATATGGAAAGAGGAAGATCTAAAGGAAGAAACCAAGAAAGAGAATTCTTACCAGATCACAGAAGAACCGGGATAGTGCAGGGTAACGTTAATAAAAGCTGAATATTAAAGGTCTGCTAAGTAAAGGGTTTTAATCTCCAGGGCACAGTGTTCAGAGAAAGAGAAAACATATCTCTCTGAGAATTCCAAATAAAAGCGCTATAATTCATTCCGATTTGACTGGCTGGGTCACATGACCACCCCTGCACTGTTGTAGGGGGGTCCAGTGCATTGATTGGCCTACATAGGTCATGTGCTTCAACTCCATAATTTCCCAGAACCTCATGAGTCCCCAAGGAGAAATATGAGGCTGTTGGTCGGAAGACATAGATGCTAAAGAAGAAACCAACAAACGTCTAGTTAGTGGCCTTTGAGAGTAGTGTATCATCTAAGTCAGGAGCTTAGGCAGCAGCTGTACGTCAAGTTGAGAAACTGGAGGCAACAGGTGTAAAAAATTCAATCAGAGGGTTTGGCTTAATTTTGGCAATCAGGAAACTTAAATGAAGGATGTTTCTTTTTTCCAAAATCAAGACAACATCCATCCATATTCTTAGGTGCAAGAAAATGAACCACGGGGAGGGAGGCCATGGGAGGCCATGGAGATGTGGAGCCTGAGGGCATAATGGAGGGGAAGCATGGCACAGGAGGTGAGAGGCTGCCCCCAGGGAGACAGGGAGGCTCCTCACCTCTTCGCACTGCAGTCAAACCACCTTCTAAAAGAGAAGGTCTCTAGTCATGTTGTTACCCACTGAGAGCCACTTCAGGGGCTTCACGTTGCTCCCAGGACATCTTCCTTATGGAGTGGATTGGGCGGTACAGCCCTGTGTTTACTCCTGCCTGTGCTTACTCTCTCCTTCCCAGCCCCAAGATCCACGCACTGACTGGCCTCTTGTCCTCTTAAGTAAGTTATTGTCTGTCTCTCACTAGACTGCAAGGTCTGCTGCATAGGTGGGGATTGTGTTTGGTTCACACTGGACCCTCTAGCACTGTGTCTGGCATACAGCAGGCACTCACGCATGGTCACTGGAAGAATGGATGGATGCCTGCTACTCTGTGAAACTTGCCGTTGCCTTAGTGACTATTTCTGAGATCTAATTCTCACCCATCGTTTACCCAAATCAGATGTCATTTATTAGACATTAAGCAAGAGAAATAAATAATGAAGTTATTAAAAAAAGAAAGACCAAGCTTTAGAATTCTAATATATACATATGGGAAAAGAGAGGAAGGAAACATGCCAAAGTATAGACAGTGTTTAACTCTGGGTAGTGGAACTATGGATCTATTAATTACATTAAAATTACACCTTTTAATAAATTTGGCAATAAGAAGACTAAAAGGAAAAGAAAATGTGTGGCATCAAGGAGTTAAAGATATTTTAAGAAGGGAAGGAAGGGAGGAGGAGAAGGGAAGAAAGAAAATCACTGTTCCAAAGAATGGGATTAATTAAATAAAGCTTGGTACATCTGCTCAATGAAATTTTATGCACACTGTTTGAAATCTTGTCTCTGAGGATAGAGTGATAGTGCCAAGGCTGAAATGGTGAAGCTTTGATACCACCACGTCCCAAATGTTTCTCCTCAAACCTCCCCAAATGAATATCCTCTAAAGAACAATGATCTGCTCGCTGTGAATATGGCTTCCCCTCCAGCCAGCCTACCGCCCCCAACCCCTGCCTGCCAAGAGAGGACAGCGCCGCCTTTGTGAATACGGCGACAATACTTGTGATATAAGCATTTAAATACTTACAATATTGATGTAATAAAATAAGACTGAAGGAACAATGAGATTATAGCTATTCCTTAAGAAAAGAAATGTAGAGGCCAGGCATAGTGGCTCACGCCTGTAATCCCAGCACTTTGAGAGGCCAAGGAGGGATGACTGCTTGAGGCCAGGAGTTCAAGACCAGTCTGGGCAACACAGTGTGACCCTGTCTCTACAAAAGAATAACAACATTAGCTGGGCATGGTGGCTGGCACCTGTAGTCCCAGCTACTCGGGAGGCTGAGAGGCAGAAAGATCACTGGAGCCCAGGAGTTCAAGGTTACAGTGAGCTCTGATTGGGCCCCTGCATTCCAGTCTGGGTGACAGAGCAAGACCCTGTCTCTAAAAAGAGAAAGCAAATATAGAATTTATGCCAAAAGTTGGGAAAACTGGAAGAAAATATATAGCATGATTGTTGTGTGCATCTTCTCCTATTTTCATTTTAATTTTTTTTACAGCTTTAAGCTTTCTTTGAACATGTACTATAAAATGAAACAATGCAAAAATCATATTTTAAATATCAAATCAACCATATGTGACTCAACATTTTACGTATAGATAAGGAAGCACTCGTTGGCTCACACTATTCTTTTCTCTCCTTCTCAAAGGATGTGCTGGGTGGCGTCCTGATCACCGCGCTCCTCATTGTCCTCACCTACCCTGCCTGGACCTTCATCGACTGCCTGGACTCGGCCAGTCCCCTCTTGCCTGTGTGCGTCATAGTCGTGCCATTCTTCCTGTGTTACAATTACCCCGTGTCTGATTACTACAGCCCAACCAGAGCGGACACCACCACCATTCTGGCTGCCGGGGCAGGGGTGACTATAGGATTCTGGATCAACCATTTCTTCCAGCTCGCGTCCAAGCCCGCTGAATCGCTCCCTGTTATTCAGAGCATCCCACCACTCACTACTGACGTGTTAGTTTTGGGTCTGACCAAATTTGTGGTGGGAATTGTGTTGATCCTCTTGGTTCGTCAACTTGTACAGAATCTCTCACTGCAAGTATTATACACGTGGTTCAAGGTGGTCACGAGGAACAAGGAGGCCAGGCGGAGACTGGAGATCGAAGTGCCTTACAAGTTTGTTACCTACACATCTGTTGGCATCTGTGCGACAACCTTTGTGCCGATGCTGCACAGATTTTTGGGATTACCATGAGTCTCAAACAGTTGGAAATGAGCCCACTGGACCTGAGAGCCAAAAAAAAAGTTGTTGGTGGGCAAGTCTTGACAAGTCGTTTCTCTTAAAAAAAAAAAAAAAAAAAATCTTAAGTCACATTGTGATGCTACAATTGAACCCAGGTAAAAAAAAAAAAAAACAAAACAATTAAGATCTTTAAGGACTGCTCCCCCCACCCCATTCTGTTATCTGGACTTGGGACCTAGTCATGAGCTGGCAGGAATCGTGGCCTGGCTTTGAATGGCTCTGAGCCCCGCTGGATTCTAGAGAGACAGCAGAGATGGGTGATCTGCAAGGCTGGAGGAGGAGCTTTTCTCAGTTATGACCTTGCCCAGCCCTGAATCTCATTTCCAAAATGGGGACTTTGGTCCGGGAGAAAGGGTGGTGCCGTATAAAACTGCATTCCTTGGACAGGGTGACTTCCTTGTAGTTATGATCTAATTATACTGTGCCTGCTTGGGCGGTAAGAACATTCTGAAATCAAGCTTGCTGTGAAAAGATTAAAGGCAGTGGCAGAGCCATGAGGTCATGGGGAAGAACCTGCTTTTTCTTTCAGAGTCCTGGTCTCCTTTTGGTGGTCACGTTGAAACAGGGGCCTGCTCTTCCTTGTTGATACATTTTACAGAATTCCAGGTGCCATTACTACGCGCTTCTGAGCCAGGAAACAAACCGGCTGCTTCCACTCCACCAGGCAGGTGGGGGTTAGTCTTCAGCACAAGTGGACACATCTGGGACCCCTCTGCCCATCTTCAGCCTTTTTTTTTTTGAGACAGAGTCTCGCTTTGTTGCCCAGGCTAGAGTGAGTCCCGTAGCGTCAGCCTAGCTCACAGCAACCTCAAACTCCTGGGCTCAAGCAATCCTCCTGCCTCAGCCTCCTGAGTAGCTGGGACTACAGGCATGCGCCACCATGCCCAGCTAATTTTTTTATATATATATTTTTAGTTGTCCAGCTAATTTCTTTCTATTTTTTGGTAGAGACGGGGTCTCACTCTTGCTCAGGCTGGTCTAGAACTCCTGACATTGAGCGATCCACCTGCCTCGGCCTCCCAGAGTGCTAGGATCACAGGCGTGAGCCACCGCGCCCAGCCTCTTCAGCCTTTTTTGCTTTCATATAAACTTGGAGGCACTGGCATTTGCCTAGGAAAATGGATCAATACAAGAACAGATGAACCCAATCCTTCCTGGAGCCTGACAGGGACAGGCCTTCCTGACATTGCCTGATCCTGCCAAGGCCTCCCTGATGTCCCTCCTCCCTTTCTCAATTACTTTCTGTCAATCCAGAATCAGGCTCCCCTTCCGTCTTCTCTCTTCCCACCTCTTATCTCTTGGCAATTTTAAAGATGATTAATGCAAGAACAACTTTAGCTTCTCTTGGGAAAAAAAGCCAACCAAATAAAACACCCACTAAAGCTAGGGTGAGTCCTTCTTAGACTTAGGAAAGTGATTATTATGCAGACACCTCAGAGAGTGGCCTTCCCAGGCTCCTCTTCAGTTCTTAAGAATAAAGAACAGGTGTCAACAACTTTCTTAAAAGTTAGTGTAAATATATACTTGAGAAAGTATCTATTGAGGTATAGTGCCTGAACCACCGAAGCCAATGTTTTGTGAGCCTAACACATCATCACCATGCGCACACACTTTGGGAAAAATTAGCCTCCTTAAAAGTTACAGAGGTTCTTACCTCTGTGTCCAGTGTTAAAATTGAAAGCTACATTTTTCCTGATTTCAAATATGTTCCATGGCCTTATTGTTGGCATGATCTTTGGGATTTGACTTATTGCTCCAATTCCTGGAAAAGAATAATTTTTAGTAAAATACCCTGTTTTCTCTTAAAATTCTTCTCTCATTTATTAATATCATAGTTAGAAGTCAGGGATCAAAATGACCTGCCTGGATTCACATCAGACTCTGAGCAGCATTTGCAGCACCAGGACTAGGGGGAGCCTGGTTCACCGGCACTCCCAGCCGGGATCTGCTCTGCATGTAGCGGCTGTTGCTTGGACGAGGCAGTCTGCTGTACTTCCATCCCCCCAGCTGCCAAACCAGAGATCGCAACATTGGATATTTGCACAAAATGATTTTAGTTCATTTGTCTGAAGCCAACTGACAGAAGTATTAGCTTTTCCCATTTGTATCTTTTAAAAACAGGGGCTGTAATTATTGTCACAGCAGTGGGTGTCTGCGTTTCATAAACATATATATGTATGCATATATAATTTTTACTTTTAAAAGTCCCCAAAATAAGAAGCTCGATCAGCTGTATTGATGTATTTAAGATTGTATTTACCTAATTTGGATTAAGGATGAATATATTAGCCACAGAACATTAAAGAATGACCTAAGGATTTGTCATGGTCACTTTTTAAAGTATTTGATTGCAGAAACTGGAGAATAAAAAGTACATCTTGGTGAGGCCAAGCTTAGTTTTTGAACGCTGCTGCTCTGTGGCACAGAATCAAGCAGCAACTAACTGATGGAAAGAAGTCATCACCTGGTTCAAACCCTTGCTTTGCCAGCCCTCTTCTTTTCACTTCTCACACAGCACTTCACTCCCTTAAGTTCTCCCATAGCCTACTTGCACACCATTGCGTGCCCCTTCGGAGTATGCCTTGCACCGCCTCTCAAGACATGGATTTTTCTCTCCGGGGAAAGACTGCCCCCTGCTGGTTTAGCTTCAGTCTTGGTCTGAAGCCCCCCTCTTGATCTGCAGTCCTGGTGATTTAAGAATTTGAAAGTCGAGCTCATCACAATGTAAGCCTAGAACCAGTGGTCTGGCCAACCTTGCTTTTGGGAACTGTGACACAGACACCAAGCCCTCAGGATTATTGGCCCCTCCAGAAGCCAGGTACAATGACGTGCCCTTTCCCTAATTATTTCCATCCTGCCCCCAACCTACTTCCACTTTGGGCACCGGCATCCATCCTGCAACCTTCATTCTAGACAGCTTTCATGCCAGTTTTGCTCAGACCTGCGCCATCACAGACTACGCGGAAGATAAAAACATAGAAGGCACTCCTGACCTAAAATCCCTTGAATGGCAGTGGCTGAAATCACTCCACAACATGCCCGACGGTCTCACTGTAACACGGGATTTTCTCACCCAAACAGGCAACTCGTGCTTCCAGTGTAATCCGAGCATGTGGCGTTTCGGTGCCATATGCTCCAGGTTTCTATTTTGGAAGCTCTCAGCTGTCTCGCTTATGTACCATATGTAAATTTATTCTTTTGAAAATAAAATCACTTGTTTATGATTTCTCATTAAATGCTTTAAAAGCCAGTATTCTGTTTGCTTGGATTTTTTTCTTAACCTAGACCTTCTTCTCTGGGTTCACCGGACCCGAGTTGAAAAAAGGGGACAAAAATAAGTGTGAAGCTATAAAATTCTCTGTTGGTGCCATAATCCAATCACATGCAAATGTTGGCCTCGCAGTGCTCACAGGTGTGATTAACAGGAAATAAATGTTATGCTGGCATGTTTAAATCCCCTTTCTAACTCCGTCATACTAAAGAATGTCCTTTTACCATGTGTGGAGATAAATATTACTATTTGTTGAGAGGTAAATGTTGTAAATGTTGCTAGTTAAGGTAGCTAAACAGTTTTCAGGGATGAGTTCGCTATCTGCTGAACCAAATGCGCCCGACCCTAATTCAAATTCACATCACTGCAAAGATGTGCTCTGCCTTTAAGCATCCCAAATTTGCTATTTGAGATGGCACAGAAAGTTGACATTCTCATTTGCAAAGGCAAATCTAGGACTCTACTTGTACTTGGAGCAGGATGTATTTATTACCTAATATGCTGGACACGATGGAGATGGGAAGTTCTAACCTACCCGGTGCAGTTTTCCCAGGAAAGAGAAGACACGGGCTGAGAGAATTACAGTTCAAGATCCAAACTGCTAAGGCTGTAGGGAAAGATAACTATGATGCGGGAACTGGGAGGAGGGGGAGACTGCACAAGCCAGGCTTAGAGAACAGATGGGCTGTGCACAGGGAATGTGATGGGATGGAGGTATGAGATGATCCTCCACGGCTAGGGAAGAGCTTGTCAGAGGCACTTCCCCAAACACCTCCAGCTCTTACAAGGAAAAGCCAAGCCCTTGTCAATGAGTGTGTACAACAATGACAGTGGTGGCAATGGTGGAATAAAGGATGAGCAAAGGGCTGCGACTGCAGAACCAAACCATGAGAACAGGAAGGACGGGTGAGGAGGTGACCTCCAGAGGTGATCTCACAGACTCCTTTTATCGTGCCTCATTCCAATAGAGTTAATCCTTCCACACAGCCGAAAATCCATATATAACTTTCGACTTCTCCAAAACTTAACTGTTAATAGCCTACTGTTGACCAGAAGCCTTACTGATAACATAAACAGTCCATTCACACATATTTTATATATGTATTATATACTGTATTCTTACAATACAGTAACCTGGAGAAAAACGTTAAGAACATCATAAGGAAGGAAAAAAATATATTTACTATTAAGTGGAAGTGCATCATCCTAAAGGTTTTCATCCTTGTCTTCACGCTGAGTAGACTGAGAAGGAGGAAGAGGAGGAGAAGGAGGGATTGGTCTTGCTGTCTCAGGGTGGCAGAGGCAGAAGAAAATCCACATATAGGTGGATCTGTACAATTCAAATCTGTGTTGTTGAAGAGTCACCCGTATTTAACAGTCTGCCTGGGCACCTTCCCCTTCTTCTGTCTCTGAACAGACGGCGTCATTGCCATGTCTTCTTGTTCCCTCTTGGTGGAGATGACCAGCACTGGGACCTCATTCTGTGTCTCTAGTGCCCACTGTCTTCTCTGGTTTTCTCTTTGCTCAGTTCCCTGAACTAGTCCTGTGAAACTTCGTTTTAAAAATATTTTACCACAATCCCGCCTGTCTGGGGGACCTCTGAATGCTCCATGTCTCTCTTTAATGATTATGAATGAAGCACTGGTCCTCTAGTTAGGGGCCACCCAAGAACCAAGTGGAATAGCGGTATACACGTATCTTATTTTAGACAACAGAGGTTTTCCTCAAGGCTGCTTGTGTTCTGATTTTTTCAACTTGAATTCTAAGTGCACCGAAGGTTTTGCAGTTTAAAAATCATATGGCAATTCTTCATTTCTGTAAACATTAAGGCTCTAATGGATTACTTTGTGCACACCATGCATCTGTTGTTTCCTTAAAATGGGGCACACCTGTAGTACAGACGTGAATATTTACAGAATGCATATTAAGAATGAGAGTTGAATGTGGGCCATGAAGAGAATGCTAAATTCTTAAAACTGTAGCCACATGAGACAAGGGAGCTATACAAAGCCAAAAATTCTTTCTCCTTTTCCACGCCTGTCTATATGGCATGCAAAAACAAACAAGAAAAGCAAGAGTGGAGCTAGTTCCGTTGTAAGCGTAACGCTGCTTTAACACACACACTCAACACATCTGCTGTCCTTGCTTCTTCTCTCTCGCTGTGACATCAGGGTCCCCACTGGTAGGAGCACAAGCCAGATTCTTCCCAATGCAGGTGTTCAAAGAATGTCAGTGCCTCTTTAACATACACAAAGCTGGCCTCACATTGTTGGGGGCAGAGCAGAGTGGCAATCGGGCGTTGCCTTAATGTCTGTGCCTGAAGGATCTTATAATCTACCTGTGTTCACGAACGTAGTAGATAGGAGTGAAGCCTCCTGGGCTTATGTCAGCAGTGTCTCAGCCACATAGGAACCAGATGGGTGACACTGAGTGGGGCAAATTATTCACAGTGCACACTAAACACAGACCATTTTAGCCATCCTAATTAGGCACCAATAAAAAGATGCTGAAGTATCTCGAAGGTCAAAGAGGGATTTTCATTATGCCCCAATACAAACCCCAGTCCAGGGCCCCTGTAAGACAGGTGTTGTGCCCCGCGTTTGGCACAAGTCTTCTCACCTAAATGATCTCTCTCCTCCCTACAGCATGATTTGCTTCTGGGGCACCTCTCTGGCTTATCTTGCTTCATCTGCTTCAATGCCATCCCAAGCGATCCTTGCTTAAATATTCTGCCCAAGACTCACAGCTAAGTCTCTAATTAATCCCACCCACCTCAGATTGGGCTTTTCTTCAGTATCTGTGAACACCAAATGTGGATGTTTACACAGGCTTCCATCCACCCCACTGGTTTCTTCTTGGCCCTCAGCAGGTGCTTATTTTAGCGGTGGGCACATTTTCATTCCTCATGACAAAAAGTTGTGACTTGTGGAAAGCAGAAAATGTCTTTTGCTACCAGGTTTGGTATTAAACAGGCCCATTTTTTCCATGTCTTCACTTGTCTGTCTTAAAGGCCAGATTTGCTTTGTGCCTGCAAGTCCTCTAATTCCAATGGTGTGTGTGGCAGCTCTCTCTCAGAGCTTTGCCAGTGCTCTAGCACTGGTGGGCTCTTCTGAAATGTTTTCCAGTGCAGAATTATGCCATGTTCCTGGGTTTCTTCAACAGACATAATGAAGGTAAGACCTTACAGATGAAGAGTGAAAAGCTGGAGTGTGGGCCTTGAGCATATTCCTACCACACTGCATTAGTCACATGGGGGAGAAAAAACATACAGGGCTTTGGCCAGACATAATTCAATTAAACCCTTTGCTGGATATATTCACAATCTGGCTACAAACGTAGTTCATCATCATCCTTTCTGTCTACTGGAAAGCAAAGGCAGAGCAGAATACCTGAACACAAAGCAGACAGTGGTGGAGACTAAAACCACTCCGTCTACTGTGCCCTTCTTGCTGCCTGGCTTGCTTGTCAAGCCCGGTCGTTTGGCTCCTCTACTTTTATCCAAGTGGTCGTATTCCCTATGCTGACTTTGCTCAGGAGCCTTAGGGAACTGCTTGCAGATTGCCTCAGAGGTATACTGCTGCCTTGAATTTTTTTATGCAAATTTTCAATAATATATATCTTAGTCTGCTCAGGCTGCCGCAGCAAAAGACCATATTGGGTAGCATAAACAACAGAAATTTATTTCTCACAGTTCTGGAAGCTGGAAGTCCAAGATCAAGGTGCCAGCAAGGTAGGTTTTATTCTGAGTCCTCTACTGGCTTGTTGGTGGCCACCATCTTGCTGTATGCTCATGTGACCTCTTTTTTATATATACTCAGGGTGGGGAGGAAGAGAGAGCAAGCTCCTTGGTGTCTCTTCTTATAAGGGCACTAATCCCATCTTCAGGGCCTCACCCTCATGACCTCTTCTATCCCTAATCACCTCCAAAGACTCATCTCCAAATACCATCACATTGTGGGTTAGGGGTCAACATATGAATTTGGTAAGGATACATTCCCTACCAAATGAATTTGGTAGGGATACATAACCATATACATAAAGCTATTCAAGGTCCTAATAACATAATAAGCTAGAATCTGGATGGTATCAGATGGGTCAAATGATTTGGTCACTTACAGGGCATATTTTGGTAAGGTAGTTGTGTCCCTTTTAAGCTACCTGCCTGCTTTTGGATAAAAAGGACAGAACAGCCGAAGTTAATAATCAAGCAGTAGGGTTAATGACATTTATACAAAACACCAAGTACAAACAGGGACTAGGACTGAGATGCAAGGTTGTGAGCAATGCTCTCTCTTACCAACCTGAGGAGCCCATCATTGCTGAGAACAGGAGTAGCAGTTAGGCTGTCTGATTTCTAGTTAAGCTACTCCTGTCTAAAATGTAAGAACAGTCATTCAACATGTTTTAAATTAAAAACATACCCTTTCACGTGGCAACTCCTATACCTAAAATGTAAGCTACTAGAATAATATATCATTTAAGTACAAAAATCACACCTAAGAAATATCTAATCAACCCCACGTATCTCTGAATGTGTCTAACACACACCATCAGGACTGGTTTTTTTTTTGGGCCCTAAGCCAGTGCTATGTTAGCGGGAGTTCACTGGAGCACTGTTTATAATTGCAAAAAGTTGGAAACAATTGAATGTCCACCAACAGAGGAACAGTTGAACAAACTATGGACATCCATATAATAGAATTTTGTATCATTTCAAACAGTGAGGTAAGTCTATAGGTACTGGAAAAATGGGACATAATAAATGAAACGTCTTGAGATATAACATGTAAAATAAAAAAACATCGCAAACCACTAAGTAGAGCATGACCCAAAAAATGTGGGCATGTGACTGTCCAAACTAAGGAAAATGTCCAAAATAAGGAAATAACGCAAGTTAAACTGTTAACAGTGGTTAGTTAAATTAGGTAATTAGGCAGAAGGGTAGATTAGCTTGGGAAGGCCTTACTTTGTATAATGTTTTAGATGGTGGACTTATGATTTTTAACTTTTTCTGTTTTACAGTATTTTGTCTTTAAAAAATACTTGTAAAAAGTCTCAGCAGTTTGGATAAATAGGTAAATGATGCAAACCATTGAGTGAACTGTGGACTCCAAGTCACTCTTA
>NW_012142745.1:4448245-4450089 GCF_000956105.1 Propithecus coquereli
GTGTAATTATTCAAACAAAAATCTAAAGGTAAGAAGCAATAGCTGATCAAGATGGGAAGGCATCAGCAAAAGAACTCTGGAAGTATGAAGAATCAAACTGAAAGCACACCGCCAAAGAGGAACATCAGCTCTATAGCAATGGAAATCAACCACATTCAGAACACCAAAATGACAGAATTTTGAATATGGATTGTAAGAAAACTCAATGATATGTAAGAAAAAAATGGATAACCAACACAAGGAAACCACACACACAAAAAATCCATGACTTAGAAGAAAACTTCACTAAAGAAATTGAAATATTAAAGAAAAATCAAACCGAACTTCTGGAAATGAAGAACTTATTCAAGGAATTACAAAACACAGTGGAAAGCCTCAAGAACAGGGTAGATCAAACAGAAGAAAGAATCTTGGGGATTGAAGCTAACATCTTTCAATTAAATAAGTCAGTCACAGAGCAGAGAAATAAGAGAAAAGAGCAAAGACTACAAGAAATGTGGGATTATGTTAAAGAGGCCTCATGTGAGAATCATAGGCATCCCTGAGGGTGAAGAAGAAAATACACAAGGGCTGGAGAAGCTATTTGAGGATATAATAGGGGAAAATTTCCAGGCCTTGCTAAAAATCTAGATATCCAGGTACAAGAAGCTCAAAGGACTTCAGGGAGATTCACTGCAAACAGAAAGACACAATGACACACAGTCATCAGTCTGACGAAAATAACCACCAAAGAGGCCCTCCTACAAACTGTAAGGCACAAGAAGCAGGTGACCTTCAAAGGAAAACCCATCAGAATAACGTCAGACTTCTCAACTGAGACTTTACAAGCAAGAAGAGACTGGGGCCCATTCTCACTCTTCTCAAACAGAATAATGCCCAGCCTACAATTTTGTACCCCAGAAAACTATGTTTTGTATATTAAGGGAAAATAAAGACCTTCTCAGACAAGCAAAGACTGAGGGAATTCATCAAGACAAGACCTGCCCTCCAGGAAGTACTCAAAACAGTATTACACACGGATCAGCACGATAAACACACATGAATGTAAAATAATCCAAAAGCTAAAGGTCAAAGGCCAGATACCACAATGGCTCAAGAGAGAAAACAAAGCAACAAAGTTCAACTCAACAGGATGAACAGAAATCTACCCCACTTATCAATTCTCTCAATAAATGTGAACGGCTTGAACTGCCCACTAAAGAGACATAGGCTGGGTGCATGAATAAATACATACAAGTCAAGTATCTGCTGTCTTCAGGAAACACATCTAACCCACAAGGATGCATTCAGACTCAAGGTGAAGAGGTGGAAAACAATATTTCAAGCAAACGGAAACCAAAAGAAAGCTGGCATGGCGGTCCTGATTTGAGAAAACTTAGTCTTCAAATTATCAAAAGTGATGAAAGACAAAGAGAGTCACTATGTAATGGTGAAGGGTACAGTTCAAGAAGACATAACAATTCTAAATATTTATGCACCTAACTCAGGTGTGCCCAGATTGATAAAGCAAATCCTACTTGATCTAAACAAGATGATAAACACCAACACCATAATAGCTGGAGACTTCAACACTCCTCTGACAGAACAGAACAGATCCTCCAAACAGAAAATAAACAAAGAAACAATGGACTTAAACAGAACTCTAGAACAAATAGGCCTGACTAACATTTATGGAACATTCCACCCAAAAACCACTGAATATACGTTTTTCTCATCAGCTCATGGGACATTCTCTAAGATTGACCATATCCTAGACCACAAAGCACGTCTCAAAAAATTTTAAAAAATAGAAATTATACCATGCATCTTCTCAGACCACAGTGGAATAAAATTAGAAATCAACT
>NW_012142745.1:4450139-4452621 GCF_000956105.1 Propithecus coquereli
CACTTGCATAAAAATCTCCATATGGCCATATGGGTAAACCTATGTCAGATGCTGCTGCCCCAATTCAAAGTTATAATATGGTTGAGTTTTCTCTTAGTAATAGATTCGTGGAGTAAAACACCTAGATGGTAGGCATGTGTTTCACATTTTAAGAAATTGCCATACTATTTTCCAAAGTATTAATAGCTGTATCATTTTACATTCTCACCACCAGTGCATGAAAGTTCCACTTGCTCCAGTCTCACCAACATTTGGTTTATCCATCTTAAATTTTAGCCATTTAAATAGGCATGCAGTAGTTTATCACTATGGTTTTTATTTGCATATCCCTGATGACTAATGATGCTGAACATCTTTTCATGTGCTTATTGGCTATATATCTTCTTTTGGGAAATGTTTGTTCAACTCTTTTGTCCATTAAAAAAATAGAATTGCCTTATTATTAAATTTTAAGAAAACTTCATATATGCTGGATACAAGCCCTTTGACATGTATTATTTTTTAAGGGCATAACTCATTTCATTTTTACAATGTTGTAAGGATCTGCTTACAATAGAGCTAAGAAGGATTAGAATCAAGACGGCAAACAAGAAAAATCACCAGCCAGAGTATCTCTGCAAGAAAGACAGATTTTAGAAGAAAGTAAAAAAAAAAAATAAACAGGCAGACAAACACAGATCAGATGAGGGTCGGAAGGAAGGGTGCCTGAAACTACAGGAGACTCTGTGGGAAGAAGTTGCGGAGCAGAACTGGAAGGAAAAAGGCCCCCGAGAGGCTGGGAGACCCACGACAAGGGTAAGTGGAGCAGTTAAATTTCCCCTCCCTTGTGTCTCGGACTGCTGGTGGGCTTCTGAGCAGCTGGAGAGACCTACCAACACCAGCCCAGAGACGGCTGCCGCCATTGAGTGGTGAGCCTCCTGCGGACAGGGCACCAGGCTCCCAGCTCCTTCGGGGCACCTCCCTGGGCGCAGACTCGAGCCTATCGGCAGACGCATATTGCTCCATTCTCTCCTTCCCCTTCCCTACCCGTGGGTGCCCAGAGAGACAATTTAGCCATCACACGGAGGCATCTCCAAGGAACTGGACCTATCCTTTTGGAGCCCTACAGCGGACTGAGGGGTACTCAGACTGTGAGCTCCCTACCCTCCAGCCTTCCCAGGTGCTGCTTGCCTGGTGACTCTAGGAGAGTGGGGCAAATCCCAAGGCGGAGAGACATTGATCCAGCTTGGGCACCCCCTGGGTGACTTGAGACCAGCACTCCTCTCCCTGGCATTGTCAGGGATTGATCACCAGGGCCCAGGCGACAGGCCTGCAGACAACATCCCGTATACCTAGGACTCGATTGCATTGCCATGGGGCACAGAAGGGCTATTTGTGAACAAGCCTACTGAGGTATGCGTGCCTTCAGGGGCAGATCAGCATGCTTGAGGGGCAAACCCTCTTCCCATGGGAGGGCCGTACTTCCAGCTCAAGATGCGATCCTGGGCAGGCACCCTCCTGGCCGGCATTACAGCCAGGGGAAATCCATTGCCTGGAGGTCCTGCCTGTTGTCAGAAGCCCGGGAGAAACCGTGGAACAGGGGAGGTGGAAAGGAACGAGGCCTGTTCTAGACTGCAGGTCTCAGACAGCCCCACCCCCACATGCAGAGTTTTCAGCTGAGTGGGGCCATGTCAGCCCCTCCCTGGGAGCTTTGCCCAGAAGCAGAGAACAGACCTTTGACCCCTGCTAACAGCATTTGTGGTGCTTGAGGGTAGGCTCACGCAACCCAGCTCCACCCAGACTCACTCTCCCACCTTCCCCTACTGAGGAAGAGAATAAGGACACACCTCAAAGTCCCAGGGCACCACCTACCACTCGGGTGCCTCTCCAGAGGAACAACAGCTGGTTACAGGACCCAAAAACAACACTGCAGCTTGCTCCTCCCCACAAGTGCCACTTATTGACAGGGAGGTCATTCGGCACACCCTTTTACTGCATCTACCGACTCATCATAAAGGGTGTGGTCGAATCTCACCCACAAACACCACCTACTGGCTCAGAGACTAAACAGGGTGTGTAATTATTCAAACAAAAATCTAAAGGTAAGAAGCAATAGCTGATCAAGATGGGAAGGCATCAGCAAAAGAACTCTGGAAGTATGAAGAATCAAACTGAAAGCACACCGCCAAAGAGGAACATCAGCTCTATAGCAATGGAAATCAACCACATTCAGAACACCAAAATGACAGAATTTTGAATATGGATTGTAAGAAAACTCAATGATATGTAAGAAAAAAATGGATAACCAACACAAGGAAACCACACACACAAAAAATCCATGACTTAGAAGAAAACTTCACTAAAGAAATTGAAATATTAAAGAAAAATCAAACCGAACTTCTGGAAATGAAGAACTTATTCAAGGAATTACAAAACACAGTGGAAAGCCTCAAGAACAGGGTAGATCAAACAGAAGAAAGAATCTTGGGGATTGAAGCTAACA
>NW_012142745.1:4464726-4467071 GCF_000956105.1 Propithecus coquereli
ACCATAATTGATTCTTAAACATTTTCTAAAAATACTGTTTTTTATTGTTTCCAAATGATGAATACATGTCAAATGTAGAACATAAAAGCTAAAACCCTTATCTCATACTCATGCAACATGCACACGAATCAGTTATCTTGTTTCATCAACAAGGAAAAGAATGGGATCCTGTTATGCAGGAGTACTCAGTTACAGTGTGATGCTCTGACGTCTAAGGAGCATTTCTGACTTTCAGAACTGGCCCCGTACTCTGCTAGCGCACTTCTCTGGTACTCCACTGGGCTTTTACCCAATGATGCAGCTTCACACACGGATATCACATTTATCTATTGCACAAGCTGGCCTAATGTGGGGAAAGGTGGTAACTACCCACAGAGCCAGACAGTGCTTTCTACTTTATTAAACATTAAAGCACAAATGGATGTTCCCTGTGGAGGATTACAGGACACCAGGGAAGGAGACAGGGACACTTGGGAAGAGAATCACACAACAGAGACCCATCTTCACAAAAAGGGCTCGATATTGATTTCCAGAGAAGAGCAGGGCATGGTCAGCTCAAATTTGGTGATAACATCAGGATGAAGGACCCCAAGCTTTCCGATGCTTTGACCCCTGGCAAAGATCTCAGCACATCGCCCAGGGAAGAAAGTAGGGCCTGAAAAAGAGAGAGTGAGAGAAAAATCAATGTTTCTTTTGGCAAAAATGTCAATAGACATTTAACGCTAAAAGCCTGCTAGTCTACTTTAAAAATAACTATTCTTTAAACCACTGGCTATGAAAAGAGAGTGCTTCCTTACACTTTCCAGTATTTAAAAGAAGTATTTGCTATTACACCAAGAACCCTTGCAAGAAAAACATGAGAGGCAAATGTGAAATTAAGCGCCCTGTATTTTTGATCGCAGGGGTCTGACCGAGCAGGAAGGATGAAATAAAGGAGGCTGACGGAGTAGTCAGGAGAAGTCTTAGGGGAACTCTGCCCACACTTGGAACTGGTCCTAAAAAAGACAAAGGGGAAAAAATGAAACATAAAACTGACTAACCTGCATGGGAAGAACCTGTTTTGAAACCGGTTTTTCCATAGCGATGCTTGCTGGATAAGAAGTCTGCACTGAATTCATTTGCTCTGCACAATGTCACTGCTTTCCACCTTATTACACAGAGAAGCCCGAGCTGCAGTGTCATCGGCAGGCTCCAGGGAACCGCACATCTGATTACAGGCCCTGCTACCAGAATGTGACCCAAGTTCCCATCTGAAAAGAGCTTCCCAAGCAGTTTTGGAGCATCCACTGTAAAATCACGGTGAAGACCAGCCCAAAACAAGTCTGGGATGATCCCTGATTTACTTCGAGGCAGCAGGAAGTTCTCTCTTCATCTGGGTGCCAATGCACTGATATGGCTTACCAAACCAGTAACAGCTCTTGAGGTTTAAAGAACTAAAAACAAACAAATGTAGAGGCCTACAGTATATTCACTAAGTTCCCAATGCCACGGGAGTTTTTCAATGCTGTATACTCTGCTGAGTTTAAAAATATGCTGATCCATTTCTCTCACTATTAACTTGAAAAGGGATCAGGCCTGCAGCTTCTGACTGATTCAACCGAAGTGTTGACTAGCGTGAACTATAAATACCCAGCCGAGCAGGGCCACGGCCTCCAGCCTGCACTTCTTCAGCGTGAGTACATTATTTATGAAAGAGTAAACTGCTGCGTCTCTACTAATGGCTCCAAGGTCAGCATCATTAAGAAATACAGAATTAGGCAGGAGGGGAGGGGAACCTGCTACTGTCAAGTTAGTACCATAGAGACATAGGACAATTACATGTATCTCCTGATCAGCACAGAAGGATATTTGTTTTTATTTGTGGACAAAGGCCTGAAAAACATTTTTAATTTCCATTCTTAAATAATCCTAAAGCAACCTGGTCGAAATATAAGGTGGCCTGTTTTTCACAACCCTCCAAACTAAACAATTCTGCTTCACTGTCTATTAAAGCAATGATTTCAATGAACTGCATTTGACTATGTGGCTCTTTGCACTAATCCACACTTGGGGAGAGGGGTAAGGAGGGAAATCAAATAAAACAATGCAGAAACCAACTGGATTGATAATGTAAAGTCTTAGCTTGATATGAATATTACTAAATCTGATAAAGATGGTACATTTTAATTCTATCAGAATGAAAACCTAACTTAAAAGACAAAACTATCCTCCCCTAACCCTAAAAAAGAAAAATCCTCAAATGACAAATAAGTGAAGTTTGTGTAAAGTGTTGACGGTAAGCAGGATAATCAAGAATCACAGAACTGGAAGGACTGCCTAGAACCATTTATTCAATCACTCCAGCA
>NW_012142745.1:4467121-4468003 GCF_000956105.1 Propithecus coquereli
AAAAACTCTTATAGACATTGGCCTAGGCAGAGAATTTATGAAGAAGACCCCAAAGGTAATTGCAGCAACAACAAAAATAAATAAATGGGGCCTGATCAAATTAAAAAGCTTCTGCACAGCCAACAAAACTATCATGAGAGCAAACAGACAACCTATGGAATGGGAGAAAATATTCGCATGTTACACATCCGATAAAGGGCTGATAACTAGAATCTACATAGAATTCAGGAAAATCAGCAAGAAAAAATCAAACAACCCTATCAAAAAGTGAGCAATAGACATGAACAGAAACTTTCCAAAAGAAGAAAGACTAATGGTTAACAAACATATGAAAGAATGCTCAACATCTCTAATCATCAGGGTAATGTAAATCAAAACCACATTGAGATATCACTTATCCCCAGTGAAAATGGCCTTTATCAAAAAGTCCCAAAACAATAAATGTTGTCATGGATGTGTAGAGATAGGAATACTCATACACTGTTGGTGGGACTGCGAACTAGTACAACCTCTGTGGAAAGCAATATGGAGATAGCTCAAAGAGATACAAGTAGAACTACCATGTGATCCAGCAATCCCATTACTGGGCATCAACCCAAAAGAACAAAAGACATTCTATAAAAAAGACATCGGCACTAGAACGTTTATAGCAGCACAATTCACAATTGCAAAGATGTGGAAGCAACCCAAGTGCGCATCAATACATGAGTGGATTAATAAAACGTGGTATATGTATACCATGGAGTTCTACTCAGCAACAAAAAACAATGGTGATATAGCACCACTTGTATTATCCTGGATAGAGCTGGAACCCATTCTACTAAGTGAAGTATCCCAAGAATGGAAAAATAAGCACCACATTTACTCACCATCAAGTTGGTA
>NW_012142745.1:4480400-4482488 GCF_000956105.1 Propithecus coquereli
CATAACTATATCTGAATACACCTACACTATCTGGAAAAAAAAAAAAAATCAGTCTATTTTTAAAGGCCACTCAGAAAGAAAATGTTCAGGATCTTCCCTGATAACCTTGCTATGTTGAAGAATCCTCACTACATCAAAGTCCTTCCTTCTATCTTCAATTCCAATTATATTGGATTTGTTTTTAGGGATGCATACAACCAAACTATTTTAGAATCTAAGCCAGATGTGCCGGTTCTGACAATGTTAGCAAAATAAAGCCTAAGAGATAAGAGCTTAGAATTTTTACTTCATAGAACAACTTTTTGAATCACTACTTTTTAGCAAAATTCAGTGGTATTCTTCAGTTGCCAGCTCTACCTCTCCCCAGAAGTTTGGATCAAACTTTGCTTTAGTTCATTAGCCACCTAGGTATTTGGTCAAATAAAAATGTTTATATTATTAGATATAATTTTTCCTCTTTCCAAAGAGAAGCAAAAGGAACTGAAATTCACATTCTGCTTTACTTAAAACATATCCAAGTACGCAAGTATTTTAATCAAAAGTTTTTGCACGAGTACATGGACCCAACCGAGTCATCCTAAACTGCTTCTAGGTCAGAAGGCTTTCGCTGCACCCCAATGGGGCCTGCTGCCCTTTCATCCAATATTAATCCTCCTGACCTACCTACATATAAAAATTAGGCCCAATGGGATTTCTATACAAACTCCACTTTATTGAAAACTATACACTTTAACCTGTGATGACAATTTTAACTTTTCTTGCTATTTTTCTTTATAATTTTTATTTAACAAGGTCAGATGATATAAACACTTATGATTTTCCTATTGGTTCCTCTGTTCAGCAAGGCTGGAGTTCTGTCCTCCACATACACAAATTGAGAAGCACACAAAAGAGCCTTCAAATTATCAAGGGGTGCACAGAGAGAACCTAAAATATGTGTGACTTGACTGATGTTACATGTAAACTGGAAATACTGAGACAGGGCCTCGATCTGTTGCCAGGGCTAGAGTACATTGGTGTCATCAGCTCACTGCAACCTCAAACTCCTGGGCTCAACTGATCCTCCTGCTTCAGTCTCTTGAGTACCTGGGACTACAAGCATGTGCCACCACATCCGGCTAATTTTTTCCATTTTTGGTAGAGATGAGGTCGCCCTCTTCCTCAGGCTGGTCTCAAACTCCTGACCTCAAGTGATCCTCCCACCTCAGCCTCCTACTGTGCTAGAATGACAGTCATGAACCACTGCACCCAGACTATAGTAATGTTTTTAAATCTTAGACCAAACTTTCCAATTCTGTCAGACTGAGTATAGGCGTGAGCCACAGTACCAGCCTAAAGGAAAATTTAAAATTACACAAGCATTTCTTAGTACTTTTTAAAAACCTTTATGGTTCAAACCAAACTTTGCAGGCAGAAGTGAATCACTTCAAAGGATAGAAGAGAGAATAATTGCTTCACTAACAGAACAAAGGGGACACACCCAACTTAGGCAACAATTAGGACCCAGAGTTCAAAGATGACAGCATCATCACTGTCAGCAGAAGGAGGGCAGTGAGCTCAGTAACTCAGGCAGGTCAATGCAATCATAATGCTCTAGCTAGAAGGAATGTATCCTTTTATTTTTTTGAGACAGGTTCTCGCTCTATCACCCTGGGTAGAGTGCAGTGGCATCATCATACTTACTGCAACTTCAAACTCCTGGGCTCAAGCATTCCTCCTGTCTCAGCCTCCCTGTAGCTGGGACTACAGGTGCATGCCACCACACTCGGCTAATTTTTCTATTTTTAGTATGGACGGGGCCTCGCTCTTGCTCAGGCTGGTCTCAAACTCGTGAGCTCAGCAATCTTCCCGCCTCGGCCTCCTTATAAGTGCTATGATTACAGGCGTGAGCCACTGTGCCCAGCCTAGTGCATCTTAAATTGGAATATTTAAGAATATATAAAAGAAGTCACATCTGAATGGAACAAAACATGGGTCTAGGCTTGTGAAAAATCGGGCCAGGGTGGTAGCCAAAGGCTGCTTTTATTGCATCAACAAACAAACAAAAACAGTTTTGAAAAAAGAGCAGCATGCTATGTCTGGAGACAA
>NW_012142745.1:4483633-4491626 GCF_000956105.1 Propithecus coquereli
AAAAAAAATCCCCAGTGTTCCATTCCAAAATAAAATTGACAAGGTGGGTGACAAGGCAAAGAGGAGAATGGGGCTGAAACCCTAATTTCCTATGAAGGAACTTTCTCCTGGTTTCCCGCCAGTGTCCTGATAATGTTGTCAGCTCATCAACATCACCTTCCTTTTCTAAATGATGTTGATTTAAAGAAAAAGAGGGAATACAGGGCCTATAAAACTGAACACATTTATACCACACATGTGAACATGGTATCATTCTTAAGGGTAGTTGCTCTCAAAGTTTTAGAACTGGCAGTTTTTTGAGGGCACCAATGAAATAACACAAAGTGGGGAGAAACCAAGGGGAGAAAGGGTACAAGACAGGTGAGACATTAACTTATAAAAATGAAAGAAAAAGGCTTAGGAATATGAGGAGGAAAAATATCACTACTGAGATATAAACACAAAAACATTTTTTTCCAATCCTAGTACACTCAGTTTGTAAAAAATGTCTCTACAAAGACCATTTAATTTGTAAGTGGAGACTGAATAATTTCCAACTGGTAATATAAAACACTCATTTCCCCCAGATGTATACAATTCTTCACTTTGCATTTGAAGTGAAATATTTATGGTACCTAAAGTCTGTAAAGAGAAGGGACCTAATCCCTTGAGTTTAATGGCCATCTTTCATCCCTTTCTGAAGATCAAAAGAAAGAAAAACCCCTTACACAACTTTACAGTGCTAATCCCAACACACCTGCAGACATCATTAACTCTTAAAGTGAAGAAAACTGGACGTGAGAGAAGAACTAGTACCTACTTAACCCCACAGCATGGAACTCAGGGAGCCGGTGTGTCAGCGACATTCTATCAAGACAGGGCACAGCAAACTCTGTATTACAAATAAGGACAGGATCCTTGGGATCTTATTCTTAAACAAAGAAATCAGCAAAGCGCAGACTACCTAGTCCTCTAATTAATGGAGAAATGTCTGCAATAAAGAACCATGATTTTAAAATTATCACAATCACCTTATGACTAAATATTTAGAATCGTAACTCCAGAATTTCCCAGTCTTACTTTGTATAGAGAAATTTATCATTTATTTCCATGGTTGTCACTTTTTAACATTTCTTATGAAAAATTTTGTTAATTAGCAGGGCAAACACTAAGTGATTAAACAGCAAATGCTAGAGAAACATTGAAATCTCTTTTAAAGTCTGATCTTAACTATGAGCCTCTCATATATACATAGATTCATATTTCACAACCTGAAGGAGGTCAGGAATGTTGGAAGAGCTTCAAGGTGATCCATCTAATTGCAATTTTAAATCATTCTCAAATTAACTTATGTAAAACCAAAGGACACTGAACTCTAGGTTAAAAAGTACTCTCACTGTTGGTCTGTTTTGAAAACTCCTATTCTTAAAAAATGCCATCATTCTACATTTATTTGACACTCCCCAAATCATTTCCCCCCAAATTTTCACTTTTCTTAAATACTTCAGGAAATATTTAGAATCAACTTCAAAAATAAAAGGTATATATCATTCTGCCTTCCTGGGCCAAGAAATGGTTCTTTTTCTAGTCTTTCACGTGACAAATGGTTAAGGGGACTATTTCTCAAACCAAATAGGAACAATTTACTTACTCCATAATTATAATGAAATAATGATACTAATAATAAAGAGACTATGGTTGGGCTTATTAAAGAATTGAAATGTTGAGAATATAAGATTGTATCCATAATTTCACAGTCAACTTACTCAGTTGAGACCTTTAGCTAACTTGGAGACCAAGTATGATAGATGTTTTAGTTTCAAAGTAAGATTTCAGTTGACATGTAGGGCATGTAAAAGAAAAAGAAAAGAATAATGAAATTGTAAAAACACAGTACCCTGCTTTCTACTCATCTACTCATCCCATTAAAGCAGTGAACCAGTCCCAGTGCAGCCCAGGCCTAGCCCTTTATGGGACAGGCAAGTTACAGATGGGAAAAAGTGAAGCACAAGGAGATTAGGAGACATGCCCAAGGCAAGCAATAGCAGAGGCAAGGGAGCAAGCGAAAGGTGAACAAGGGCCACTGAGCCGGCACCTCCCTGCGTGTGGCCCACAGGCACATAAGGCCTATAGCATGACGTTTTTAAGCTTTTGGTCAAGCTGTCCACTTCATGTTTGTAAACTTCTGGTTTAAAATTAAATAAACAAACAAAACTTAAGAGGAAAAAAGAAAGACTGTTTCATCATCTCTAACCTTAGGACATACCCAGGTATGCTCTGCAATATTAACACAACATAACGCGAAACCTAGAACCTCATGGAAAACGTAACTATACTTTTTAAAAATCCCACATAATACAGGCACTTTTAAAGAATAAATTTCAGATTTTTGAAACAAGACTGGAATGATACTGGCAGACAAATAAGCACTACAGAGACATCATCTAAAAAGGCAAAGAAAAAGAGCTGATATGTTAGAACTTGTGGCAGAAATTGCTTCTGAATTTAAATTCCTACAGAATCTTAAAACTGGAAATGACCTTGGATGCAATCCCGTCTACTCCCTTAGTTGACACGTGATAAAATGGATACAAAACAGATAAAGAAAACCATACCATTAGTCACTTAGTAGCTGTCTTGTTTATCAGACTGAAAAAACATAATATATATAGGGTTCAGTACTATCTGTGGTTTCAAGCATCCACTGGGGGTCTTGGAACATGTAGCCCACAGGTAAGAGACTACTGTAACTCCCAAGTATTTATTCTGTTATAGCATGCATTCTCAACAAGCGTGAAAACTGGTACGAGGAGGAGAAAAGAGGATATGAAAAAAAATCTTACATATTGCAATGGTTTGGGTCCCTCCAAAGCTGAGCCCCTGTTGACAAAACTTTTACTCCTTAGTATTCAGTTCCTCTCATTGATTTTTCTTGGGTATCACACACACAGCATTGATACGGAAGACACAGTAAATATATGCAGGAAGAGTGCTACGAAACTATGGCAATAGATGGCTGTGACTGGAGGACTCTATCGATGGTTCAATCTCGAAGTCACATTGAGAGGTGGCCTGCACATGCCTAGGGGCTGCCATTGGATGGCCTTGTGGATGTTATGTTTCATCCTGAGAGCCTGTGTCTGTGGCTAAAGCTTTGGGAATTAAATAAAAATAGTTTATGTTTTATTATTTATTAATAATTCAAAAAGTTATTTAACACATCATTAATTATGCCAAGTACTAAAAATGTTGATAATAACTGACTACCAATTAGTTAAAAGTTATTTTCTCATATCAAAGTTAAATTCACTAAAAATTAAGCAATTAATTTATGTTTTCAATTATTTTATTTTACTTTTGCTGAAGAAGTTTTGAATGATTTAAATTTTGATTGTTACTATATATTTATATAAATTACTTATTGGTATATATAATTTGATATACTACAATTTGTATAAACAAATAACATTAAAAGTTATCCAGCAGGTATAACTATAAAGTTAAATGTTAGTCATTTTTAAATTTAACTTTTTAAACAAAAATTTGTTTAGCACAGGCACTCTACTCAGGACAACACAGTAAAACTCTGTCTCAAAAAAAAAAAAAAAGAGAAAAATCTTGTTTAGTCATTGTTAACCCTGAATGAATTTTTTAAAAGTAAACTTTATACTTATTATGCACACAGCACAGCTATACGTACAGTACAGAATAGATACATAGTATATCTGTGGAATTAAAATTTCATGAAGGGACAATTTAGGGAAGCCTCTCAGGGGAGAGATAATTTTTTTTAAAAGTTGAGAAACACTGTCATGACAGTATCAGGTGAAATATTGAGCTGATCAAGCCATTCAATGTGTGACTTGCTATCGAGTACATCAATTTGCTGTGAGTACTAAAATGTCAGGTAGGTACCAAAATACACCCTCCCGCCCCCAAAGGAGTTAAGTGAACGTGAGTGCAAAGAACTTTGCCTTGTGCATAAAAGAGAGTAAGGCAAGAACAATAAAAACAAGACAGGGCTAAGTGAATCGTATGATTGTTGAAGCTTTTGTAAACACTGTGGCCCATCTTATACCGCAACTATGTGGTAGTTACTGGTCATTTGTTTAATATTGCCTTGAGTCTCTTAATTCCTTCAAAGAAGCTAACAAAAATGGTAATATTTGAAAGCTTGCTTCAGACACAAACAAGTAGAGAACCAGAGGAATAAAAACTGTTTTTACACAGAGTAATATGGTCATAAGCTTAAAAATTTCTAAATTTTTTTTTTACTTGATGCCTCAATAATGTCTTTGATGATGGTAACTAAATGTAGATGTGCTATACAGATCCCCCTTTATGATACTCCAGAACATTTTGTATAAATCAAACCATAAATTGAACACCTTTACTTCAACAAGTTGTTCAACAGATATTTTTCTCATATATTTCTGAGCTCATATTACACTAAAAGCGGTGTGACAACCAGAGAAATATCACAATTTCACCCATATTTTTTAGCATCTGAAATCTTTCACAGGTGTCCTGAAAGGGGAAAAAGGTCATGACCTACAGGTCAAGCCAACAATCATTACGTGTTACTGTAGCAGAAGGTACCTAAATAACCACTGTGTGTACATATGGTGTAGGATTAAATGTGCATATTACTTACAAGGTTATTTTTCATTTCACAAAATGAATTCTGAGCAGCATGAAAACTAGAATTGTCAAAACTAAAGTTCTAAAAATTTTGTTTCTCTACCAGGAATCTTGTCTCAAGTTAAACTGAGGTTTTCTGTAGAATTATAAATAATCAAAAGTGAAATAGGTAACAAGTTAGGTGGGGAAAAACCACACACTCAGCTCATTGCAGCCAATCACACATAAAGCCCACTACATTTTACAAGAAATTATTTTTGCCACTAATTTGTCCAGCAGCCATATAACTGTTCTAAACACAAAAATGTTGAGAATTTTCCTTGCCCAGAAGTGGTTTTTGAAAAGGATAAATGCATCTTAACATGCATAATTTAGTTTGCAACAAACCACAAAAATGAAGGGGAAGAAGCCTGAAAAAAAGCATATACATATGCTATAATAATCTGATCAAATACCACTAAACCATTCAGAGTCGAACCCTTTTGCAACTCTTAAAAAACTCTGCAGTTTGCTATAAAGTTAACAGTTCTTCTTTTTTTCCCCACTCAGTATTGACTTTATTCTGTCATCGACTTGACATTCTATCTCACGTTATGGTCTTAATTGCAAGGGTGCTCAGCAAATGCAAAATATGTAAGACTAGGTGACCACAGCTTTCACTCTGGCTGCACTCACAGGCTTTATGAGTGCTTCTGCAGATATTCCATATGCTGCAGAGGGCTGCTACCTACATAATAAGCAAGGTTACAGTCCAATGTCAAAACAGCTCCTTAGTATCAATGCAATGATTCACCAAATGCGTTTCCAGATTTCTCTTACAATGGACAGGGCCAAGTTTCTCAAAGGGGAACGAAGTACTGTTCCACTCATCTCTACCATCAAACAAAGCAGCACAAAAGGAAGCTTGGTAGCATACATTAAAAAGGACAGAAAGAAACCAGGTATAACTGCCACTGTAACTGACATTAGTAAGAATCTCTAGTGAACAGATTTAGCTCAGTTATAATTGCAAAGCCACTAGGGATTTTTAATTATTAAAAAGTAAACCATATGCCAGAGCAATAGAACACAACTCAGTAATCAAGAATGGCAGGAAATGGAAGTTCTTAATCTGTTTGTACTCTACTTTTTGATCCTCTGAAGTTCTTTTCTTAGCAGGAAAAGCTATATATAAAATAACAATAAATCTGAGGAAATGATATAGCTAAATATGACCCAGCAACCAAATTCCTGTGTTCACAGATTTTCTCAGGAGTTTGGAAAACACTTTTGTTCCTTAGTTGTGGTATGTATGTATGTGTGCACATTTATATTAGATGAAGAACTAACATCAGTGTTGTTACTGACTTACTTTGACAAGCCACTTCTTTAGGCCTTGATTTCTTTAACCATTAAAAAAAAGGATAATCATATTTATCATTAGATAATCAAAATAGACTTAGAAATCCCTATGAGAAATGAGGAACCATTATTTATAATGACACTAATTCTCTTTAGCTTGATGGCTCTTACAGAAAGCATCCTGAGAAAAAAGCACCCAGATTTAGGTGTGTACCCAGGACTCCAGGAAGACTGATGTGGGCAATGACGGTGACAGTGGCAGTGAAAGCAGATACGCTGCCTTTTTCTAAAGAAAGCCAGTTAGATATATTGAAATATGTACTGTATTGAAATACATACCATGGCTGTCCATGAGCATAAAGAAGTTGTACCAAAGCTTCTCAAATTCATAAATTTTGGATATTTCATAGATATAAAAATTTTCAAACTTTAAAACATTACAATTCTATTATGAGAGCCAATGTAGATTCAAAAGGAAACACAATTCTGAGTATGTAAATACTAAATCAAAAACCAAAGTAACAACTTCGCCTAACCAAACTGAACATAAAGATCTACAACCACATCAGTAGTGACAGCTTACGAATATATTTCCTAATTAAAACAAAATACATTCTAAACCAAAACAGCATATATCTACATATTACGGAAATTAAGTATTAAGTATTATATTCTGCTTGGGTGCTAATTTATATAGGATTACAATTATCATAAGTTTAGAATTATAAAAATCTGACTTTTAAAAAGATTAACAGATATTACTTGTATCATAAAAGGTTCCAAGTGGCACATACCACAAAACTTTCCAAATGATGAATGTTACAGCTTCTACCATCCTAATATTTCTTAAATCAGTATTTTCTCTGGTACAGCCATGACCATGATTCAAGTTCAAGTCCTCATTCTCACTGTTCTAACATTCTCTTCACCTCTACTCTCCATAGCACCCCAACATACTGCATATTGGTGCCAGATTAATCCCTCTGAAGTACAGATCTAATATCACTCACCTGCTTTTTAAAAAAGTAGAAGCTGCTTCAGTACTTTTCCACTAATTAGCTGAAACCCTCTTTTCTAGCATTCAGGACTCGAAATACAGTCATAAGGTCCCTCTCACCCTATGGCCAAACCAAAGTGCACTCCCTACTGTGCTACCCACACAGCCTGTGTTTCCCATCTCTACCTTTGCTCATGTGGTTTGCCTGCTTCCCCTGTCTCCACTTACTCCTTCAAAGGCCCATCTCACTTTGCAGAAACTCACTAAAGTTTGTATGGACGCCCTCAAGAAGTTGCACACTCTCTCTGTTTGGAAACCTCAAGGCATTCCTCTTAACAACTTAGTTTGAGAGTTGGGATGTCATAGTCTTTTTCCTTGCAGGTTCCTTGACAGTAGGGCCTGTGTCCTAAGTATTCTTGTCTTCTTGAACTCTGCCTATAACTGAGAACTCAGATTCTTCTGAGAAATAAATGTCTAAGGAACTGATCGAAGCAGGAAAGTCATAATATTAAGACACTGGTTTATATATATATTGTTAATCTATAAGTTACAGAAAACATCATATCCAGGACAAATTATGGTCCAATTTACCATTTCAGCTCTTTGCCACCTTTCAAATAAGAAAGAAATTAAGACTTCATTTACATAGTGTAATTCATATCAGGGAACTGACTTTTATCCAGTTAACCTATTTATGAAGTAAGATTTCTGAGAAAAGGCTTTGCATAGGAGAGTAAGACATGTTTCCTATTGCCTTACACGTTGCTATTAACCTAGATAACCAGGTCTTAAAGCAGAATGCTAGGATGGTAAACTGGAGAATGAGTAGGTAAAAGCAACACAAAAGCAGACAATGTGGCCTTGTGCAAAGAACACAGGGAGGCAAGAGCCCTGGGTTTGACATGTGTGACCTGGCTCAACTACTTCACTCGCCAAGCCTCAGTTCCCTCACTTGTAAGACCAGGAAATTGGACTGGATGAACTTCCAGATGCAGTTCTAACACTCTAGAACTCTACAGGCATAATACATGTCTT
>NW_012142745.1:4503156-4504400 GCF_000956105.1 Propithecus coquereli
AGCCGCACTCTACCGCTGGTGACAAAGTGAGACACTGCCTCAAAAAAAAAAAAAAAAAAAAAAAGGAAAAAGAAATTTGGGAAAACACCTCTATCATTTCACTTTTGATGGTTTAGATTTTTTTCTTCAAAAAAGTTTCATTATTTAGTAGGAACTGGCTAATGTATTCAATAAATCCAACAGAGAAATGGTTATTGGTTTGAGATAGTAAAAACATGTCTCAATTCATTGAAAAGAAGTGGGTGATAAATTACTCAAAAAATAACATTCGTGTTTTCTTAAGTAAATTCCCATATTAGTATATTTTAGTTTTCTTATCCTAAAAAAAAAAACCACAGGGCAAACAGAACCAATTAAGTCAAAGGTTAAGGATAAAAATCGGCCTAAGTGCCTCAGCAAGGCGACATTAACCCTTTAATGGCTTTTAAGTCATTCTACTAGAAAATTCCCAAATGCCAGGTATCTGGCCTTAAGGATTGCTAATACCCTAACGATAAGAGCAATACTTACTATGTGGCTAGAACTTTTCTAACTGCAATTTCATTTAATCCTTAAATCAATGATATAAGTGCTATCATTATCCTCATTGTACAGATTAGGAAGCTGAGCCAGAGAGATTAAATAAATTGTCCAAAGTTAAGCACCTGGTAAAAGGCAAAACCACGACTCAAGCTGAAGCACTCTGGCTGCAGTCTCTACGCAACTGTGATGCTTTGCTGCCTCCCCTACGGTCCTCTGGACACCACATGACAAGTAGGGAATCCACATGGGCATATTTAGAATACTCCATCAGAAAAGCATCTTTGTTATGAAATAAAATCCAGGCCTACCTAAACAGAAAACATACTCCAAATAAATTAAAGAAAACCTATGTTTTCAAGATGGGAGACTTACCGAGCACATTTACCTCCTTTCATTTCTCAAATCTCACTGATATGCTAAAATATTTTAAAGAAAAATAAATCATAATATGGTACAAGACAATGGACAAAAGTAATATCAGATGGAAATGAATTAATATCAATAGGGAAAACAGAGAATAATTGACACTAAAAACAGGAAAAAAAGAGGTCTGCTATAGAGACGAGAATTCTTTCTGATGAAACAAAGTACAACAAATATGCAAATTTTTTTTTTTTTGAGACAGAGTCTCACTCTGTTGCCTGGGCTAGAGTGCCACAGCATCAGGCTAGCTCACAGCAACCTCAAACTCCTGGACTCAAGCAATCCTACTGCCTCAGCCT
>NW_012142745.1:4505466-4508972 GCF_000956105.1 Propithecus coquereli
AGAGAAAAGGAGAAGGAATGGTAAATACTGTCCCCTAGTAGATGACTATTGAATACAACTCAAACTTTTAGAATAGGCTCCTGCTCAGTATAGATCTTCTTTCACCAAAGTACCAGTGATTAAAAACTAAGGTGTTCGGTTACATTATCATACATGGCACAGATTGGAAAAAGGCAGAGTCTTCAAGAGAAATTTTCCATCCCTATTCTCACATTCACCCGGAAGCCCAAATAAAGATGCCAGGAAAAGCACACCGGGAGACCAAAAAGGCTTCTAGGATAATGAGGGGCTGATACAGAACTGGAGATTAATAGTCTGGCCAAGCTCAGAAAATGAAACAGAGTACCTGGATTTTTAAGTCTATTCCATCCAAAAAATTTATTTAATATTGGTACCCGCAAGATTGTAACTTATATTGCAAATTTTTCTTGTCTCCTAAAGAATTTCGATGAGGACCTAAATGATTCACAAATGCAACAAGAATCCTGTGATTTTCTCCAAAAATCATATCCAATGTTGGGAAATAGGAACCTTTATACACTCCTGGCAGAACAATAAATTTGTAAAAAATCCTTTTGGGAACAGAATTTGACAAGTTATCAAACATTTAAAGGTATATACCATATGGACTGATCAATTCTATTTCAAAAAATACCTATTTGTGTAACAGTACAAGAATATTGATTGCAATCAATATTCTTGTAGTTTAGAAAAAAAATCTTGTAGTTTAGAAAAAACTCTGGTAACAATCCAAAAATTCATCATAACAGTCTGAGAAAATAAATTATAATTTATCGATGATGGAAGACTTTGCAGCCATTAAAAAGAAATGAGGTGGACAGAATATGTTCATAAGAAAAAACAAGGTGCAGAAAAGAAAAAGTACAATCCCATTTGTATAAACACTAAATCCCATTGTGTAAACACTAAAAAGTGTTTATCCATATCTATAGCTATATATAAAAATGTATAAAACACATGGTTGCATATGCACAGAAAAATTCTGGCAAATAATTCTAAAAGTAGGATTAGGAAGAAGTTGGATATTTTTTAAAAAACACACAGGACGAGAACATAATTACTCTTAAATTAAAAATATGTATTCATGAAAGCTCTTAAAATATAATAAAACTTAAGAACAATTTTCCTTAAAACACTTCAATATCATAGTACCCAAGTACAGACTTTTCTTTTTTACATAGTGCTGAAAAGCCAAGAAACAAATGTGAGGAAAAATCTATGACCTTCTCAATGCATGAAGGAAAAAGTTATATCCTCATGGGTTGGCTTTTATTTAGTTAACATAAACCTGGAATGGATTTTTATCTATTAAAAAAATACAATATTCAATGCATGACAGAGCACATTATATTCAAGTTAGCAGATCTTAACTATGTGGAACCAAACATACTAAAATAACTTTCTATATTAAAAATGATGTATTGACACAGTAAAGATGCCATCACATATGCAAATGATGCTACTTCAAAAATTGTTAATGTCAATGGTTCTTACACCCATATTTTTTGAATTATTAATTGGAAGTTCCACATGCCAAAAATATGAAATAGTGAAATTAAATTAATCCAGACTCATAACATAAGCTCCCTTCAGAAAACTGCATTCCACATGTGGATGCTAGATAATCTTCCATCACTTAAGGGCTCCACAATTAATGGACAACTTCTCAGAACTAAAGTATTTCATAAGCCCACAGTGAAAATGCTTTTATTGAGCTCTTTATCAAGCATCGAGTTACACAAAAAAACTATTATATAAAGACCTGGCCCCTATATTTTAGCAGCTTACAATATAAGACAGATACACTAACCCCAACATGCATATATATCGTACAACCCGATAGGAAATTGAAAGAACAAACCAACCATAAAAGAACAGTGGATTAGTTATGTTCTATGGCAGCCATGGTGGTCAAGGGAGGAGAAAAGAACAAGAATCTTAAATATTGTGATTAAAGTTTAAAAAAAAATTCTGGATTTTCATAACCAAAATAGGCAGGGTGAAAGCTTCAGGGAGAATGTGAAGTTTTAGAAACTATTTAAACAGTGATTTGGGTAGCAGGAGAAATACAGTTTGAACCAGGACTATAGCAATGCTTTTGAGAAAGTAGTAATGTTCTGAACAAGAAGTGAAGGCTCGAAGTAAGCACGCTTCATGAATAAAGTGAGGCTAACTGGAGCCTCTGAGTGGTGAAAAGCCTTTAACCTATTCCATCTACTTTAATAATTATTAAAATCCAAAACTTTTTAAATGCAGTACTTACAACCAAAGTGCATAGCAATTTGATTATCAGGGCTCTCCACAGATATACGTCAAATTGACAACTGGATGGTTGTATCCTGCTAAATTGACATCACCTCACGTACATTCCAAAGCCAAACTAATCTTTCTTAGGCTCTTGTTCCTTTTAAACTGAAACTCACTCAACCCAGTGATGTGTTTTCTCCTGCTGTTTTGATGAGATTCTAGGTATACTGGCAGCTTCAGTGACAATCGAGGAATAAACCATGATTACAGAATTCAATCTGTGTTTAAGAAAAAGCCAGAATATTGGACTTTGCAAAATATAATTGCTTTTCTGGGTATAAAGATTAGCAATTTACAAGTCAGTCCTTTGCTCCCCTGAAGTATTTTTTTTTGTACTATTTTGTTTAACATAGTTACTCTTGACATTGATCAGAAAGAAACAAAAATATTAATGACTGAAACTAACCAATAACTCATTTCAGCAGCCTGATATCATGGCTTCAGTGCAGCCTCTAACTTTCCTGTTATAAAGCTGAAAAATTTGCCCCACGGCAGAGTCTGCATACAACCAATTTCTTGTTCCAAAACCATATGCCATTCTAGCCAACAAAAGTGATAAATCGGCTTAGTCCCTTGAGTCATGACTAATTTTTTTAAATGCTGCAGCAATTTCAGATCTTGAGACTCAAATGCAGTGGTTGGCTCAGTCTCAAAGAACCTGAATGTGTCTGATTTAGAGTGGAAGTCTCAATGCTTGAAAAGTGTGTCTGACTGCTTCACATGATATGGACGGTCAGTCAAAAAAGTCCATGTTAGAATAAGAGACTGTCCAATTAGTTCAAGCATGAAAATAAGGGTTAGTAGTCTTTCATCTACTCTTACAGGAATGCAGGACAGACACCATTTGTGGGAGGCATACTGAAATCCAGCATAGATTACATTTTCATTTCCACTTTGGAAGATATGTTTGTTGATCCAAAACTGATGTGAAGCTGGGGGTGTTATGTTAGGTTTCTCCTTAGTATTATAAAACAAGTTAGTGGCAGTTGTCACTCCCTTCTCTGCACTACCAGGACACCTGTATATTCTCTCTGAGCATGATCTCTCTCTAAGCACGATCTGTAAGGGGCTGTTCAAAGGTCTATCTCCCTCAAGACTGGCAACTCTTTCTCTTAGATTCTGACACAGTCCCTAGCAAAGACAAGGAACTCAAAAATACTTTTCTACCAATGTGCTGA
>NW_012142745.1:4509022-4510643 GCF_000956105.1 Propithecus coquereli
AGAGAATAGCCCAACAGTAATGCCACCATTAAGAGAGCTTAGCAACATAAACTGGAAGCTTTTATTTTGATAACCTTTGCCTTGGAATACGTCTTTCCTGATCTCTAAATTATGTAAAACTTACATTTCTGATAAAAGCAACATCTGGATTAAAAACTTAGAATTTTAAAAAACAAATTAAGTGATTTTATTGATGAGAATAGTAAAATCACAATAAAAAATACAAAACTTTTAAAAAATTATACTCCATTCAAGAAAGGCTTCGGTATGTTTATAGTACACACACATAATAATGAACTATATATTTTTAGATTTAACTTCGCAAAATTTTTAAGAAAGGCCACTGACTATGTATTAAACTCACCGTAATAATTAGATTAACCTCATTTTTTAGGCTCCCCCACCAACTCCACCACTGATTGGCTGGTTTTTCATATGTCCCAAGGGCTAGCACTCTCTGTGGACTTGCTTCCTCATATCTTGCTAAGATATTCCCTCTACTGTAGCTAAATTGAATTAAAGGAGAAAATAACCACATACTCATTTCCACCCATTCCTCCTTGGAGAAATTGCTAGGTATAGTAAAATTCCCATTTCCTAGCATTTTGCACTGTGAGACCATATTACATCACAGGAAGTTCACTGACTGCACCACAAAGCAAGAACTATTTAAATTTCATGCCAAAGCTAGGGTTTGTTGGAAATGCCTCAGTTCTTTATAACTCAGTTAACAGACCTCTTGTGTCATGCCATCAAACAATTCTGCTTTTTAAATGGGCCTGCCAAGTATGTCAGCCTAAATTATCCATGTATTTCACAGACTTCAAAGTACTGCCTCGAGAGAGCTGATCTAAATCACCTAAAGAAGGGGCAGCTAGCTATGATTTCATAAGCTGAAAGAACATGCCAAATGATTTTTTAAAAGAGAAAAGGAGAAGGAATGGTAAATACTGTCCCCTAGTAGATGACTATTGAATACAACTCAAACTTTTAGAATAGGCTCCTGCTCAGTATAGATCTTCTTTCACCAAAGTACCAGTGATTAAAAACTAAGGTGTTCGGTTACATTATCATACATGGCACAGATTGGAAAAAGGCAGAGTCTTCAAGAGAAATTTTCCATCCCTATTCTCACATTCACCCGGAAGCCCAAATAAAGATGCCAGGAAAAGCACACTGGGAGACCAAAAAGGCTTCTAGGATAATGAGGGGCTGATACAGAACTGGAGATTAATAGTCTGGCCAAGCTCAGAAAATGAAACAGAGTACCTGGATTTTTAAGTCTATTCCATCCAAAAAATTTATTTAATATTGGTACCCGCAAGATTGTAACTTATATTGCAAATTTTTCTTGTCTCCTAAAGAATTTCGATGAGGACCTAAATGATTCACAAATGCAACAAGAATCCTGTGATTTTCTCCAAAAATCATATCCAATGTTGGGAAATAGGAACCTTTATACACTCCTGGCAGAACAATAAATTTGTAAAAAATCCTTTTGGGAACAGAATTTGACAAGTTATCAAACATTTAAAGGTATATACCATATGGACTGATCAATTCTATTTCAAAAAATACCTATTTGTGTAACAGTACAAGAATATTGATTGCAATCAATATT
>NW_012142745.1:4523313-4525138 GCF_000956105.1 Propithecus coquereli
AAAAAATAAAATAAATAAAATGCTCCATGCCTACAGTGAAAATTTATTTGTGGCAGTGGTGGGACCCCAGCCTGCTCCTCACCCTAACCCTCCAGACTCTGAGCAGCCACTTAAGAACGTGCCAACATATTTGTGTTTTGTTTTCCTCACTGTGCTGGTATTTGAATTGTATTTATATTTTCCCTAGTCCTGGCTTTAAAAATTTTGGTTAATATTTAATCCATTTAAAGCCCTGTAGAGCCTTTAGGAAGCCCTCACAATTAGGGAAGAGCCCTACTGCTGAAACAGGATTACAATACTTTTGAGGAAACCTAGTGTAATTAACCTAATCCTATATTTGTAAATATAAACAGATCACCAAGGATCAAACCAATACAAAACTCAAAGAACTAAGATGAAAGGAAACAAGTCAAAGCTAACAGAAAAATCTGACATTGGAATTAGAACAAATTCTCAGTTATCTGCACCAATGCAGGAGAAACTGAGGAATAGGTCTCTGCTTTTGTCAACTGATTCAAAAGAACACACTCTAAATTACGCAGAGTCTGGAGTAAGAATCACTGAATGAACACTGCTAGGATTTGATCTGTTAAGTCTGGGGAACCAAGGAAACACTACCAGCAATTGAGTTACCTGAGGCACTGCTCACCAAGGGATTACCACACATACAGCTCAGAACAGTCAGATGGACTTCAGAGATTAGAGACACAGAGTTTGAGTAAGACAAACTTCCTTGGCAATCAGATTTAGGTACTTACTAAATATATATTCTTAAATAACCACCACATTCCAGGTGTTTGACCAAGCAACCTGCTGTACTAACAAGTCCAGACCATATTCAAAAAGGACAAAAACTGGCAAAACACATTCATAGTCACTGATACAACGGTGATGTAGATAGTCACTGCTAAACTAGAATGACAAGATATCAAGTAAGTTAGGATGATACACATATAAATCACATAATATAAAAAAAAAATGTTTCATAGTGCTATTCAAGTTAAGGTTTAACTAGGGCTTTTCATAAATATTATTAAATTCTTTGCTAAAATGTGCTTTCCATTAAAAGAAATGAGAGACACAGCAACCAAATATCTGGACCTTGCTTGGATTCTGATTTAAATAAATTCATCATAAAAATTAAATTTATGAAACAATTGGGAAAATTTAAACATGAGGTGGATATCTGATGATAACAGAGGGTGATAATGGTGTTATTAAAAAAAAAAAAAAAAAAAAACCAAAGTGGCAGTGCTTATCTTTTAGAAATACATACTAAAATGTTTGTCAACGAAATGATACGATGTCTAGGACCCATGTTAAAATAATACAGGAAAGTTGGTAGTCGTAGAGATGAAAGAAACCTGTCCATGTG
Organism: Propithecus coquereli; assembly: GCF_000956105.1. NCBI lineage: Eukaryota > Metazoa > Chordata > Mammalia > Primates > Indriidae > Propithecus > Propithecus coquereli. The sequence goes on from NW_012142745.1 coordinate 4,524,689, forward strand.
TTGATAATTGCTGAAGCCAAGTGCTGGATTCACAGGGGTAATTATACTCTTTTCTCTCTTATGTATAGTTGAAATTTTCATAATTAAAAAAATGCTTTAAGTATACAAATCTAAGATGACTCATTCTTACCTCTGCTAGAATCTTTTACTACAATGTCAGAGATTTCAAACAGTTTCAGAGGAAGAGGCATCTTCCGATTTGCTGCTATGGTCTTTAGGAGGCCAGGAAGAAGGGTAGTGCGTGCCACCTACAGGAAAAGACATGAAATTGCACTAAGTAAGAACCAAACAAACACACTTGGTTAAAGACAAAGCAGAAACCATGGCTGCACAGGAAGACACTTCTGGAAAATGCAATGCCTAAAATATCCAAATAATTTTAAATTTTCAATTCCAGGACACTTAAATTGAACTAAAAACTGAAAATATTCTGGCTTTCAAATTTACAAA
>NW_012142745.1:4525523-4536768 GCF_000956105.1 Propithecus coquereli
TAGTTATTCATTCTTACTATTTATAAGAAACGCACATCTGGATTCTTTAAAAAAGCAAAACCTATACCCTATAAAGATATACAACTATTATGTACCCATAATTTAAAATTAAAATTAAAAAAAGCAAAACTTCCGCGCTTCTGCTTTTGTCTGTAAAATAAACTTCTCATTTCAAAGTTATATATGTTGGCATCCAGCACATGTTACCGGAAGGGTTTTATGAGGAGTGTTAAGAGTTTATTGTTGGGGCCAGGCGTGGTGGCTCATGCCTGTAATCCTAGCACTCTGGGAGGCCAAAGCAAGAGGATTGCTTGCACTCAGGAGTTCGAGACCAGCCTCAGCAAGAGTGAGACCCCATTTCTACAAAATAAAAAATGGAAAAATTAGCCTAGCGTGGTGGCACAGACCTGCAGTCCCAGCTACTCAGTAGGCTGAGGCAGGAGGATCACTTGAGCCCAGGAGTTTGAGGTTATAGTGAGCTATGAAGATGCCACTGCACCCTACCCAGGGTGACAGAGCAAGACTCTCTCCCCAACACCCCAACCCCTGGCAAAAAAAAAAAAAAAGAGTTTATTGTTAAGTCTGGACTCTGCAGTAAAGACTCCAAGAACCATTATCTTTAGCCCAGATATTGCATGAGCTTCTGGGCTTCCACTCCTGCCACCTCATGGCCAACTCTCCATACAGAGATGTCCCTTAAGAGCAAAATCAGATCCTGTAACTCCCCTGGTCAAAAATCTCCAACAGGTTTCCATCAAGTTTTGAATAAAATCCATGCCCTTATATGGCACCCTATATACTCTCTGGCCCTGGCTCCCTCTCTAACCTCAACTGTTGTTGCTCCCAGGCTTGTTGCACTCTAGCCACACTGGATGCTGTACTGGTCAGCAAGCAGGTTTCCATCTCGGGGCCTCCACACTTGCTCTGCCTCGTACATTCTTCCTCTAGATTTGCATGTGGCTCTCTCACTTCCTTCATGTGTCTGCTCAAATATTCTCTCCTACAGAGGTTTGCCCTGACCACCATAGCTAAAACAGCAGCCCCTCCTAGATCCTGCACAAGTAACAGTAAGGCCCTAAAAGGACTTGCTAGAATGTGTGCTGAAGGAAAAAGAGAACACCTTTCCTATCACATCTACTCTACAAGCAAGTTGCTTTAGCTTTCAACTTGGTACTTCTTAAATGTTGTCCCCTTTCCCAATTGGAGGAAAAGGGCTCAAATCATTCACAGAAACAAACTACAATGTTAAAAGTTAAAAGGAGGCCGGGTCGGGCATGGTGGCTCACGCCTGTAATCCTCTGGGAGGCCAAGGTGGGTGGATCGTTTGAGCTCAGGAGTTCGAGACCAGCCTGAGCAAGAGCAAGGCCCCATCTCTACTGAAAAAATAGAAAGAAATTAGCTGGACACCTGAAAATGTATATAGAAAAAATTAGCCGGGCATGGTGTCACATGCCTGTAGTCCCAGCTACTTGGGAGTCTGAGACAGGAGGATTGCTTGAGCCCAGGAGTTTGAGGTTGCTGTGAGCTAGGCTGATGCCACAGCACTCTAGCCTGGGCAACAGAGTGAGACTCTGTCTCAAAAAAAAAAAAAAGTTTAAAGGAAATTTAACTTATTTGAATATAAACAAGCTACTTTTGTAGATAATGTTTCTCCATTTTTTTCAGTTTATTTTATAGATCAGCCTTATTTGCTCATTTAAAAACCTACAGCAATATAAAAAATTAAACCTGCATCTGAGCAAGCTTCTATATCTACCTACCAATTTACTGGACATATAGGGGGCCACTTGGAATAGATTCAGCAAAATCCTAAATTTGGGAATTCTATAGGACAAATGACCCAGTTTCTTAAACAAAAGGAAAAGAGAGAAAAAGAAAGAGAAAGAGAGAGAGAGAGAGAGAGAGAGAGAGAGAGAGAGGAAGATGGATGGATGGATGGATGGAGGGACAGAGGGGGCAACTTGTAGACTAAGAGACTAATGAAGCACATTAATCAACTTCAATGTATGAACTGCATTTGAATCCCAATTCGAAACTATAAAAAAAATATATTGAGACAAATGGAAAAACTTAAACAATGACTGGATATGTGAGGATATTAAGGAAGTTTATTGCTAATCGGAGGAGGGTATAATAATCTAAGTTTGTTTACAATATTTGGAATAAAATTTTATATATTTTAGCTAAATACTATTTTTCTATCTTGTCAATGCTCTAACATATTTACTATCAGAAAAGAGCTCGAAGTTAAGAATTACACAGGAGAAATAACAGGCTTAGACAATAAACTGAGTTACAAGCCCATGAACGATTTTACATTTACTTTGACCATAAATAAATATAAACCTGTTAGCCATATTAGTAATGGTAAGTCAAATCTGTTGGTAAAGCAGGGGTAAAATGTAGAATCTGTCAAGTCTTTAAGACACTCTCTCACCTTTAACGTATTTTATGCAGAAAGACTGATTCTTAAGTATATTAAGCCACAGCTATTTATAGTGATATTTAATGCATTTCTAATTTGTTTACCTTCCACTTACATAAAATAGATAAGATGTAAACTCTGAACAATGTAACAGTTTCTAAATCTTAAGAAATCTTGATAAGTGAAACTGGGAAGAAAAAAGTAAACTGGAATAAATAAATAAAAATCCACTAAGTTTTACTGAAAAATCACAATATGAATTTCAATATGTCTTATTACAAAGAACACTATGATCATAGTTTTTTTTTTTTTTTGAGACAGAATCTCACTCTGTTGCCTGGGCAAGTGCTGTGGCATCAGCCTAGCTCACAGCACCTCAAACTCCTGGGCTCAAGCAATCCTCCTGCCTCAGCTCAGCCTCCTGAGTAGCTGGGACTACAGGCACACATCACCACGCCCAGCTAATTTTTTCTATGTTTAGTAGAGATGGTGTTTCACTCTTGCTGAGGTGGGTCTCAAACTCCTGAGCTCAAGCTATCCTCCCGCCTCGGCCTCCCAGAGTGTTAGGATTATGGGCGTGAGCCACCACGCTTGGCCATGATCATCTTTTAAAAACAGTAGAAAAGCTAGACCTCAGGAAACAAAATATAACAATTCATTATCACAATCCTTCCAAATTAGCATAAGGATTCTTCAAAGTTCGGACTCTAAATATAAAGAATTCATGTACTTGATGCATATTATTACCAATTAGTTCTTTAATTAGTCTAGCGCTAATCTATCACATTAGTAGGTAGTTCTGTAGATAAAATTTAGATTTAAACATTTTTTAGAACTTTAAGAATTTTTTTTTAGAACTAATCCAACCCGCTACTTTCACAAAAGTGAAAAACGAATTCCAAAGAAACTATTTCAAATCAGAGAGTTCAGATATATTTATAACAGCATTAACTTTCTTAAAAGCATAACCATCCAATTCTAAGATTCCCCTTGATGCTAGGAGACATGATTTTCTCTCAAGTCTGGGTTAAAAAACATATAGAATTGCATGTGTAAGAGAAACAGAATGACAGTTTATTTGTACAAAAGAGATGGAACTATTTAAAGTTATTAATAAGCAAAGATATTATAACCTTGAAATGCCCTTCTTTCATAGTTAATATCCCAATCTATAACATAAATCATTTAATACTATTAAAGTAGTATCATTCTCATTTAAATATTCCTAAACTCTACATGAAACTGCCAATAAACTTAGACATTACAATAAAAGGTATAGACAGCATAGTCAAGAACTGATGTAATGGCTAATTCAAAGTGAATGACTTATGGAGGTATTAGAAACAGGTTTTGATTCATTTATACAAATGAATGGAAAAGATAAAATCCAAAAATGGTATTAAAAAATCAATTATGAAATGGAAAATTCAGACAAGGGAGATTGGGCCATATAGCACAAAGCAACTAAGAACCAACTATAAAGTAAATCAAGAAAAGATTACTTTAAAAATCTTAAGAATTTTTGTCAGCAGACTATGTAAGAACCAACTGTAAACTTATCAAAGAGGTTATAAAAAAAGCTCTAAGATTTCACCAGCTGAGATATAACTGAAGAGACTTTTCTTAATTCATGCCTCTCAGTTTTTACTTAAATTCTTACCTCCTTAAAGCTCTTACCTGAAATTCAGCTGTTTTAGGGTTACTTATGTGGACTGCCTTTGTTGCAGAGATATCCAAACCAAGTTTATCAGCAATATCTTCTTGGGAGCACTAAGAAGTACATACAAAATAGATTGATATGGAAAAGCAATGACTATATTTAATATAGAAAGTATTTAATGCTGTAAGTCAACTTCTGATGGTTTAATAGCAATATATATTCCCTACATAAATCAGTAAGTTAAGAATAAGCTAAGAATAAACATATATCAATTGAAGGCCCACAGTAGAGGCAATTTAACAGGAACAGATCTCTTAAATGTGTTCTAGCTATGATATGGAGCTAAAGTAAATTTTTCACATGGAGATGGTATAACTTGTACTCAGGCCCTTCCTAAGCTAGTCTACCATTTACCTTTCTATTCTAATCTCCTATACATTCTTAGCCATTCCCTATCCCTTACACTTTTCCTTACCTTTACCTGAAATGCTCTCCCAGCCCCACTCGTACCCATTCCCCAAGACCCTACTAAATGACCTCTCTTTCATAAAAGTATCCCTAATGACTCCAGTCAGAAATTCTCTGTCCCTCCTTGGTATTCCCATGGCTTTGTTTTGATTACCATTGTAACCCTCGCTAAATCCACACTGACTTGGGGCAGAATGGTAGGACTGAATTCAAGTAGCCTGAACTCCGCCCAAAGTTCTTTCTACTGTATCATGTAACTTCTGTGCATGTGCTTGATAAAGCTCCTTGTAACAAACTGGTAAGTACCCACCTACCAAAAGGAGAATGCTTGTCACCCTCCAAACCAGCACTGTAGGTGGAAGTTATGAAAATAAAACTCACTATTAGATATATCAAATCTAATAATAAATAACTAATAAGATAATCAAGTACAGTACCTGGCATAAAGAAAGTACTCAAAAAATATTAATGATGATGTTTTACAAATCATTACTAAGGATAGGAAATAATTGCCACATATTAATGCTAAATTTTTGAAAAAGAACTTAAAACTTCAGATGAAAATTGATATACCATGAGATTGTTGTACTGTTTTCCAACATTAGGCAATATTGCTCATTTATTGTCTATAAAATGGTCTTCAAGGACTAGTTGGCTTATATTTCACTTAGGAAAAAAAAGAATGGTATAGAATAACTGAAATGGTAAAAAGAATTAATTTTATGACAATGCCAGTTCTAGCAATTCTTGCCATGTTTTCCTGGGAAAGATCCTGAAGCCACATCCAGGCATTGCAGGAAACAGCTCCCTGATCCACTATGTGCTATGGCTGCCAAGGTGGAGAATGGTGACAAGCACACTGGGGATAGGCATTTTCCCCACAGCATAGAGGAGCCTCATAATAAGATTCAAATATAACATGACCAGTTAATTAGGAAACGCAATTTACATGATGCAGTCCACTCCCAAATGGAACTAGTATGGTTTGTGTAAAAGAAAAAGGCTTCCCAGGCACACAGCAAGTGCAGCTATGTTTCCGAGTGACCTCGTGTTTTATCATGACCATGGATGATGACAGATAGTGATAAGAAGCAATTTAAATTAAGCTGTCCTGAAGCAGCAGTAGCTAGCATGCAGAATGGAATACTTTTTAGATGTTGATATTTATGTGTTTGTTTTAATATGTTAGAAAAAAAATAAGTAAACTAAGCTGATAATTTTCATAGATACTATTTTTATAACAAGGTTAAAGTAGGTAGTTTTAAAAGTGAGCCAATTTAAAAGAAAATACGACAACTGCTGTAAGATATAGCAAAAATCATGATGAAATGTGAATTATACTTGGGAAGTCAAGGACTAGTTTTCGGAAAAAGAATGGCTGTTACTCTGTGTAAAACTGTACGTAGCAATACAGATCATCTTTGCTCAGTGATGTTTAGGTTTGCTTTAAAAGTGTATAATTTCATAAATACCTTTAATGTTAGAATTCCTATACAAAAATTTATTACAAATCTGAAATTCTCTAGAACCTCACTCCTCCCCCACCTAGAGATAAACAATAAATGTGGTAAAGTGACTTTACCACAGACTATTACTAACATCCCTGGCGTGACAGGTAAGTCATAGAGAGGCCTTGGGCTGGAATCCCTGATCCACTGACTGGCTGCAGGAAAGTTGGAGTAGGAAAGTTACTTAAATTAACTACTATAAAAGGAATGGCTACTTCCCAAGGGTATACTGAGAAGAAATGTAATTATGCACATAAAGCCCTTGGCACAGGGTAAACACTCCCTGCAGAGCAGGCACTAGTCAGGACTCAGCCCAAGTGCTCCTACAAAGGTGAGTGGGGCCACAAAGTTAAAGTCAAAATGCACTACTAATATAAAAGGGCAAAAAAATCCCACATGCTGAGGTTTTAACAGCAGTTGTTTCTGGGGAGGAAAATAGGATTAGAAGTGGGAAGGGGAACTGTCATGGTTTACTTTACATGGTTAAAGTCTGAATCCTTTAAAATGAGACTATTCCTATGTCACTTACACATTAAAAAAATAATAATACATTTCTCAGTGTTATTTTTTGTATTTCATTTTACATGAAATCATGGATGCTCACGACTAAATATATATATGTATACATATGAATGACATGGCACTAAAAACAGTGTACGCAGCATGAGACAATGGAAAAGCACAGCTCTAGGAGGTCTAAAGGCCAGGACTCCAGTTCTGGTTCTCTTGCTGTCTATGCAAAATGTTAGGTACTTATCCTCTCTCAGCCTCCAGCTCCTTATTGGTATAGTGCCTGACATACAATAAATCCTCAACAAGTGTGGCTGAATGAATGACTGCTGAATCAGAAAAATGAAACCATTAAACTAGACAAGAAGTAAGGTCCCTTAAATACTCTAAATGATTGAGAATTTCAGGGCTTGGGTTGAGCTGAGGGGGAGAAAAAGAAGTAGCTGTTTTCCCCCACAGATTATTAAGCTGAAACTTACTTGAATACTCAAGAACTACATTGTAGGCACCACAGAAATGCTCAGCAAGAGGAAAAAAAGGAACTACAAATTGCATACACATTTTATTCTTTCAAATGGTCAATCTGGTAGGGGAGGCAGATTTCCTTCTGATTTTGTAATAAAATTCATTTCCTGATTTAGGCCTTTTATGTCAGCTTTTCAACTCAAAGCAAATGTTTGTGAGCGTGTTCAAAGACAAAGAAATAAGTTTAATGTGGAACAGTCCACAAGCCCTTAACCAGGGCGGCATCTAGTGGGCGCAGCCACAACCGAATTAAGACCAAATATTCTAACTTAATAAATTTGGTTATGAAACACATTGTGAACCACTCAACACTCACATGAAACTATAAAATACTCTGCCATCTGTCACTTAAGACATTTTTTTCTAGGCCTTCATGTTCTTCTGTGACTGTAAAGAGAAATCCTTCAACATTTCTTTACCAGAAATGGTGCAATCTCAAGTAACAAAGTTATTCTTGAGAATCTGGAAATTTTAGCAGTCTAGATTTTATAAATTCATATAAGAAATCACAGAATAAATAATTCGGAGGTTCTAAGGAAACAATGAGCAGAGCGGAAAGAGCACATAAGACATACCAGAGCAAAGGTGAGTGCTTCAGTGAAGCCAGCGGCTGCCATGTCATGCCTGAGAAGTTCAGTGAGCTTATTAAGAGGAAACTGAAAAAGAAAGTATTCACTTTATTTCACCTCAATAGAATTTCCTATTTTTTAATCAAAAGAGATTTATATAGAACATGTCTAAAAGGAAACCACCCTTCCACCCTTACTAACGTACTGTTAATGCCACCATTTCCCCACCAGTAGCATACCCCTGGCCCACTGCCTCGTTACCCTACTCCTACACAGATGTACAAAGCCCCCCACTTCCACCACTCCCACACACGACTTCTGCCTTCAGACCCAAGCTGAGAAAATGAATCTCCCAGTAAGAGAGTCAACAAGGGCTCCAAACTCAAAACCTGTCTTTCTTCAAAGAACTAGTCATCACAGGTTTTAAACTTACTCTAATCATCTGGGCATCTGTTTTATATCCTCTCCATAGCAAATGCCTCTCATAGCAGAGCATGTCCAAATACTGCTTAATTCCTATGTTCTGTTTTCCCGAAGACTTCCTGGCATTCAATAATCAGTTTCTAACAATAAGGAGTGTTTATTTAAGGGTGCAATCTTACTTGATTAGCTATGGTGTACGTTTTCGGGAGAGTCATCTGAATGTTGTTATATCCATAAGCAATAGCTGCATCTTCTACAATATCACATGCATGGATAATGTCAGCTCTGGTCGGAGGGATTTCAATCTCAATCTGATTCCCATCACCTATGACTTCTGACTTTAAATACATCCTAGTCAGAAGCTTGGCAAGATTTTCTGGAGTTTCTCTGAAATAGGAATGTACAAATCATACACTTCACTGAATTATTTAAAACATGTATACATTTTGTTTTAAAATATGCTACTTACCTGAAAGAGTAATCTTACTTTTTGAGTTCTATCAGACACCAGATACCCTAACTGATGCTGTATCATTTCTTAACTCACACGGAAGGATATCAAAATCCTCTCCAAGCATTCTCAGGAAAAATGAAATAGTCTTATGTGTACTTTATTCTTGAATTCTCTCCAGCAGTAAATAAATCAATGAAGTTTTCAGACCATACCTGATTCCAACTTTCTTGTTAATCAGATCAGCTCTCACCATCTCCTTTCGGTAAGCTAGTTCCTTAAAGAGAAAGAGTTTGAAAACCTTAAATCATTCTCCATCAGATACAGCTTTAGACTCTTTCTAATTCAACTAGTTGTTGAGTTTTATTACCCTTCCAAGAATTTGTCATTAGAGCCACAGACGAAAAATAAACTTGATGTTTCAAAACATTATTATGGAGGAAAAAAATTTGTTACATTAGATTCATACACGAACATTCTACTTGCTAGGTAATTTGCGCTGCTTAGAAATAATATAAAATGCCAAACATTTTTCCCTTTTAGATGGTCTATTCTCATTCCCTACGGTAAAACACTGCTGCATTATACCATTTCAGAGATGTTTATAAATCCTGGTAAAGACTTTTAGTCTGATCTCATGTAAGCAGGTATATATGACCAAGAAAGAAAAATTCAAGTGTCAAAATGTACTATCCATCATACTAAGTCTAAGAGTGTTATGAAGATACTCCTATTTCCCAGGCGGGGAAATGCAATGATATCCCAAGACCAGGCTATCAATCTGCTCCAGAAGGCAGTAGGGGTGGGAGCATCTCATGAATTGTTACTCACTCTCTTTCAAACAATATGTAACTCTGTCATATCAGGTGAGAACAACATGCATAAAATCCAGGCTTTTCAATACCTTTGGAAACATACCCACGAGTATTTATCACTGACTCACTCTCAAAAGTATAAATGCTACTAGTAAAAAAACCATACATTTAAAAACCTGTTTTGATTCAAGTAAGGGCAACGGGCAGAGCCTTGCTGTTCAAAAGGCAGTCCTCAGAGCAGAAGCACCAGCATCACCTGAGTGCTTGTGAGAAAGGCAGACTTCATGTCTTGATACCTAGCAGCGGTGACACCTCACCTACTGAAGCCCAATCTGCGGGTATCCCCTGGTGATGTGAATGCACAGTGGAGTTCGGCAGGCACTGGACTAGATGCTAATGATTGCAACAGTAAAAACGAACCTCTTCTGAACAGTTGCTATGAGCTAAACAGTTATTATGAGCAGAACAGTACAAGATGCACTTTAAGATAATCTTACTTAACCCTCACAACAGATGTTATTAGTATTCTCATTCTACAGATAAGAAATTTGAGTTTTAGATTAATAACTAGTCCCAGGTCACAACAACGATAAGCTGCTGAACCCAAGTGCTGCTATATTCCCACTGCATAGAAAAATGCTTATCAGATAATAAGCATGCAGTATATATTTAATGAGTGAATGCATGAAGTAACTAATGAACAAATCAATGAATCAATAAGCAAATTGAGACAGCCTAGTTCCAAAGTACATACCATAACCATTAGTCTATCTACCACTTATCCCCTCTAATTCTCTTATTCTAAAACTTTTCTACAAAATAACAAAAGACCAGAAGAAGAACTTTCAAAGTGTTTGGGGAAATATGCTAGTTCATGTGAGAAAGAATCATCCTCCCCAAGAGGATCCTTCCCTTCTGGGAGGACAATCTGAGAAGAGCTGTTCTAATTACATTTAGGATGAAATAAATTAACAAATACCAAAACACCTGTATAGTACCCCTTTTCAGAAAGCACACCATTTCAAATTTGTGAAAGAGCTCTATAATACAAATGATTTTAAGAAGTTACCTACATGAGAAAAGTGATCCAAATTTAAAAATATAATATTTCTCTTCTTCCCAAAAATATATTAATATATTCACTGTTATTAACACTTGACAATTCTCAATGTTAAAAAGAAAAAGAAATTTTCTCAAATCAGACATTATTTTAAAACAGACTAAAAAGCTACATCTGGCTTATTCCAACTGCTACTGTGGTAAACTGTAAAAATGGCCACAGATGTTTCCCCTCTCTGTATCCATGGCCTTGCAACATGACACTGTAGATCCTCCCATCAAGAGATGGCATCTATTTCTCCATCCCTCAAATCTAGCCAAATGACTGGCTTTGGCCAACAGAACCATGCTTGAAAAGCATTTGAGCACTGGGCTTGCTTTCTTGCTGCTGGAAGCCTGCAACCATCACCATGTAAAAAAGCCCAAGCTAGTCTGCTGGATGAGGAGGGACACTTGACCTGTGGACCCCACTGCCAAGAAGTAGACATGTGAGTGGGGCCATCCCGGATCATCCAGCTGCTAGACAATCAGCCAGCTGTCTACACATGTGAGCACACCCCGCAGAGATCAGCTAAGCGGGACCAGACCACGAAAGAGAATTATGAGCTAAATAAACAGTTGTGGTTTTAAGCCACTAAGTCTCAGGGTAGTTTGCTAAATAACAAAAGCTAACTGGTAACAGCTATTAAAATCCAGATCGATTAACAAAAACTGATACTGCCCATATAATTTCAGTTATGCTTTTTACAGTTATACATTTATTTTGAATTATAATTAATACTTGAACAAAATATGATGCTAAACACTAATGTTTTCAGGAATGAGGAGGTTT
>NW_012142745.1:4537498-4539680 GCF_000956105.1 Propithecus coquereli
TTAATTCAAGTGTGAACAGACTAAGTAGATTTGGAGGACTGAGTAGTCTTTTAAAAAGTAAGACTATAAATTACCCAGTTAGTAAGTTCTATTGTTCTGTAGCACTGTAAGGTAACTACAATTAACAACTTATTGTATATTTTCAAACATCTAGAAGAACAGATTTTGAATGTTCCCAACATAAAAAACATGCTAAATGTTTGAGATGACGAATATGTTAACTACCATGATTTGATCATTCCATATTGTATACATGTATTGAAGTATCACACTGTATCCCATAAGTATGTACAATTATTATGTGTCACTTAAAAATAAGAACATAAAAATAAATTACCCAGTTAACTAGTTAATAAGAGAATAAATCATAGCAATTATGGCCACACGATGCTGTATGATGTAATGTGTTGACAGCTGAAGTCAGACTGTCTGAACTTAAATCCTAGCTCCACCACTTAACAATAATAACAATAAAGTACTTGACTTTCAAGGTCTCAGGATGTCCATCTGGAAAAGGCATAATAATAGCACACGACCTTATAGGATTACTGTTAGGTGAATTCATGTAATGCACACAGTATAGTGCCCCGCATGACGGTGGATAGATGAGTGGCTGGACAGACAGAACAAGTATTCTACAGCCATTATTATTACTATTGTTTTTATCATAATCATCAAGTCATTTCTTAAGTACTTACTGGAAATGTATATGATTTTCCATTAGGAAAAACGACCTCAGCTGCTTCAACTCTATAAAACAAAAAAGCCAGAAATAAAATACTTAAGAAAAAAAATTCACCATAAATTCTAGAAATGTGTATGGTTAACAAATCTTTCATTTGGTCTGCAACTACAGCCTCATTACATTCAATCTATCACACTCCAACACTGTTTGGATTAATCTTCCTGTATACAACATTATTCTAACATTTCATTCCCTGTGGCTCCTATGCCCCTTTGCGTAGTGCCCACTTAAAAAGTTTATTTCCCAGTACTGCAAAGCATGCATCCAATATGGACCCCGTGCCAATACTGATACATACACTTCCAGGCTTTACTAGCGCAGTGTATTATACAACAAAAGCTAACTGATACAACCACCGAAATCCGAATGAATTTAAAAAAATGACAACTGCCCATATAATTTCGGTTATGCTTTCTACAGTTACATATTTCTTTTGAATTATAATTAATACTCTAGAATAAACTATGACGCTAGTATATAGTAAGGGCCATATAGATTTGTTATATGATTTTTTTTTTAATTAAAAATATGCTTTGGGACAAGGTACAGTGACTCATGCCTGGAATCCCAGCACTTTGGGAGGATGAGGTAGGAGGATCACTTGAGGCCAGGAATTCAAGGCCGGCCTGGGCAACATAGTGAGACTCCATCGCTACAAAAAAATTTTTAAAAATTAGCCAGGCATGTAGTCCTAGCTACCTGGGAGGCTGAGGCAGGAGGATCACTTGAGCACAGGAGTTTGAAGCTATAGTGAGCCATGTTGCGCCACTGCACTCCAGCCTGGGTGACAAAGTAAGACGCTATCTATCAAAAAAAAAGGCTTTAGAAAAAATACAGTCATCTTACTAATATATATGGAATACATGCTTTGCTTTTATATATGCTTCTCTACCTTTGCTTAACTGTTTCATTTGCTGTTCCTCCATCTATACGTTCTGAAATCCAATGATCACTAAACACAGCTTAAATTTCATTGTCACCATGAGTCCTTCCCAGCTTGCTTCAGCTGGCAGTAAGTTGCCCTTACAACCAGAACATTACTGAAACTTTTTAAAGTACTTGTCACTTTTTCCTTAAATATTATTTATGTATGTCTTATCTCCCTGAACAGATTATATATTCTAATTACAGGAACCACATTTTTCATCTTTATATTTAGCACAAGGCCTTAGTGCCCTGCCTTCAGAACAGCAGGACATCAATAAAGGTGCTGAATGAACTTACGTAAATTGATTCTCACAATATTCACTGAACATGGTGACAATAATATCAAGAACTATTTTTGCCTGCAAAGAAGAGAAACAAATACAAATATTATGGGAGTCTATAAATATATTCTCTTCAGATAAAAATGAATTAATATTTAATATGATTTATTTCCCCAAACATCTAAAAATGGACCTTTATATCCTAAGAAAGGAAGTAGAATAAAAACTT
>NW_012142745.1:4540361-4542030 GCF_000956105.1 Propithecus coquereli
GAGGCTAAGGAAGGAGGAATGCTTGAGCCCAGGAGTTTGAGGAGTTTGAGGTTGCTGTGAGCTACAATGACACCGCTGTACTCTACTATTTTTTTAAAATAGTAAAAGCAATATTACCCTGACGATATTTCTGAAGGCAAGTACGGCACATAAAAGTTATAAATGAAACACCTTACAATGGTCTCTACTCCAGTAAGATGACCACCAATGCCATTTATCTGCTCTACTCCAGCCTTCTCCTGCCATAGAAGTTTACCTGTCTTAATTTGCTTAATTGCGACCTCCCTCTATGCCTCACTTAACATGTGTAATGAAGCCATGTGCCATAGAAAAAGGCTTTCACTGCAATCCAGTCCAATAAATGTAGTGACTAGAAGTGAGTGAACAACTAGTATTCTACATATTCTAGATATCTTTGTGTGCATAAACCCTTTAACAATTTGCCAAATAAAGCTTTATAGCCAGTTCATTTAAAAAAAAACTTACTAAGTATATGAAGGTACCAAATTATTCAGCATTTAAATTAAGCTAAATGATTTATACACATCTTGTTACAGTATTATTCTACTCTTTGTTTTACAGTTATGTATATGGCTAACTCTCCCACTAGAGTAGGCGTTCTCTGAAGTCAAGAAACATGTAACTATTAAATTCCTGGCACTGGAAAGACATTAGGTGCTCATTAACCATTTGTTGAATTAATGAAAGCACCATAACTAAAGTACAGAATATCTATATCTTTTAATTTTCTAAATGTCTAAAATATGTTCCCACCTACAAAATGAACATACTTTAGATTTTAATCATATAGTCCTGGCCCACAAGTAAAATCTATGCCATGTAATAGTATAAAAATAGAATAAAAGTTTTATTTACCTTAGTGAAGTCAGTTCCTGTGCATTCAATAAATACATTTCTAGTATTTACTGTTATTTTGGAATGATCCCCTGCAATGAACACAAAACAACCAGTTTCAGAAATATAAGTGCACTATAAAGCCCAACAAAATAGAAACTACATTTTAAATTTAGAATGCAATATAAACTAACACCTTAGAAGTAAGGGGATATACAACTTTTATTTTAACACCCCATTGCAGGTTGGAGAATAAAGACAAAAACAGTAACAAACCTTTACTGAGTGCATACAATGTGTCAGGTGCTATGCTAAGCACTTAACATAGGTTGCCTCAACTAATCTTCACCCCATAATGTAACCGCTGGCAAGAAACTAAGATTCAAAGAGACTGAGCTACTTAACCATTATCACAAGCAGCAAGGTTAAGATTTGTGTCTAGGTTTTGTTAACCCATGTTCTTAACTGCTAGAACTACTATAGCCCAAGATCTCCAGAAGGAGAAGCTTCTCCTTCCCATCAGAAATCAGCTAAGCCTCCTTCTCACCTCCAGAAAGGCAAACATCTATGGCTTAGACATCATCAAATTTTGTAACTACATTCAAATTGCCTCATAAAAATAGCCTTCAGAAAGAAATTAAAGGGAAAATTTAGATGAAAAGTTTTAGTTTAACAATAAAACTACAGCAACACAGAGGTTAGAGTCTGACTTTGAGTTTAACCAAGTGAAGTACCTGCTGAAACCAAGATATCGAATCCCTTTGGAGGTACGGAACAGAAACCAAAGATTGGCATTAGGAAATATTTATAAATG
>NW_012142745.1:4551795-4553634 GCF_000956105.1 Propithecus coquereli
AGAGAGCAACACAGACAGAGAATTCTAGAGATATGCAGAGGGTCTCCCTGAAGTACTGTTGAGCTGAGTACTGATCCATACATGCAGGTGAGGGAACTACCAAAGGCCGGGGAAAGAACCACCCAAGAGAATTAGACAGAACGGTGCTCATGCTCATACAGACTGAAAACGTCATTGTCCGTGTGGCAACGGATAGAGTAGGCACAAGGGTCTTGCCTTAGCAGTGGGGACTCACTAGCCCTATAAAGAGCACAGTTTTATCAATCAAAAAAAGTAGAGAAAAATCAATGAAACCAAAAACAGTTCTTTGAAAGATCAATAAAATTGATAAACTTCTAGCCACACTGATCAAGGGGAAAAAAAGAGAAAAGATACAGGAATGAAAGAGGTGACAACACTACAGATACCACAAATATTAAAAGGATAATAAGCAAACGTGATGAACTTCATGCCAATAAATGTAATAGCTTAGACAAATTGATATAATCCTTGAAAAACATAAATTTCCAAAGCTCACTAAAAATATTAATTAGGATTTACTGACAGGAAAGGACTCTGGCACACCAGAGTATTAGGACATGTTCTATTCTTCCCCTTAGAAAAAGCTCATGAGGCTGGGCACAGTGGCTCACACCTGTAATCCTAACAGTTTGGGAGGCCGAGCAGGAGGCTAAGGCGAGAGGATGGCTTGAGGTCAGGAGTTCAAGACCAGCCTGAGCAAGAGTCGGACCCTGTCTCTACAAAAAATTAGAAAAACTAGCTGGGTGTGGTGGCACATGCCTGTAGTCCCACCTACTAGGAAAGCTGAGATAGGAGGATTGCTTGAACCCAGGAGTTTGAGAGTGCAATAAGCTACCAAGACGCTATTGCACTCTAGCTGGGGAAACAGAGTGAGACTCTGGCAAAAAAAGAAAAAAAAAAGAAAAAGAAAAAGAGAAAGCTCATGATCTCCAGAAATACCAAATAAAACAGAGCTTAAAGTTGAATTAATTGAGGAAATGCCTTCTGACTTAGATTAAAATAGATTTAAATAAAGTATGTCCAGAATAGATGATCTGGCTCAACCACTTACTAGTTATACCTATCCTTGTCAGAAATCATAATCTTATCCTTAATTTTGAAATTATATTTAAATTTGTATTTTTCGAGACAGAGTCTGGCTCTGTCTCCCTATGTGAAGCGTGGTGGTGTCATCATGGCTCACTGCAACTTCCAACTCCTGGGCTCAAGCAATCCTCCTGTCTCAGCCTCCCATGTAGCTGGGACTACAGGTTAATTTTTCTATTTTTAATAGAGACAGGGTCTTGCTCTTGCTCAGACTGGTCTTGAACTTCTGAGCTCAAGCAATCCTCCCACCTCGGCCTCCCAGAGTGCTAGGATTACAGGCGTGAGCGCCCACACCTGGACTAAATTTGTACTATTTTATTTAATAATGACATAATAGCAGGCCAACATAACTCTTTTTATATATAAGGACTGGGAATAAATGTTATTTGGAATCTGAAAAACATGTTCTACTGAGCAAAGATGTTTCAGGAAAAAGAGACCTCATAAGCGTAACCACAGGTGATTTTTATTTTTAAACATTTTTCACCACAGAAGAAAATGTCCAGAGTTCTCCCTCTATTCAAGCCCATCCCATACACAGAATCTCCTCCTAGTCTCTACAGTTATTAAACTACAACTACTAAAAAGTAAAAATTCTGGCTGGGCTCAGTGGCTCATGCCTATAATCCCAGCACTTTGGGAGGCCAAGGCGGGAGGATCACTCGAGACCAGGAGTTGAAGACTAGACAGAGCAACACAGCAAGACCCTGTCTCTACCAAAAAAAAAAAAAA
>NW_012142745.1:4557496-4559122 GCF_000956105.1 Propithecus coquereli
CACCACTAAGAACATAGAGAAACAGCAAAAGTGTCAACAAAGTAAAATAAAGATGATTCACCAAATAAAAGAAATACAACTTCTTATAGGATAATGACTCAAAAGCTAAATTCCATGGGCACCCAAGTCCACATGAGAATGAGAGTTATATTATAAAAACAAATAAAAAACATTCAGAGACCATCGGAAACTGTGATTAAAAATTAGAAGGGATAATAGGTACGATGGGAAGTAATCTAGTGACGGTAAAGGTAAAACAGTGCAGTAGAATGAAAACAACCAAGAGGGAGAAAAGAAACACCTCTAGAATAATAATTTTTAATGCAGTGGCAAAGAGCTCAGAATACTTCAATCACCACATCATAGCAGAGAATAACAGACTGTCTTAAGACAACCATTGACAACAGGTTAAATTTTATTCCCTAAGTTTATTACAGCAGGGAACTGTAAATATATTTAAGAAATTTTCAATCAAAATGATTAAAAGTTGTATTCTAATGTTACCCTTTAATTATCTGCAAATGCCACTTAACCAGAATTCCACTATATCCACCAACAACCTGCTAAAATGACTGATGGATTTCTGTCAAAATATGTAATGATTTTTGTTTCATATGATGTTCTCCCACTGCCACAATATGAGCAGTTCAAATTATTGCCCAGTTAAGAATTGTATGCACACTTACATGGTATGCAGAGGAATTCACTTTTGGGCACTAAGCATTATGTGCCCAAGTCACATGTGCCAGCACGCCTGGCTAATTTTTTAGCCTGAGGAACCACAGAGGTTCGCGCAATGCGGGGACCATGCAAGGTGGTGCTGGGCCCCAAAGAGCATCTACCCTGGGCATTTGAAACTTAGGAGACAAATTTTTTGAATTAGGAAAATAAAAAAAATGAGAAAGAAGAGGAAGAGGACAAGGAAGGAGCAGGAGGGGGAAAAAGAGGAGGGGGATGGGGAGAGGCAGAAAGAGGCAGCAGAGGATGAATTCGAATTTAAATAATATTCAATCGAAGGTGTCAATAAAATTACTGCTTTTTAGTGAAGAAAGCAGAGTCACCTCACAGGGGACAGCAGATTTCAGGAGGGACCTATATAAAGAAGGGGAGATAATATGGTAACCAGACAAATGAAAGCATCTGAACACAGCAGTCCTCCCTTATCTGCAGGGAGTATGTTCCAAGACCCTCGGTGGATGCTGGAAACCTCAGATAGTACCAAATCCTTTATATACTATGTTTTTTCCTATACATACATTCCTGTGAGAAAGTCTGATTTATAAATCAGGCACAGTCAGAGATTAACAATAATAATAAAATATAATAACAATTTACTGTAATAAAAGTTACGGGAATGTTGTATGTGTCTCTCTCTCAAAATAGCTTATTGTACCATACTCATCTATTTTCAGACCACAGTTTCCAGTGGATAATTGAAACTGTGGAAACAAAACTGCAGATAAGCCGGACGTGGTGTGGCTCATGCCTGTAATCAATCCTAGCACTCTGGGAGGCCGAGGCGGGAGGATCGCTCGAGGTCAGGAGTTCAAGACCAGCCTGAGCAAGAGTGAGACCCTGTCTCTACTAAAAATAGAAAGAAATTATCTGGACAACTAAAAATACATA
>NW_012142745.1:4560097-4564644 GCF_000956105.1 Propithecus coquereli
TTCATAATCATCTTTATAAGCAATTCCTCAGAAAATATGAGATTACTTTACAAGGTCACTGTATATAGTAATAAATTCACACTAGTTAAATAGGCATGAAGGAAGGTGGAGGGGGCAAAGACGAGCAGAGGAGGAGGAACTGGAGGTAACGAGGCAGTGCAGCTCTGGGCAAAGCAACATTTCCACTGCTTCCCAGGTCCGTTTCCATGGTTAACCTGCAAAAAGGGGGAGCTCACTCTCACTCTGGGTTATGTAACACATTCTATACATCTCCACAGCATTAGCCTTATAACTTGAGGTGACTGAAGCATAAACTCCTTTTTGAGATTTTCATCAAAGCAGCAAACACTTTTAGAACTGGAGCTCAGTCCCCTGAACACAGAAACCACAATGGCCCACAAACATATCATCTTAGCCTAACTATAAAGTAACTAAGATAAAATAGTATCAACCCCTGAAAAATGAGCTTACACACAGAATATTTGAGAAACAAATATTCAAATACATACAATTTCATCAAGTTCCAGACCAAATTCAAAACATAGCTCATCAAATTCTTCGTCGGCTAGGGAAAAAAAAAAGGAGATTGTTAATTTTAACCTGTTCAGCATAAATGAAAATTGTATATAAACTGCATTTTATTATTAATTGCCTTACACCAGGAATACTAAATATCAGGCATCAGATATCATCATTTAAAAACAAACAAAAAACCTTAGTCAAAAAATTTTCAAAAGATAAAAAAAGAAAAACAAAACTATTAAAGGGATGATTAATCTAAAGAAATATCAACCACAGGATTAGGTTACACACACTGGGAAGTTTGCATGTACATGAGGGGAAAAACAACCTGTTCAGTAGGGATCAAATATAAACTAGGCTCCAAATCACAGATCCAACACAATGGAAAGTCATATACATTCTATCATCTAAAATTCTCTGTGTGGCCTGACATTTGGCTTTGGAGTCAAGCCAATCAGAGTTTGAATTCTTTCCCACTTATTAGGTCTGAGAGCTTGGCAATTTATGTAAACTTTCTTGGCACCTTATGTAAATTTTACGGATACCTCACCTACAAAGTGGTATTTTACAGCCATTTATAGCATGGAACTGTTGGAAAGATTTACATGAGATCATGCAAAAAATGGACCTGGCATAGTACCCTGAAACACAGAAGGTCTGCAATAATAGATAGTTCTCTTCCTTATTTTAAAATTCCATTCTGCTTGGCTTTGCTATGTGATATGGCATTTTCAGGGTTTTTACATTATCAAAAATTGAACACAAACTGCCATTACCAGTATATTCTAGTGAAAAGCTGGTCTTAAGACTCCTTATCCATACAGTGAACTTCAATTCAATTTAACAAATACTAGGCACTCATTTTATGCCAGGCACTATAGTAAGTACCAGGGCTACAAAGATAAATAAAACACAATTCTTACCGTAAGTACTTCTTCCTCTAGTAAAGAAACCAGATGTGTAAATAAATATATAATGATGTTAAGTACAAGGTACAGGGGTGGCAGAAAGGAAGTAACAGCTCCACTTAGGGTCAGCTAAAGCTTCACAGAAATGATGAGTTCATTAGGTAGAGACTGTGGAGAGTGAAACAGCATGGCAAGTTTGGAAACTCTTAAGTAGTTCCATATGGATGAAACATAAGGTTCTTATCAGGAAGAGAGGCGATGGAACAAGTAGAAAGAGGCCAACTCATAACATGCCAAGGGATTTGCCCTCTGTCCTACAAGCAGGCAATGGGGAGTTACACTGAAGGATTTCTCTGCTGGGCAAAAGCATGATTAGATTGACATTTGAAGGACTGGTGGTAGGGCGGAAGAGGCTCCGGCAAGGAGTCTATTGCAATAGCACAGATGAGATACAGTGAGGGCTTCATTTAGCAGCAGCAGTGAGTAGGAGGAAGAAGGAACTGATATAAGAAACGTTAAGGACACAGAATCTATAAGGCTCAATGGCTGATTGATAGGATGTAGGAACAGTGAGTTAGTAGGAGTCTAGGGTGACTCCCAGATATGTGGTTTGGGGGAACAAGTAGATGAGGGTATCATTAACTAGGGCAGGTAATAACAGAGGTACCCAGCCTCCAAGACGGCTCCCAGTGATCTCTACCTCCTAATATTCATGCCCTTGAGTGAACTGAGGTCTGAAGCAACCATGAGTGAGCAGATGGAAGCAGATTCTCCAGCCCATCCAAGCCTTGAGATGACAGCAACCCTAGCTAACAGCCTAACTGCAAAGTGGTGAGAGACCCAGAGCCAGAACCACCTTGATAAGCCACTCCCTGACTCCTCTCAGTAACTGCGTGAAATAATAAAGGCTTGTTGGTTTACACTTCTAAATATTGGGGTAATTTGTCATGTAGCACTAGATTACTAATACAGACTTTAGTCCCTGGAAGTGGAGTGCTACCACAACAAAAACCAAAAACATGGCAGTGGCTTTGTAACCAAGCAAGCTTTGAGGAGTATAAATGAAAACCTATAAGGGCCTTCAAAAAGCTGTTAATAGAAGCCTCATAGTCTTTGATAAGGATGCAGGTGAGGACACGGAGGAAAGTGAGGTAATGTTATCGGAAACTGGAAGGGAATCCCTGTTACACAGAGGAGAAAGTTTAGCAACACTGTTGCTTGCAGTTATGTGGAGTATAAAAAATGTATCTAATCAACTCAACGATGTAATCAAGATTTCCAACCAGTGCTCAGTGCCACCTGGTTTTTTCTTGCTGTTCATGTGACAGAAGCAATAAACTAAAAGAAGGGCTGTTAAACAAAAAGGAGCCAGGATGATTTTTGATGATTTTTAAAATTCTCAGCCTCTCCAGATGTAAAACAATATTAAATTAAGAAATAACTTTGGAGGTTGAGCAAAAAACAAATCCAAGACATCACCAGGAAAACATGGACCAAAGATAAAGTTAAGGGTATCATCATAAAATCTTGAGACTCAGAAAGATCAAAGGTACTATTCATTGAAACAACAGGTGCTATAAAGAAATACAAAGGGAGATGGGTGTGTTGGCTCATGCCTGTAATCCCAGCACTTTGAGAGGCTAAGGCAGGAGGATCTCTAGAAGCCAGGAGTTCAAGACCAGCCTGGGCAACACAGCAAGACCTCATCTCTACAAAAAGTAAAAAAACAAAAAAAATTAGCTGGGAGTAGTGGTGCATGCCTGTAGTCCCAGCTACTCAGGAGGCTGAGGCAGGAGGATTGTTTCAGCTCAGGCATTCGAGGCTGCAGTAAGCTATTATCATACCAGTAGCCTGGCCAACACAGACCCTGTCTCTAAAAAAAAAAATATAAAAAGATGTGCCTCACAAAATCCAACTAATCACACAATAGAGCTTAATTAAGAGAACTATATCAGCACAAACCCAAAGTACAGACCAGCTTACTTCAGAGATTTGTGGGTGGTGTGGCTTTTAACTAATGAAATAGAAGCCAGTAAAATTCACCTAAGACCCACTACGTTTTTAGGAGAAATACACATGCAGAATCATTGCCAGCCTGAACTAAAAGGGACAAAAAATAAGACAAAATGAAGTCTCTGAACCCCCAAGATTCTATTAGCAGGAAGTAGACTGAGAAAACTAATCAGGCGTAAAGAGCATGCTTTCTAGGGAATCACTCAGAGGGTGGAATTATGAGCCCAAAGGACAGGGCAGAGAGCCATGGAGAATTATCTCAGGTCGTCAGACCTAACCAAGAACATCCAATATTTGCCATTCAATTTCAGAACTGCCACGAACCAGTGACTCCTTTGTGTCTCCCATTTTCCTCCCTTTGGACGAGGAATATCTACAGTAGTTAGTCTATGCCTGTTCCACCATTGTATATTAGGTATGTATGGGGCAGGTAACTTGTCTCTTGAGTCTCTCAGACCAAGAGTTAACCGTACTCAAGGAGCTCTACTTAAGGAACTACACCGGAGAAGCCTCATCCACATCTGCATCTGATTTAGATGATGAGGTTCTGGATTTTGAGCTGTTGCTGTAATGGGATGATACTTCTGGGGGCCTTGGGAGGGGTTGAATATATTTTGCATGTAGGAAGAACATGAATCACTGAAGGCCAGAAGGGGGGCTGTGGCAGTCGGCCTCCAAGACGGTCTTCAATGATACCCTCCTCCTGGTATTCATGCCCTTGTATTGTTCCCTTCTACACTGTGCTAGGATTGGTCTGTGACCAAGAGAATGTGAAAAGGGCTAATATATCACTTCAGAGTTGTTACTAAAAACTGAGGCTTCTATCTTGAGCAGTCTCTTACTTACCTGCTCTTTCGTACCTCTTGCTCTGGGGCAAACAAGCTAACAAACATGCTGTTAGAGTCCTATGAAGAGGCCAAGGTGGGAGGAACTGATGCCTCTGGCCAAAAATCAGCAAGGAAGGAACTGAGGACTGACAAAAATTACTTCCATTGGCAGCAGCTTCTCCTGCGCTAGTTAGACCTTGAGATAACTACAGATTTGTCTGATACCTTGACCACAACCTGGTGAGAGATCCACAGCCAAAACCACTCTACTAAGCCA
>NW_012142745.1:4566514-4573799 GCF_000956105.1 Propithecus coquereli
AAATAAATTTCAGGTTTAGACTAGGGTCCCATCCCCAAGGTATCTCATCACATGTATACAAATATTCCAAAATCTGGAAAACTCCTAAACACTCCTGGGCCCAAGCATTTTGGATAAGGGATAATCAACCTGTATAAATACCATTAGGATATGGCTTATAAGGATCTGTAAGAAATATAAGCAAGCATATTATAAAATAAAAAGTGATTCGGGAATTAGAGCTGAAAGCAAAGGGTAAGGGCATTATCACTACTTTCAAGGATTTATGGCAGAACCTTATGGAGAAGAACACTTCAAGAATAGATAATATCTAAAAGTGCACCTTTACGAAACTTTTTTAAAGGCTAACTTTATATTCACAGTAACAGTAATATCTTATTTTGTGAAGCAGTGTCTTTATTGAACCGATTAGGGCTTTGCTATCACATTGAGCCCTAAAACCAAGCAACAGCTCCCACAAACCAGTTGCTATAGCCTTTATACAAGCTGAAAATCACAGGGTGCTACAGCTGTGTGGTAACTGACAACTGCACTTAATAGTCCCCCCCCGCGTTTTTCAGTGGTTGTTTTTAGAACCTGCAAGAGATGAAGTGTAGCATGAAGACCAGGCCCACAGAATAAAAACTCGCTGTCATTTAGGTCTCGGCTCAAATGTTACCACTCCATCTCATGTTGTTCTTAGCATAACACCTTTTCTTTCCTTGATAGCATTTAGCATTATCCGAAACCATCTTATTAATGTGCTGGTTAGTTACTGTCGGCCTCCTTCATCAGAATGAGAACGTGGACCTTACGTGTAATGTGCACAGCTGTAGTCTCAAGCTATTAGAACAGTGCCTGACACGTAACAGGCGCTCAGTAAACACTACTAACAGAAAGCAAACACAGATGGAATGCCGCCCCCACCCACGCCCCTCTTCCAAACTCCTGCTCCCACCGCCTCACAAACTGAGTTCCCACAGTGCTTTTTTTATTGCACTGAACGGGTTACACTCGGAATGCAACCCGAGGCTTCCTGCCTAGTCTATCCCCCTGGCACGGCTGTCAGGGAAGGCACGCAATAGGCGCTCGATGCAAGTTCGCTGAATGAATGACACTGGACCCGGGCAAGTGCGAGTGGTGCAATGGCAGCCGATGCGATGCCGGTCCCGAGAGGTTACCACAGCCAGGTCCGACCTCCTCGTTCGTCACCCCTCCCGGTGTACACTCCCACCGCCCAAGGCCAACACCTGCAGGGCAGCAAGAACGTTGCCACGATACCCTATGGGAGGAGAGCCCAGCCTCCGAGAAGAGGCGTAGGCCTCACATTATGCGGCTGGCACTCACTGTAGGTCCGGCCCAGGGCTTGGAAAAGCAGATCGCGCTTCACGCTAACAGTCGGCATGGCGAGTCGGACCCACAGCGCCTGCGCGGCGAGCCTGCCTGGGCTCAGCGACCGAAGTGCGTAGGACCCAGACCCGCTTGTGCGGGCTGTCTTCAATATTGCCAGTCTGCTTCCAATAGTTCTGCTCTAATTTTTCATCTGAAAACAAGTACATTGGAACCATCCAGCTCATTAAATATAGATGTATTGTAATAATAACTGAGAAGCTCGTAGAAGAGATAGAATTGTCTAGACTTGGCTACGACTTGACAGGCAATAAAATAGACCGATCCTGAAGTCCCAGATGCCTCTAACGCAGGAAAGGAAAAGGACGCCAAATTAGGTGAGTGGGGCGAGAGAGGGGCGGGTCCAAGGGGGGGGAGGGGTCTCCAGGTGGAACACTGCCTGGAGGCGGTGAGAACCCGAGTGGGCGGGGCCTAAGGGTTCCCGCCATGAAGGGTGTGTAAATGCAAGTGGAGAAGAGGGCTATTTACTGACCTCAATTTTTACTTCATTCTTTAATCTCTCTTGTCCTCTTATAAGTGATATACCTGTGCTTGCTTTGAACGTGACAGCAGCCCCATAAGGAAACAGGCTATCTATTCAGTGCTCTCTACAGGCAGATAATGTTCTCGTCCTCTGCCAACATTAGATTTCCTCCTTAAAACAGGCCTGAATGTAATAGGCCGAATAATGTCCCCCCAAAATATCAGGCCCGAATCTCTGCAACCTATAAATGTTACTTCATGTGGAAACAGGGTCTTTGCAGATTAAGTTAAGGAATTTGAGATGGAGAGATTACCCTGGAATTATAAAGATGGGATCTAAATGCAATCACAAGTAGCCTTATAAGTGGCAGGCAGAGGGATACAATATAACCATGGAGGCAGAGATTGGAGTGTGGCAGCCACAAACAAGGATGCCAGCAACCTCCAGAAATTAGCAGAGACAAGGATAGATTCTCCCGTACCCTGTGGAGCAGCCCTATATACACTGTGAGTTTGGTCCAGCGAAACTGATTTTGGGTTTCTGGCCTCCAGAACTATAAGAGAATAAATTTTTGGTTTAAGTCAACAAGTTTGTGGCAATTGGTTTTACCATCCAAGGGTAACTAAAATGCCAAGGTAGGTATTACCATTACCCTAGTTTTACAGATGATGAAACTAAGGCACAAACTGGCAGTTCCAGTAGACGACCTTACCCTTATCCTCTCCACTATAGAACGAGCGAGGGCTTCTTCCAAGGCCCTTCACGTGAGGAAGCCGAAGTGGGGCCAGATTTAGGCCACCCTGTTAATCAAGCAATTTTTCACTATACAGTATTTGCTTCCCTCCATAGCTACGGACAGTCCCTTCCCAGCGACTAACGTAACATATTGGGAACACCCATAAATGGCAAACATCCCCAAATGCCAAATACAATTTTCCTCTCAAAATTGGTGGAAAAATTTTCCTCTCAAAATTATTGCATGCTGACCTGCTGTGCTCTGAGCACGCAAAGTGTTCTGTGGCTTCTGAACCTCAGTATCCTCATCTATAAAATAGGGATAATAATATACACCTTAGAGAATTATTGTAAGGATTACAAATAATAGTCATAAATAACTAGTGTAGTTTTTATCATGTCATAGGTCCTGGAAATAAAGTATCTGTCATGATTGTTATCTATCTTCCTAGTCGGTTTCCTGCTAGTCTTAGACCACCAAGGGATATTCTGTTCCCATCTCTCACATCTTCCAAGTCATCCTTCCTGCTTTTTGTCATTGCACACATTACAAGTACTCTGTACCTTCTCTGTGACTAGCTAAACTGTTAGAAAATTCTAATGGAAAAGAGAAAACTAGGCCACAATGGCATTAGCTGACTGATAGGAAAGATACTTGGAAAATGTTGAGATAGTGTATCATGAAATGTAGGTAGGTGCTTCTTTCATCTAATTTTAGGGCCAGCCCAAGAGCAGGAATGAAATGTGAGCATTTTCTAGAAATGAAGGTGTCAGACACTCCTGCTAGAAACATAGATAGCAGTTTGTTTGACAATATGAATCAACATTTTAAACATGTTTTCTCTTTGATCCTGTCATTACACTATTGGAATTATTCTAAGGAAGTAATCAAACGAGTATTTCTCTCTTTGTAATATAAAAAATTTTGAAACAACCTAAACATCCAACAATATGAGTTTGATTAAATAAAGTGTGATACTTCCATGCAATACATTAAAAATGATGTTCCCTAGCTACATTTTTTAACACGGCAGTAAGTCCACAGCAAATGGTATGAAAATAAAGTTACTAAACAGTATGCTTAAAATGATCGATTTTTGTTTAAAAAGATGCATGTTAAGTATATGAGTGTGAACAAAAATAAAACAGCTATCATGATATACAACAAAATGTTAGCAGTGGCTATCTTTGGTTGGTGAGTTTTTTTATTATATCTTTTATATTTTGCAGAATTAGTTTTTTTTCTTTCTAAGAGACTAAGTCTCCCTCTGTCACCTAGGCTGTAGTGCAGTGACCCCATCATAACTCATTGCAGGCCTCCTGAGTAGCTGGAACTGCTGCACATTAGCCTGGCTAATTTTTTTTTTTTTTTTTAACTTAGAGACAGAGTCTCACAGTGTTGCTCAGGCTGATAGGTGGGATTACAGGTGTGAGCCACCATGCCTGGTCCAAGTATCACTTTTATTATGAGGAAGAAAAACAAGAGGCTCAGCACAGTGGCTCATGCCTGTCATCCTAGCACTTTGGGAAGCCAAAGCAAGAGGATTGCTTGAGGCCAGGAGTTCGAGACCAGCCTGAGCAAGAGTGAAACCCCATCTCTATAAAAAGCAGAAAAAATTAGCCAGGCATACTGGCACACACCTATAGTACCAGCTACACAGGAAGTTGAGGCAGAAGAATTGCTTGAGCCCAGGAGTTTGAGGTTCCAGTGAGCTATGATGACACCGCTTCACTCTAGCCCAAATGACAGAGAGAGACCCTGTCTCAAAACAAAACAAAAACAAAAAATGAGATTATTATCAAATACAATTATGTACACTTCCTTTTCCTGCCTAATCAGACATTGGTAGACAATCCAGCTCTCTCATCACCACATGGGATCAGAGCCTGCACAGGCTGACTGTTTTTGCCTGTTAAACATGTAATATTCACAGAGAAATTTCTGAAATGATTGTGTCACTTTCCTGTAATGGTTGTGAGTTGGGCAAGAGTTGAGAAAGAGATGCTGTCATGTCCAAAATTCTTTCTACATAGATCCTAAATTGCATCACTGGGTCTGATGACATTTTCTACTAGAGTAGCAGATAGTTTAAAGTGATACACTGTGCTCTTTCTCTCCAAAAACAAATATTGTCTACTCCCAACCTCAGTTTCGTCATCTATAAAATGTGGTAGTATGTCCTCAGATGGTTGTGAAGATTAGGTATGTGGAAACAACTTGAAGCCTTCAAAGTGCCAGACAAATATTAGATATTTATACTGAAGGTAATAAGCACAAATGATCTGAGACTATAAATTATCTCTGGTATTAAGCTTAGTAAAACTTGAGCTTCTATCTCCCACAGGGTGAGGCAGGGCTATCAATGCATGTAGCATAATAGACGATACAATTGACCATAATTGGCCTTGTTTTTACTTGCTGTGTATCCAGAACTGCTTCTTTTCTAGCCAAAATCTTATATGCCTTTCCTATAAATTTCCTGGGGCACTCTTCTCTCTGTAGACTACTATGAAACTGTAGATTACTCTGAAACTTTCAGGACATGACCAAAGTCCATCTATCTTCTTAGGTTTCTATTGCTAGAGCCATCTGGAACCAGGAATGTCTGCTAGACCCGCCAAGAATCAGGGTGGTCAGTACTATTACTTCCTGTTTGTCAAAACAATGGTTCTTTTTTATCGTATTTTTAAAATAAACCCATTAGGCATTTTATATTATTGACCATTCGCTCATTCTCGAAATTCCCCTTCCTTGGTTTTTCTGACTCAAAACTCTTTGGATTTTTCTACTGATACTACATGAGAGACAATGCAATATAGTGTTAAGAGTTTGATAAGTTAGTCACAGATTAAAATCCTGGATCTATTGTTTGCTAACTGAGCCCTTGTCCACTTACTGAATACTGCTCAGCCTCAGTTCCTCATCTACAACATGAGGACAATAATAAAACCTACCCCATAGGTATACCTTCGGATGGTTATGAGAATTTTAAGATAAATAGTTCATGTTAGTGTTTGGACTATCATGAACACTCAATAAATATTAACTCTCTCACAGCCTCTTCTGCCTCCTACACTACACTTTCCTTTCCTTCAGTGGTGTTCTTTAAGAGTTATATGCTTAGTGATCTTCTCCCTGAGTGAGCTCCTCAGCTTCCACTAAACATAGATGGCTCCCATTCTAATCTCCAGCTTACATTCCTCTTCTGTGCATATTTCTTTTCTTTTCTTTCTTTCTTTTTTTTTTCTTTGAAGACACAAGGCCTAGCTATGTTGCCCAGGCTGGTCTCGGTGGACTCCTCAAATGATCCTCCCACCTCAGTCTCCCTAAATGCCGGAATTATAGGCATGAACCACCATGCCCAGCCACCCTGTGCATATTTCTCACCAGCGTCTGCACCCGAATGCTCAACATGCTGGCATCTCATACTCAGTATGTCAAAAACCAAACTTACCCATATACCCCTAAGACTTGTTCTTCCCCATGTACTCCGCTCCTTTCAACGTCATCACCACTCACCAAGTTATCCAAGTAAGAAATACTGAAGTCGACCTAACTCTTCCTTCCTCATTTCTGTCTTCTAACTGGTTTTGATCATAGAAACTTGGCATAACCTGCCCAGCATTTTCTTTCTCAGCCACAGGGTGTCTTACTCTGTTTTGCTATAAAGAAATAGCAAAAGAGACTGGGTAATCTATAAAGAAAAAGTTTATTTGGCTCATGGTTCTGCAGCTTGTACAAGAAGCATGGCTTCAGCATCTGCTTCTGGTGGGGGCTTCCAGGAGCTTCCAAATCGAAGCATAAGGCAAAATGGGAGCAGGCATGTCACACAGCAAGAGAAGGAGCAAGAGAGGAGGAAGTGCCACGCTCTTTTACACAACCAGCTCTCGCATGAACTAACCGAGTGAGAACTCACTCATTATCATGGGGAAGGCACCAAGCCATTCATGAGGGATCTGCCCCTGTGATCCAAACACCTCCCACCAGCTGCCCCCACCCCCAAATACTGGGAATCAAATTTCAACCTGAGATTTGAACGGGCCGAATATCCAAACTATATCACAGGGTAAACTTGAGAGCCACCATATTAGAACAATGGGAGCCTGTCTCTGCTTTTAGTGAATTTGTCCAGAGGAGGACACCTGATGCCAGCTGGATTTTGGACTTGGGACCACAGGGAACTTGAGTCCATTTGATTTAATGGTAGAAGCTATAACGTGCAAGTGTGGAGTCATTGGTGGCCATGTTTCCCACTCCATGGAGAAAACTAATCTGTGGTGAGATAAAATGACTCTGACAGCAAGAGAGAAGACAGTGGAGAGAAAGACCTAGAGGCATTTAAATCCCTGGTGTTCTTGAGACCAAGGTGTCTTCTTCCATTCCTGAAACTTGGTTGTCCAACAGGAAACAGCTCAGAATGAGCTGAGGGTTGGAAGGTTATAGCTGAGACTCAAAAGGTGAGACGTAGATGACCTCTGATGCAGGGTCCAAAACCATATTAAAGAGTTTGGACTTGAGAGCAATGGGAAGAAATTCAAGGATTTTAAGGCGAGAAATGATATGACTAATTTGGTATTTTGGAAAAATCATTTTGGGTATGTTTCAGAAAAGGGCTTAGGGGATGTTTGTTTGGAGGGTGAAACTCATGTCAAGGAGATCAGTTAGGAGCTTACAATGATCCAGGGGATAAATGATAG
>NW_012142745.1:4573849-4578018 GCF_000956105.1 Propithecus coquereli
TTCTGTGCTCTGACCAGAAGGGATGGTGAGGGTGAGGCCATAGCCACCTGGCTGGTCTTGGGGCAGGGGCCTGGAACAGGGGAAAAGCTGAATGTCCTCCCCATTCATTGTGCAGATACGTTCCTATTAAGAATGGGATTGTAATACCATGTTTTCAGATTTTCAAATACAATGTACAAACAGCCGTGACCTTGTATCATTGTTACAATGCTCTGTTACACTTGCTCTGGAAGTGGCAAACATTTCAGATTTAAAAAAACAATAAATTAATAGACAACAGGAACTTGATCTCAAATATTGCTTCAAGTATAGTTCTGACGCTAGGCAAAGATTGCTACACTTATTTTGAATGTACAAACAGCCGTGACCTTGTATCATTGTTACAATGCTCTGTTACACTTGCTCTGGAAGTGGCAAACATTTCTGTCAAAAAAAAACAATAAATTAATATTATAGACTAGGAGAATCAACAGGTTATATACCAAGTAGCCATAAACACAGAAAGATATAAACATGAGTTCAAGCCCATGTACTAAATTGGACTGTTCTAGTCCATTCTGGCTGCTACAGTGAGATAGCATAGACTGGGTGGCTTATAAATAACAGCCGACTTCTCAGTGGGTCCTCACGTGGCAGAAGGAGTGAATGTATCCCTTGGGCCTCTTTCATAAGGGCACTAGTCTCATTCATGAGGGAGAAGCCCTCATGATTTAATCACCTTCCAAAGGTGCCACCTCTTAATGCCATGGCCTTGGGGGTTAGGACTTCAACATGTGAATTTTGGGGGGACACAAACATTCAGACTATAGCATAAATCTTCTTGGAAACTGGAACTAAGTGATGGAGTTTGCTTTGCCACGCCACCAAGGACACTGGTTTTTGAGTTGCTTACAGCCACTTTCTTTCCAGAGGCTGCCTTGGACCCAGGTCAGTGGCAGTAGCCTCCCAGGCTCTTTCTTCTTGTTTCCTACCTTGCGTGGGTTGCTGGAGCCCCAGGTAGGTTCCCAGGGCAAATGCAAATGAAGGTGTGGGAAAGGGTTATGGGAAGAGAAAGGATATTTAATAAATACTAGTGATTACCATCATAGGTTCTAAGAGTAATCACTCATAGTGTTATAATTTAAAGCAGCTGTCAGTGAAGCACATATTTTGCAGTGCAAACATCACATATTAACATTTATTAACTAATAGAAAGATAATAATTGAACTTATGGCCGGGTGTGGTGACTCACGCCTGTAATCCTAGCACTCTGGGAGGCCGAGGCGGGAGGATTGCTTGAGTTCAGGAGTTGAAACTAACCTGAGCAAGAGTGAAACCCTGTCTCTACTAAAAATAGGAAAAATTAGCTAGGCTTGGTGGCTCACACCTGTAGTCCCAGCTACTCTGGAGGCTGAGGCAGGAGGATTGTTTGAGCCCAGGAGTTTGAGGTTGTTGTGAGCTAGGCTGACACCACAGCACTCTAGCCCAGAGTGAGACTGTGTCTCAAAAAAAAAAAAAAAATCGAACTTATATTAATGGAGTTTTCAAAGGAGAATGTTCAAGGAAGGAAGGCAGGAATGGTGCATATGGTCTGAGACCTTGTGTATATCTATAGCAACAAGAAAATTTGGAGGAAAAGAAACCTTGGACCATAATCATGGTGGCTGCAAAGCCTCACTATCTAAGGCAAGACTCTGCAACTCTCCTCAGAACAAATATACCCAAGCCCTGTCAGATTGATAAAATGGTTAACTGAGAAAACAATATGAAAACAGAGGGGCCAGAGCAAATTTATTAAAATTTGTTCAAGAGGGCCTTGAAAACAGAACTTCTCGAAGGACATTTGTTGAAACTACCATAGTGATGGCCTTCTATTTGACTTTAACGAGAGCTGGTCATTCTCAGTGGGGTGTGTGTGTGTGTGTGTGTGTGTGTGTGTGTGTGAGAGAGAGAGAGAGAGAGAGAGAGAGTGCGTGAATATTTTCTTCTTCTTTTTTTTTTTGAACAGAGTCTCACTCTGTTGCCTGGGCTAGAGTGCCATGGCATCAGCCTAGTTCACAGCATCCTCAAACTTCTGGGCTCAAGCAATCCTCCTGCTTCAGCCTCTCGAGTAGCTGGGAATATAGGTGTGGACCACGATGCCCGATTAATTTTTCTATTTTTAGTTGTCCAGCTAATTTCTTTCTATTTTTAGTAGAGACAGGGCCTTGCTCTTGCTCATGCTGGTCTCAAACTCCTGACCTCGAGCGATCCTCCCGCCTCAGCCTCCCAGAGTGCTAGGATTACAGGCATGAGCCACTACACGTAGCCGAGAATATTTTCTTTTATGATTAATGTATCATATGAAAATCACAACTGTGACCTTTGGCCTAAAATGTCCTTTCTAAGGACTCTCAATCTAGAAAGAATACTATTTCCTTTTTAACTTAGCAATGGGAACTTTTAACATAAGTTACCGTAAAATGCAATATGGAAAAACATTGTCACCTTCTTGCTAGTAGAGTTAGATATAGTAAAATTCAAAGAAAAGAAAAACAAGGAAGTGACTTTTCATTATTCATTTCCAAGATTAGGTTTTCATAATCTTTGAGGCAATCTGAACTTCTTATTTCTTCATTAGAGTTGAGAAGTACTAAGTCAGTGGAATCTCAGATCTTCAACAGGACTGTGTTGGTCTCCTGTCCCCAGGACTTGCCACAGCAGTGGTGCTTGATACATTTTGTCCAATTATTATAAATGTATCTATTATGTACTCCTGTATAGCCAACGCCAAGCACATAGAAACAAAGCTGATCCTTCTGCCAAATGTAATTTTCTTTGATGATTTGCCAAAATATTTGTGGATTGACTGGATAACTAACCCCAACCCAACCTGACAAGTTTGGTCTTTAGCATTCTTCTATGCACCCTTCAGTGATTTGTTCCTCTGTTTCGACAACACTCCCATCCTTCTTATAATAACATTGTTTGAGAAACAGTTTAGTGTGGCAGTTACTTGCTTAGGCTCTGGAAACCATTGGCTCTTACAGAGGAATTGTTATGAATAGCTCGATGAATTAAAACTTTCTCGCCATGTCAATCCAATGATCACTTAACTCCAGAAACCTGGCACACAATATGTACACAAATAAATACACGTTGAATGTCAAAAGAATGAGTAAATGATTAAATTGTTAATTGAAGTGGTGAAGGACTATTGCATTGACTGAGTCCTAGTGGGTCCATGCTTTCTTTGCCTCAATGGGCTGTGATGGGGTATGATGGCTCTTTTCTATCAGCTGAGTGCTCTGGGAAAGTAACAAAAGCATTATTAAGTATAACACGATAAACTTCAAGTGAGTAGGATCAGGAATTCTGGGTGTTTTGCTCTTCATATTTACCTATAGATTAGGAATCCAATTAACCACCCAGTCCTACCATTTCTATCTCCCATGCGTATCTCAAATCTATCTCTATTCTCTCTTGCT
Source organism: Propithecus coquereli (assembly GCF_000956105.1). NCBI lineage: Eukaryota > Metazoa > Chordata > Mammalia > Primates > Indriidae > Propithecus > Propithecus coquereli. The sequence continues at coordinate 4,577,297 of NW_012142745.1, forward strand.
TCCAAGTAGGCCAAGCCACCATCCTCTATACTTACCCTACATCCTTTCTTATTTCCTCTTCTGTGTGCCAGGCAGGAATCTTTGGACCATTTCTCTTCCTTACCTAAATTCACACCTTATGTTTTTTTCCAATCTTAATGGCTTTGGATACTCTCAGAACTCTGACGTTTACCGTTATGAATTGAATTCTGCTCTCTGTTTCTCCAAATATGTTGAAGTCCTAACCCACAGTAACTAGGCTGTGAGCCCCAGTGGTGAGTAAGAGACCTTTCTCATTCACCACTGTAGTCCATCCCCACTCCCTACCCAGTGTCTCACATATAGAAGCCTTTCCGCAAACAGTCAATGAATGAATGCGTATGAATTCTTTTGTGTGAATGCCCAATGCAAAGCAGGCACTCCATAAATGTTGGTTTCACGTTTGATTCAGTTGATGAAGGGATGACTAGTTTTTCCAGGTTTTAGAGAAAACTGCATTTGAATCTTTCTACTCTGCTGCTTACTGGCTGTGTGATTTCCTTTGCTGCACAGCTGGAGCTAATGCTTATTTTGTAGGGTTGCTGTAGAAAGAGAGAGGTTTATGAAGCGCTCTGCACAGTGTCTGACAGAGTGTGTATTTGTAGTATCCCCACTTAGCACTGGGAAAGGGTTCAAGGAAAAAATCCAAAAGGGAATAAGAAAGTGACTTCTAAACTAGGAAAAAATCCCCAAACAAGTTTTGC
>NW_012142745.1:4578448-4581226 GCF_000956105.1 Propithecus coquereli
TTCCAGATTTTCTCCAGCAATGACTTGGCAGCCACTTGCCACTTGGAGTTTTTCAACTCTACAGTGTCAACGATAAAAAGACCAAACTCTGTAAAATAATTTTAAAGAGATTTACTCTCAGCCAAATTTGAGGACCATGACCCAGAGCCACGCCCAAGAGGCCTTGAGCGAGTGGACTCTCTGTGGCTGGGTTACAGTTTGGCTTTATACATTTCAGGGAGACAGAGGTTACAAGTGAAGTTATAAATCAATGGGAGGTTATAATACATGGGAGGCATACATAAGTTTGGCCCAAAAAGGTGGGCCATCTTGAAGCAGGGGTTTACAGGTTACAGGTGAGTTGAAAGATTCTTTGGCTTGAAATTGGTTAAAGACATGAAGCTTTTTCTAAAGGCTTGGAAGGCTTTCAACATAAGGAGCTGTTCATCAGATAAGCCACTTGACATAGATCTGTTGTGTGAATTGAGGACCTGCAGGTTTGTCTTGCATACCCTTAGACCTGTTAATGGGTTACAAAAGATGTCTCCAAGAAGGGAGGGGGAGCATGGTGAGGCATGTCTGACCTCCCTCCTCCTGGCAGACAATTTAGCTTTAGGATATTCCTTTGGCCATGTGGGGGTCCATGTAGTTGGCTGGTGGGGGGTGAGCCTTAAAATTTTATTTTAGTTCACAACGGTAATTAATATTTATAAAGAAAATGTGGTGGGCGCCAACAAGGATTAGGCACTATTTAGAATCTATCTATCCATTTAACACATCATAATTGAAACCCTTCAAAGTCTTATACTGCTCTTAGGATACAGACTCGAACCCTAAACACAATCTGCAAGGGTCTGGCCCTCGCCCACCATTTCTGCCTCATCTCACCCCAATCTCACCCTTGTTCCCTGAGCTCCCACTATACTGATGTTTGAGTTTCAGCCACAGGACCTTTGCACCTGTGCTTCCCTTTGCCTGGACGACCCTCTCAGTTCCCTAGATTCATGATTATAGCTCAAGTCCAGGGCACTTCTTCAGACACCTCCTTGACCTTCCAGTCTTGGTTCTAGAATCTTTTTCCAGTCACTCACAGTAGGGTCTCACTTGTAATTACACACCCAGTTGTGTAGTTATTTTGCTTATATCTGTTTCTTCTCAAACTGTACTCTCTGAACAAGACAATGGATGACTTGGTTATCCCTTGTCTCCCCAGCGCCTAGGATGGTGCTTGCCAGGTAGTAGGTGCTCAATAAATGTGGTTTGAATGAATGAATAAATGAAAGATTTCCAGGACTCGTTCACAGATCTGTAGACACAGGAGTGAGGAAGCCAGGTCCCGGGCCCCCACCTCCAGGAGGTTGGGGTGGTATGGGACATAGACCAATAAGCTAAGAAGCTAAGTCCCGCTCCTTTCTCCAGCTGGTGCGCGATTGCTACCACTAACCCTTCCCTGGTCGTAGAGGATTCTGGAGGAAGGGGTGGGTTTAAGGGCGGATGCTGAAGGCTAGCGCACGGTGATCGATCAGCTGAACAATGAATGGTCAGATCCTGGTGGAGATCTCACTCAGGTCCTCGACAAGGCGCCAGGACTTCGCGCTGCCAGGCCCGGGCGGGCCGCCAGGTGACCCAGCTTGCAGTCCCTCGTGCCCTACGTGGCGCGCTCTCCCCAGCGCCCGGCGCGCAGCAGCTGCTGCGGGGTCTGGACTCTCGGGGCCCCGCTTGCGCCAGGCGCGCGTGATTGGCAGCCGCCAGCCCTAGCCCCAGCCCCGGAGCGCCTTCCCACCCAAGGCGAAGTCCAGTCCCCGCCTGCTCTCCAGTCTCCGCCTCCTCGTCTCCGCCTGGCGGGTACCCCGCGCGGAGCTCGGATCCGGCCGCGCACTTTACGCAGGTGCCACGGAGCAGCGAGGGTACAGGCGGCCGCGGTGGGCGCCGGGGGCCAGGCCATGAAGGTCGAGTTTGCGCCACTCAACATCCCGCTGGCGCGGCGGCTGCAGACGGCGGCGGTGCTGCAGTGGGTCCTGTCCTTCCTGCTGCTGGGTAAGGACCCCGCGCCCGGGGCCGCGGTGCCTGGGCTGTGTCTCTTCCCTGCGGGACGTTCCCTGCCCGACACGTGCATAGAACCTTCCAACCCTGGCTCCCTGTCAGCCAGAGCAGGCAGGTCAAAGAGGGCGTTTGTGGCCAACGTGGCCTTTCCTCTTTGGTTTCTTTCTCCACGAGAAACTCATAGCCAACGACTGTTTACCAACTTTATGCCCCCCTGTGCTGTTTTTTAAAATTGAGGTGGACCTTGCCCATACAAAAAGGCATAGGTGATAAATAGCTCAATGGGTTTTGGCAGCTATATACACCCAAATGTAACCACGACCCAATCGAGCGCTTGAGCACGTTAGCCCCTCAACAAAAAGTTGGTAAATTCGTTTCTCGAACTGTTGATCCATAAATGGAAAAGTAATGCCTAAGGATTAAAAACCCAATTCCTTCGTCTCTCTGCCCTTATGACAAATAGCAGGGTTAACTTTTCCGTGTTTAAGATCTCCCGGATTGGCCTGTGGCTCACACCTGTAATCCTAGCACTCTGGGAGGCCGAGGTGGGAGGATCATTTGAACTCAGGAGTTGGAGACCAGCCTGAGCAAGAGTGAGACCCCGTCTCTACCAAAAAAAATAGAAAGAAATTGGCCAAACAACTAAAAATAGAAAAAATTAGCCGGGCATGGTGGCGCATCCCTGTAGTGCCAGCTACTCGGGAGGCTGAGGCAGGAGGATCGCTTGAGCCCAGGAGTTTGAGGTTGCTGTGAGCT
>NW_012142745.1:4581276-4584287 GCF_000956105.1 Propithecus coquereli
AAAAAAAAAAAAAAAAATAGATCTCCCGGATGCTGAAAGGTAAATACCTACCTGGGAAGACGACTGCGCCACTCGTTGGGTTGGGCTGGATTGAGTGGCTTCTTTCTGGCAATAATTCGACCCAGGAGTGTGCTCCAGCTGGTTCCCGAGTTAAGCTCGAGAAACGTACATGAGCCGAGTCATTAGATGGTGTAAAGGAGTTTACATGAGCGCTTTTCTCCCTCATGTTTGTTCTGCTCTTGGCGTAAATTGGGGTGGTGAGGGAGGAGAGAAGAACTTTGGGGTACCGCTTCTGTGGGAACTTAAACTCTCCTGAAGTCTAAAATCATTTGTATGCTGAAAGATCATGGATTGTACACTGCTGGGGCGGTAATAATATTAATCCCTTGGGGGGGAGGGGGGACAAGGGCAACATACGTAACCTAAACATCTGAACCCCCATAATATGCTGAAATAATAATAAAAAAATATTAAGCTCGTTGCATCGTGGAGTTTTACACCTTTGAAGCTGTTTTTACATTTTGAATGCCTGGATCGGTGGTTCTCAATCCTGGCCGCACATACGAATCTCTGAAGGAGCTTCTAAAATATGAGGATGCCCAGGCTCCACGCCTAGAATTCCTAATTCATTTGCTCCAGAATGGAGCCAGTGCATCCGGATTTTTTTTTAAAGAACTCTTCAGGTGACTCTAGTGTGCTGCTAGTGTTTACTGAATAAAGTAATTCCAAACATTAACTCATCAAGTTCTCACAGGCCAAACGGTGAGGGACGGTCGATAACATTATACTCCATTTTGCTCTGGACCTAAGGACAGTGGAGATAAGAACAGACAACCTTCTCCAGCACTTAGTATGTGCCATGTGTTGTTTTAAGCAACATCCGCTGTTAACTATGCACTCTTCACAACAACGCTATTTGGTAAGGACTATTCCTACACTCATTGTACCGATGAGGGAACTAAGAGGTGAAGTAGTAGTTGGAAGACCTGGATGCAAACCCAAGTATTCTGCCCAGAGTCTTGGCTTTAACCACTAAACTACCCTCTTTTAATGATTTACAGCCTTCGTAGCTGATCATTCAGCACATCTGATAGCCACTGTCCTTTTCATTCATGACACTTATTATTGCTTGCATTTGTGTATGGCTGTGGTTATTTGAGAAAGATCTATATTGCCATCCTAGCCTGCATGCTGAGTGAGGGAACACCCAGCCAGTGCCTGGCCGGTGGAAGATACACCAGGAGTACTTGTTGAGTGACTGTTCCCACTCTTTCATCCAGAAGAGGAGTTATCCACCCGACAGATCCCTATGAGTATTAACTCATATAACCCTCACAGCAACCCTGTGAGAGAGGGACTACCCCTGTCCTCATTTTACAAATGAGGGAACTAGGAGGTGAAGTCAATCATTCAAGGTCACATGGCTCAGTTGTGGGAAGTTGAGCCACATGTGGCCACATGCCAGTGAATTAGCAACTAGGACATGGCAAGTGCTCAAAAAACCATGCCCAGTTTGAATCGAACTACTGTGGCTCTGTGGACAATTCATTTTAATGTTTTTGTTTCACATATTTTACATATGAAATAGAAGTATATTTATTTATTTAATTCTTACAGGAAAAGAAGGATAAATACTAACTTCTTTCCACTGAATTATCAATTTTCAAGTAAAGAGTTGATATAATGGTTACTTCTGGTGGTGATGAGAAGTTTTATTAATGATGTATTTTAAGATCTCTAAATCAAAATCCTGCAAGGCAATTTTCTTGCCACTACCAGGACTTGGGATATATTTTTCAATAGCAAAATGTTTCATTTAGTCGTGAAATCAAACACTGTTTCCTTCAGGTAAATGTTAAGTACCTGTCATCCAATCTTAATATTCAAGAAACTGAAACATTACTTAGTAGTTTGCATGCCACTAAGCTGCTAACTGAAAAGTAGAAAACTGAAAAAGAGCGAGCCAATATTTATTGACTGTCTTCTACCTACGATCCATGGCAGGGATTATTATATTTATTTTTTTAGATGAGAAAATCAAGGCTCAAGAAGTTAAGTATTTTGCCCAAGACCACTCGTGAAAAGTGGTAGAACCATAATCTTTTACTGAATGGGTTTATTTACTTACTTATTGAAGCAGGTTTATTGAGATATAATGCATATCCAGAAAGTTTACAATTTGCTAAGAAATCATCAGCTGCAATTAAGATAGTGAATGTAGCCGTCATCCCTACAGATTGCTCATACCCTTTGGTAATTACTCCTTCCCCACCCCTCATTCCCAAGCCACTACTGATCTGCTTTCTGTTACCACAGATTAGTTTGCATTTTTCTAGAGCTTTATATAATCGGAATCACTTCTTATGTACTCTTTTTTTGTCTGGCTTCTTTCACTCAGCATAATTATTTTGAGATTCATTCTTGTTGCTGTATATCAATAGTTTATTGCTTTTTGTTTCTAAGTAATATTCTATGGACTGGATATATTAAAATTCGTCCATTCACCTGTCGATGAATATTTGGGTTGAAGCTATTATGAACAGTACTATTGTGAACTTTCACCTACAAGTGTTTGTGTGAACATGTGCTTTCTTTATTCTTGGGTAAACCTAAGAATGGAATGGCTGGATCATATGGTAGGCACAGCTTTAACTTTTTCAGAAACTGCCAAACTTTCTTCCAAAGTAGTTGTACCATTTTACATTCCTAGCAGCTATGCATGAGAGTTCTAGTTGCTCCATAACCTTGCCATCACTTGATGTGGTTAGTGTTTTTTATTTTTTCAGTTTTAGTAAGTATGTAGTGGTTATCTCATTGTGGCTTTCATTTGTATTTCCCCAGTGACTAATGACCTTGAACATCTTTTCATGTGTTTAGTTGTCATCTGCATATCCTCTTTGTTGAAGTCTCTGTTTAAATCTTTTGCCTATTTTTGACTGGTTTGCCTATTTTCCTGTTACTGAGTTTTGAGAGTTCTTATATATTCTGGATATAAGTCATTTATAGCTGTA
>NW_012142745.1:4585049-4590088 GCF_000956105.1 Propithecus coquereli
GGGGCACTGGAGGTCTGTAGCAGAGAGGGGCCTTGCTCTCCAGGGGGCTTGCCCACCCCTGCTCTCCTGCATGCACAACTCCTAGCCCGCTGCCCTTAACCCCCAGCGATGACTAGCGTGCTTCCCTTGTCTGGGGCTGTCTTTAGACCCACCTTGAGATAACACCTTAAACTCTTGCATCTGACAGGCTCAGAGCCTGTTTTGCTCCCCAGGGGATGCAGACAAGGTCAGCTGTGATGTTTAATCAAATAAAGGAAATTTCAGTGTCCTTCCGTTGACTTTTCTTGCTCTCTCCATTGTCTCTCGAATGGAAAGAACAGTGGGCCTGTAGGCTCCTTGAATTCCAGTGTTGGGCAGGCTCCGGCAGGCAATGATGGTTCTTTGGTGGTTCTGCCTAATCCCTATGCATGATCGATTGATTACACGTGATCAACTGAGGAAGTGTCTTGCTTTCGGTGCTCTGTCTACCCTCCCCCTTCTCCATGGCTCTCTTCGCACCGTTCTTCTCTTTTAGTTGTTTGAGGACAGGATGGTAACAGAGAGAATGGCCTGAAAAAAGGCAAAAATAGTTTCTGTCTCTTCCAAACCCCCTCACTCTTTTTGAGAACTAAAACCTACATCCCTGCCTCAGGCCAGTGATTGGAAAGAGCAGGAGAGTGTCCTTTGTTCTTTGTGCCACAGGAAACGGCTCAAGGGAATTGCCCGGGCAGAGGTCAGGAGATTGCCTTAGCCTAAAATGGGATTATGGGATTGATCGGAACCTTTGAAAACTCTATACTTCTGCTCAGAAACGGGAGGTTGGTGCTTTGAGACAGGAGTCTGCCAACCTCCTCATTTGCCGACAAATTAATAAACTAATCTTTCTTTCTGCTCAAACCACTTGTCCTCATTCTTCTGATGCAGCCTCGGGGATAAATGCTGAACTTTCCATAACAGGACTGTTGTTTTTCATGGTATCCCCAGTACCTTGAATAATGTACATGGTGCATTCCCAGTAAATATTTGTTTACCCACTACATGTCTTGTAGATGTACAACTGTTGGTAACACTTAGGTTTGTTTTTCATCTCTTTGGCTTCACTTGTGTGCCTGACTTGTCAGTGACTTCAACTCTACTCAGAATCCTAGCAGTCATGGGAGTCGATCATTTTTATTTGCTCTGCCTGTCTGTCTGTCTGATGGCATCTTTTATCACTCTGTCTCTCCAGGGAGCTGGTGACTCCCCCTCACAGTCTTATATAGCTCTTCTCTGCTTTAAAACGACGATCAGCAGCTTTTCTAGGCTGTCACTGGGTGGTCGGAACAAGTGAAGATAAAGCACCGTGTTTGATGAATGCCAGAGTTAACCTTGGCCTCCTGCATGGGCTGGACAATCGTGTGGCTTCTTTTCAAGGGAGGGCTGGGACCACCTTCATCTGGTAACAAGTTTGAGTAATAGGGATATCTTACTTGATCTGGGAAGGATATTGATTAGACATAAAAGAATTTTTCTTTTGGTTGTTGCTAAAAATCGAAGTTGTGGCTGCTTCCGTTAGGGCGTTAGCTCTAACTTGACACTATCATTAAACCAAAGACATAAAAGAAGAACTTTCTAATATGAGTTGCTGCCCATTTAAAATAGTTTAGATGCCCCCTCCCCCTACCTCATGTAAATGCATTCTTGCAAGATCATTAGCAGGTAGTATTTGTAAATTATTTCTTTTTTTTTTTTTTGAGGCAGAGTATGGCTCCATCACCCCGCGTAGGCACTTCATCCCTAAATACTATACTGTATATCTCCTAAAAAATGAGGGTTTTCTACATAATCAAAATCCTATTATCACACCCAAGAAATTTATCAGGGATACAATAATCTTATTTAATCTATGGTTCATATTTGAATTTCCTTAATTATCTTCAGCTTTTCCTTTATAGCTAGACCCATTCCTATACCTTTTACTTGTTTTTTAAACGTTTAGAAGGTTGTTTTGTTTTGTTTTTAACAGCCCCAGCTAATTTTCTTGTAGAATGCCCCACAATCTGGACTTGGTTAAGGTATTTCCCATCAGATCTTGTCAGTAGGCATCATGTCATTTTGGCCCATTATTGGTGATGCTAAATTTAATGACGACGCACACACTTTGACCTCTCCTTATTCGTTGTGGACTTGTACTGTTACAGTGATTGGGACACTGCAGCGCTATTCACAGTAGCCAAAACAACCCAAATGTTCATCAGTAGGTGCATGAATAAGCAGGCTGTGGTGTAGATGTACATGGGAATGTTGTCCAGCCGTATAAAGGAATGAAGTACTGGTACATGCTGCAACATGAATGCACCTCAAAAGTTTGATGTTAAGCAAAAGTCTACCAAAGTCTACCAAAAGTCTACCAAAGGTCTTGTATTGTACCAATCCATTTATGTGAAATATCCACAGTAGATAAGTCCACAGAAACAGAATGCAGATTGGTCATTGCTAGGGGTAAAGGGGACAGGGATTGGGGAATAATTGCTTAATTATTTTGAAATAATGGGAGTGTTTGGGAACTAGATAGAAGTGGTAGTTGCACAACATTGTGAATTAAATGCCACTGGACTGTTCTCTTTAAAATGATTAATTTTATGTTATGTGAATTTTACTTCAATAAAAAAAAAAATTGGGTGAGGGCAGCTTCCTCAACAATGTAGAGAAAATAGAATCTACAGGAGTTAAGTGAAAATAGAGTATAAGTGATAGGGGACTGACTTGTGGCTTTTAATCCAGAATATACCTAATCAACCCAGTTAAAATCAGGCCTTCAATTCAATTTGGTTTGTGAATCTAGACAATTTAAAATGATATCAGTATCAGATTTGAGAGCTACACAGTGTATTGGTGTAGATTTTCATGTCTTCCTCTTCTCTTTGAACTCCAATTTAGAGGAAAGAAGTTACCTTGGATTGCTTAAAGAGATAAAAATAGAAAATAGAGGTTATCTAGTCACCTAGTTTTTATAATGTTTTCTTCTTTCAATCCAAACTAGAATCAAGGGATTAAAAAAAGCTATCTCGGTACTGCTTATGATGTGAAACAAAATGTGTACAATGTACAAGAAGGAATTTAAATTAGAACAACTCCTGTAGATAGCAAGTTATTAAAGTACATCAAATGACAAAGGCGTTTCTGCTTAGTGATTTAGTATTTTACCTATTGCTCTGTGGAAGTAAATCAAAATGTGGAGAAACTTTGCACAAGACTACATTTGTAGAACAAATTTTATAAAAATTTGTTAGAAGCATGAATGTTCAAAACTAACAGAATGGTTGAATTGGCACTGACAATTAATGGAACGTTGATCGGTCATTAAAAATAACATTTATAAAGAGGTTATAATATCAAGCAGCTGATGTGAGATAATCCTAAGTGATGAAAAATAGAATTTTTAAAAAGTATGATTAGCTGGGAGCAGTGGCTCACACCTGTAGTCCCAGCTACTAAGGAGGCTGAGGTAGGAGGATCACTTGAGCCCAGAAGCTCAAAGCCAGCCTGGGCAACATAGCAAGACCCTGTCAAAAGACCAAAAGGAAAATTTTAACAGTTTTTGTAGATTGACAGGAATATTGCCAATATTCTATCTGCTTCTACTTTTGGCATTCTCCAAATGTATAATAGTAAACAAAATTATTATAACGGTAGCTCACATTTGTCGAGCACTAGCTCTGTGCATCCTTCTCCGTTCCCTCAGCAGCCTTTGGAAACAGGAGCTGCCATTATCCCTTTTCAGAGGTAGGGGAGTGGGGGCTCAAGAGGTACAAGAACTTGCCCCAGGACAGGCAGATTCCAACATAGCAGTCCAATTCCAGACCCACGTCTTAATTATCATACATGCAAAACATAATGAGCATTAAAGGGATATGCAATGTTTATTCAACTAAGTATGTGTACATTGAATTAGTAGCTTGGGAACTTCATTTCTGGATCTGTTTTTGGCCATTCTGTGATCGAAAGTAACTCAGTTTATTTTTGGTCTCAGTTTTTCATCATTGTGGTAAGGAAAACAAAACCTCCCATTTACCTGATTCTTTACGCTTATGAATCTGCTTATGCACGTGTAATAAATATGTATGAGTCGACAGTAGTGTTACCATTAGTTGGAGGATAGTGTGGTTTAGGGATTAGGCAGATCCAGATTCAAATCCTTTGGATACTCAAATTCCCTGAGTCTCAGTTTCCACAACCGTAAAATGGGGCCAGGAATGTGTACCTTGAGGATTACTAGGAGGAGTAAATGAGATTCCCTATGTAAAGCGACAGAGGATGATCACTACTCAACTGTTCTTTCCCTTCACTGCTTCACCTTAGCTCACCTGATCTAGTTCAAGTAGAGAAGAATGAAACCTATGTATGTTTCCTGTAAGTTTTTTGCACCTTATTAAAATAAACAGAAAACTAGCCAATGGTGGTAAATTATCAGCACTCAGACCTAGATAGAGGGAAACAGATGAAGCAAAATAGAATGATCCTTTTAGGAATGAGGGCAGAGGGCATACTCCTGGCCTTGCTCTGGACTCATGGAAACTTTCTTGGCAGTTCCAGGATGCAACAAAACACCCTCCAGAGGACACATACTTTCATAACATTTCATCCACTCTTACCCTTTAACCACCCTTGGAGAGAGCAGCAAGTCAGTCCCCTGACTAGGTTCAATTTTATAATTGGGTTAAATCCATACTGGGAAATTTATTGGTTTATATGTATCAAGAAATATAAATAAATGCTCTGTTTTTGGCCAAGCATATATATCTCTGTACATATGCATATGTCTCAATAATAGATCAAGATGCTATTTCCTAGGTACCCTGATGGATCATTTAGGGACAGAGTTCTTTTTTTTTTTTTGAGATAGAGTCTGGCTCTGTTGCCTGGGCTAGAGTGCCGTGGCGTCAGCCTAGCTCACAGCAACCTCAAACTCCTGGGCTCAAGCCATCCTCGTGCCTCAGCCTCCCGAGTAGCTGGGACTACAGGCATGTGCCACCATGCCCGGCTAATTTTTTCTATATATTTTTAGTTGTCCAGATAAT
>NW_012142745.1:4592218-4594798 GCF_000956105.1 Propithecus coquereli
CCAGTCTATGAATTATTTTTTCATTCTCTTAACAGTATCTTTTGAAGAAGAGAAGTTTTAAATTTTGATGAAGTTCAGTTTTTCCTTTTCTTTTTTTTTTTTATTTCTGCATACTATGGGGGTACAAATGTTTAGGTTACATTGCCCTTGCTTCCCCCCAGTCAGAGTTTCAAGCATGTCCATCCCCCAGATGGTGCGCATCACATTCATTATGTATGCGTATACCCATCCCCTCCTCGCCCCTCCCATCTGCCTGACTCCCGATAAATGTCATTCCTATATGTGCACTTAGGTGCTGATCAGTGAAACCAATTTGCTGGTGAGTACATGTGGTGCTTATTTTTCCATTCTTGGGATACTTCACTTAGTAGAATGGGTTCCAGCTCTATCCAGGAGAATGCAAGAGGTGCTCTATCACCATTGTTTCTTATAGTTGAATAGTACTCCATGGTGTACATATACCACATTTTATTAATCCACTCATGTATTGATGGACACTTGGGTTGTTTCCACATCTTTGCAATTGTCAATTGTGCCGCTATAAATGTTCGAGTGCCCATGTCTTTTTTATAGAATGTCTTTTCTTCTTTTGGGTAAATGCCCAGTAATGGGATTGCTGATCAAATGGTAGATCTACTTGTATCTCTTTGAGCTATCTCCATATTGTTTTCCACAGAGGTTACGCTAGTTTGCAGTCCCATTCCTTTTCTTTCTTTTAATTGATTGTGTTTGGTATCGTATCTCAGTAATCTTTGTTTAATTCAAGGTTCCAAAAATTTTGTCCTGTTTTCTTCTACAAGTTTTATAGGTTTAGGTTTTACATATAGATCTATGGTCCATTTGGGTCAATTTTTGTATATGGTACAGTGAGTTCATTTTTTGGTATATGTATAATTCAGTTGTTCCAGCTGCGTTTGTTTTGTTGTCATCGTTTTTTGAAAACAGCACTGTTTGTTCTCCACTGCATTGCCTTGGTGCCCTTGTCAAATATCAGTTGTCCATACGTGTGTGGGTTTATTTCTAGACTCTTTATTCTGTGCCATTGATCTAAGTTATTTTGATTATTGTAGCTTTATAATAATTCTTGAAAGTAGATAGTGTTAGTCCTCAAACTCCATTCTTTTTTCAGAGCCATTTTGATTATTCCAGGTCCTTAGGATTTCCATATGCATTTTAGGGTTATTTTGTCAATTTCCACAAAAAAAATCCTATTGGGATTTTGACTGGGATTGCCGTTTGACTGCAATTAGTCTAGAGATTAATTTGGAGAGAACTGACTGAACTGACTTCAGTATATATTTCCTAAAACCAAGGACATTCTCTTCCATAGCCACAGTACAATTATCCAAATCAGTAAAATAACATGATGCAGTAGTATGATGTAATCTATAGATATTATATATATTCCAGCAATTAGCTCACTAATGTCCTTTATGGCAAAGGCATCCACATGCTGTATTTAGCTGTGTTAAACAAAAATTATGGTCAGCCATTGTTTTGGATGAGCCCCTGCTCTAGGTTCTCACAAACCAGACCAAACCAAAACTCATGACAAATGCCACATAATCAAACTGAAACTTTAAGGAAGCAGGTAGACCCCCAAATAGACCAGTTTTCCTGAAAACAGGAGATTCTAGTCCATCTGAGTAATAAGGAAGTCCCTCTGCTTTAACCATTACAAAAAAGTAAACTGAAGTAACAAGACAGTAACCAATGAGCTTCTTTTTCAGTTCTGTTTCCTTGTTCTCACCTTACAAAACCCACTGTTCTGCCTTTGCCCAGTGGGAGCTTTCTTTCTATAATATTTTGTAGAATGGAGGCTGCCATGATCGAATCATGAATAAAAGCCAAGTAGATCTATAACTAAATTTGTTGGAATTTTATCTTTTGACAGTTGTCATTTTTTTTAGTCATCTTTAATCTGAAAACTTTTGAGGGAGTGTGTTTTAACATTCGTATGAGGGATTAGTATTCGGTTCTTGGACTTTTGTAAACACGAATGTGCCTCTTTTATCATGAATTATCTCCATGGTTTTTAGTTTGTAACTATACAAAGTATTTGGGTTTATTTTGTCCATAAGTTTGAAAACCTTTCTGAAATATTCAGAACATGGGGCTAGTTTCAACTAGATCCTTGTTACAATTTAATTGCCTTCTTCAGGCAAAGAAATTTGTTCGATAACGAATTTGCTTTAAAATAAGAAAAATGTAGTTCCCTGTAAGTAATACTTTTTAAAAGCAGTGTGAAGTAAACCCACATATCAGGAAAACTAGGCTGCAAAAATCTCAAAGGGGTCTGAGATTTGTCTTTTAGCACAATCCTAAAAAACACTGGGAGGCAAGTTCTCTAAAAATAGAAATCTTAAAAATCAGAAGAATGTTACACACTTACATCCTTATATTCTGCAGATGGTACTGACTGGTGTTTTGAAATACAATGCCTCCAGGAATAAGAAGGAAAAGAAACGTTGATGTATTTTGCTTGCCTCTGAATTCCATTTACTTTCTCCATACTATGTTAAGTGGTTAAGATAAGTATAAAAACAGTTTTCATACAGAAAAAAAAGAAAGCTTCTTGGA
>NW_012142745.1:4598267-4603897 GCF_000956105.1 Propithecus coquereli
ATTTTTAGTTGTCCAGATAATTTCTTTCTATTTTTTTTAGTAGAGACGGGGTCTCGCTCTTGCTCAGGCTAATCTCGAACTCCTGACCTTGAGTGATCCTCCCACCTCGGCCTCCCAGAGTGCTAGGATTACAGGCATGAGCCACCATGCGCCCGGCCCAGAGTTCTTTTTAACAAAGTTGATCCACATTGAATAAGAGTTTGGGGACTTATGTGAGCCCTAGATTAGAGACTGCAGTGCATCATAGAAGAGAAAGTAGCAGCAGCACTCCTTAAAGTAATACTAATAACTGGCATTCAGTGAACATTTACTGTGTGCCAGGCTTTATGTCTTTATGTACATTCTCTTTTTCTTGTTGATATACTTCTCTTATATAACATAGACATCTGAAAAATGTATACCTTAGCTTAATGTGTTGCTTGAAAGTGACATTCTTTTTTTTGAGACAGAGTCTCACTGTCTTGCCTTGGTAGAGTGCAGTGGTGTCATCATAGCTCACTGCAACCTCAAACACCTGGGCTCAAGGGATCCTCCTGTCTCAGCCTCCCAAGTAGCTGGGACTATAGTTGCCCACCATGACGCCCAGCTAATTTTTGTATTTTTAGTAGAGACAGGGTCTCACTTTTGCTCAGGCTGTCTCAAACTCCTGAGATCAAGTGATCCTCTTGCCTCGGGCTCTCAGAGTGTTAGAATTACAGGGTGAGCCACTGCACCCAGCCAAAAGTAAATGTTCTTGTCACTACTACCCAAGTCAAGTTTTGTTAGTTTTTGCCCTATGTATTTTGAAGCTATGTTATTAGGTGCAAAAATAATTAGGATTGCTCTCTCATTATAAAATGTTGCAAGAAGTGATCTATGCTAAGATCTAAAGAGTCCTTCCTTTGCTATTTTTGTCTTTGACGATACCGTTCCCGAAAATGAAGTTTGTTGCTAGAATGTGCCCTTTTTGTGGGCACGTAAATAATGGCTGCTCAGTCAAGGTAGGAAGATAGGATTTCCTGCAGTAGCAAATTCTCTACATCCCTTCTCTCAGCAGCCATCCCTCCATATATCACGTCAAGGAGGCGATGTAGGACCACGTCTAAGTGGGTGGACTTTGAATTCAGACAGATCAACACTTACGTGCTGTGTGACTTGGGCAACTCACTTAACCTCTCTTTAAGCCTTCATTTTCTTTTCTATGAAAAGAACATTAGGAGTACAATGGCTACTTTATCGGTCCTGTGGCTATATGAGGATTAAATGAAAATACCTGGGCGGAGTACACGATACAATGCTTGGCATATAGTAAACATCCAATAAATGTTAAGTAATACTATATTACTACTGTCTTGTTCTGTGACCTCACTTGAATTGAAGCTCAGTTTAATATACTTTGTGTGTATTAAATCCTCCAACCAAGAGCCAATGATTGTACAGTGCAGTGTGCGGATACTAACTGACCCTGATTCCACGAGGCCTTTCTCTTTCTTACAGCGCAGGTGTGCGTTGGAGTCATGGTGGTGTGGATCATATACAACTATTGGTTCCTTTACATCCCTTATTTGACATGGCTTTACTTTGACTGGTATACCCCAGAGCAAGGAGGCAGGAGATCCAGCTGGGTCAGAAATTGGACTGTCTGGAAGTACTTTAAGGACTATTTTCCAATTCATGTGAGTAGAATTGTTTTATAAAGTTATTGTATTATTTTGAGTTGGGAGAAGAGTGGAAATTTGTTTTCGTCACATGTATCTCAAGCTTTTTCCATTTCAGAAGGAAGTCTTTGGTCTGTTTTGTGCTGCTTTAACAAAATACCAGAGACTGGGTAATTTATATAGAAAGGAAATTTATTTTTTCCAGTTCTAGAAGCTGGAAGGGCCAATATTAAGTTGTTGGCATCTGGTAGAGCCTTCTTGCTGCATCATCCAGTAGCAGAAGGTGGGAGGGCAAGAAAGGGTGAGAGAGGGCAGAACTCATCTTTCCGGAAGGATCCCAGTCCTGAGGTGACGGGCCCACTCCTGTGATGATGGCATTAATCCGTTCAGTCTGCCTTCCTGGCCTAACTGCCTCTCATGAGGCCCCACCTCCCAACACTGTTGCATTTTAACACATACTTCTGGGGGGACACATTCAACCATAGCAAGGATAAAGCCTGCAATGTGGTTCAAGTTACTAAATGAATTCTGAGCTGAATTTCCAAAATTTAGAAGGATGTGTGTCTGAAAGGATCTAGGATCGCAAGACAGTTCAGAAATTTGCAAACAGCTCCAACCCAGGACACTAAAACAAGTCACATTCTCCATTTCTTCTTGACATAAAAACTAATTCTTTTGTTTTTCATTTGAAACTAATAAGAGAACTTTTTTTTTATCACAATATGAATGCACTATAGCTCATCAAAACTCAGGATTTGGATCCGAGTCATAACTATATATTTGGGTTTCACCCTCACGGAGTACTTGTGGCTGGAGCCTTTGGAAATTTTTGTACAAATTATTCAGACTTCAAGAAGCTGTTTCCTGGCTTTACTGAGTATCTTCATGTGAACCCGTTTTGGTTCCAGTGTCCTCTCTTCCGAGAATATCTGATGACTACTGGTAAGTGATGGCAGGTCACTGTTTCCACAGTGCTTTAGGGTGGCAACAACACATAAAACATTCCCTCCCAGACCCGCCTGGGTTTATAGTCTCTTAGAGTAAAACGCCGTGTCCTCATCCCTATCTGGCACTTCATATGTAAGTGCCAGGAAGATGTAGACTGTGTCTTTTTCTCTGTTCCATCCCAAGTATCTAGCAGGGTTCCTGGAACACAGAAATGTATAATATTAATAAATACTAACTCAGTGAAAGAATAAATTAATGAATGCATTTTGTATATCCAGATATGGAAGAAAAAAATCATGAATCAAATAAGTGATAAATCACATCCTTCGAGAAGCACTTTGCATGCTTTGATGAATATTAGAAATGGAAAATATCCTCCATGTGTCTTGAAGTAATGGTAGTGACATAAACGAAACATATTCAACTTGGTGTCTTTTTCTTCCCGGGTTAAATATAACTTGGTTTGGAAATAAGAGGCCATTCTACTCTGCTACTCTAAACCAGTGGATTACCCTTTGATTAGTGAAACCATAATTCTACAAGTTCTGGGAATAAAATTAATGTGAAATGCTATACAGATTGTGTACAGGCTAAGCTTTTGTTGATAGTTCTCACTTCAACTTAGGAGGCCCAATTTGGTTTTCCAACTTAGCCAACTTATTGATGAACCATGAACTACATACAGTTACTTAAAAAGTGCTTTATATTTACAAGCATTGCATAGATTAATTATTGTTTTTGCACTTCTTAGATATAAAGAAAAGTAGATAGACTCTTTTGAAGACTTTTAATTTCAGTATCAATAAGTGGCATAGTCATAGAATTTTTCATTCTGGCATTCTCCCAGATTTTTATTACTTCCGATTAAATTTCTCAAGTCACTATCATCATTATATATCTGGTAGGAAGTCACTCAGCACTAAAGGACCAGGATCCATGGCTGAGTTTTCTGGTCCTGTGTCATTTTCTGGACCCATCAAAAGAACTCAGTCCAGCCTGGGCTAGAAGACACACTAGAGGGCGCACTAAACCCTCCAAACTACCAAAAGATCTGGCGTCAGCCCTCCAGAGGTGCACTGTCCCCCGCTTTACTACCAAAGGGGGGAAAAATCCCTTCTCTTCCTTGTTTTGCATACATTAGGTTAGAGTTTTATAAAAGGAAGAAAATTAAGGGGAAATTTTAAACATTTCAGAAAAACCACAGAAATCTATTTGCAATATACTGTTTGCTGATTGGTGGTATAGCCTCAGGTGAGTTTAAGTAGTGGAGTTGGCAGGTGTGGCAAATTCATGGCACAAGACCTGTGGGTACCTCCCTCTCTGTACCACGTCAGACACAAATACTCCATCTTAGATTGTTTCTCCATATAGTGTCCCAGTCACTTCTATTTACTAGAGTAGGCATTTGAGATGAAAACTGTCTGCCATCACTGGTTTAAGACATCGTTAATTCATTTCCTTCGCTACAGCCTGAAAGTTTAATAAGAATACTCAAACTTGTAGCCAGTGGAGGGTTAGACTGTCGTTGTCTCTAAGTCTAGAGGGTTCTCAATGCCTCCCAGAACCAGCTTCCTAGGACAGCCCTTGGTCTGAGCCCACACCTGTAATCTGCATCTGCCTTAGTGGCAAGTCTTTCTGGGTGTAAAATACTGACAGATGTATGCCCCAGACCTCATGTAGTAAGGAACTGGTAAGTCTTCAGAGGTCCTTTCTGACAGCTGTCAGTTTTGCTCTTACCCATGAGGTTTCTGTGGCTGTAAGTTTTTAAAAATCCCACCTCCAGCCCATTCCTCTTGATGCATTTTGGTGTGTCTGTACTCACCAGATGTCAGCTGGAGTAGACAGTGTTTCAGGGCTCATGTTCCTTTGTGTCTACTCATTAAGGTTGGGAAGGTAGCGGGGATCATATCACAACAGTCTTACATACCATGCAGGGGACTTTAGATTTTATCTTGTAGATAAGCTACAGGAAACTTGTGAGGGATTTTGAGCAAAGGAAGGACTGCTTGGGTTTTTCATGTCAGAAAGATTTTAGGCAGCAACATGGAGAGAGGTAGTGAGGAGGTGAGCCTGGACACGGTGATGATGGAAGGGGCCTGTTGAGTGATCAAGGGAGAGGAGACAAGGGCTAAACTAGCACAGTGGCTGTGATGATGGACATATAGAAGAGGAGATCAAAATGAAAAATATTTGATAGAGTCAACAAGACTTAGTGATTGATTCATCCTCATGAAGACAGCAACTGTATTTTGTCATTATTATCAGCATCTAGCACAGCATCTGGCTTGTAGCAGGTACTCAGTGAATGCTTTTGAATGAATGAATGAATGACCAGTCAACGTGGTGGCTAAGAGAGAGCTTGAGTGACTGGATAGATGATGGGCCCATTCACCTTGATAGGTAATGTTGGAAGAGGAACCACTTGGGATAGAATTGAATGCCTTGGATTTGTAGATGGAGTTTGAGGTATCTTTGAGGGAGAGATGTCCATTGGGCCATTGGAGATGTGAGCCTTTAACTTCAGGAGAAAGATCTCCCAGGATATGGATTTTGGAGAACTCAACACACATAGTTGGTAGTTGAATCTATGGATATAGATGAGATTGGAGGGCAAGAGGGATATTGAAGGAGCCCTAAGAAATCTTAGCATTTCAGGATGGCCTGAAGACAGGGAACCTGAGGAGGAACTTAGAACTGTCCAGAGGCAAGTTAGGAGAGTCAGGTGTCTAGAAGTCCAAGAGACCCTCATTCCAGTGGAAGAGATGCATCTACCTCTCACTCAGGTGCATGCAGAGCAGAATGGCACATTTTGAACTCAGTGAAAATTCAAACCCATGTAGGCAGGGTCAGGTTCTTTACCCACTAATCCACCACCCTCTGCCTCTTCTCTTAAGAAAGTGCTTGGTCATTCAGAATCCTGTTATAATTTTACATTCCCTCAATAATAGAAACCCACAGCACAATTAATTAGCTTATAAGTTCCTTCAAGAGTTGAAGTATGCTTTGTCTTTAAAAAGCCTGTCTAACACATTCTGTTATGACTGA
>NW_012142745.1:4606986-4609215 GCF_000956105.1 Propithecus coquereli
TTG
Source organism: Propithecus coquereli (assembly GCF_000956105.1). Lineage (NCBI taxonomy): Eukaryota > Metazoa > Chordata > Mammalia > Primates > Indriidae > Propithecus > Propithecus coquereli. The sequence goes on from NW_012142745.1 coordinate 4,606,990, forward strand.
GCATGATATTATTTAATCATTTTTGATCCCTTATATGCAAAGTACTATTGTTGGGTTTGGAGGTGATATAAAGTAAATTATAAGGCATAATTTTAGGAACTAAAGTTTAATTAAATGTCATTCACATGCTCACATGAAATAAGTTGTAAATGTTGAAAGTAAGCATATTCTGTTGACTTAAATGATTACAGTTATCACGTGGTTAGGTTAAGCTTTTTTAGAAAAATAAAGTGGTTTGCCATTTGAATATAGCCTTTTCATACCTCTACTGACAAATACGTAATTGGTCAAGGGTCAATGGAATTATGGAATCAGAGTTAGTTGTCAAGACTGGAAAATGACAGCTCTTATTTTCACTCACGCTTCTCTAACATGCTTCTCTTACCAATTCAGAATAAGGGAAATGACTTCAGTCTTTCCCTCTACTTACCTAACCCCAAACAATTACAATGATTTCTAGTCTGTAGCATCCTCAGTATGCCATTATTATTTGAAACATTAAAAAGCCAAGCTAAGAATATGTACGTTTTATGAAGACTCATCGTGATCTGGGGTGTAAGGGTGGAGTCAGATGATTTAGTGTACTCTGATTTGTGAGAACCAGACCCTCAAGACTATGTGTATTTAAAAACTTATTTACTTGAAATAACACAAGTGGAGGATAGACTATTTACAATTCCATAAACAAAAGTAAAGCCATGTGTCAATCAAATGCCATAGAGAATAAAACACAAAACGATACCATAATAGTGATGTGTTCATGTCTATTTTGGATCGATGCACTTGAGACCCAGAGTTGCTTCCTCGCTCACTCCCTGACATGAGCTCTCCTTGTTCTACCCCAGGTAGGATTCAGGCAGCATCTCAGAGCAGCAAGTTCTTTTGTGGTCCCTCTGTTCCATCTTCTACTTTACTGAGCTTATTAACTTAAATAAGCTCTACCTTACATCATAGGAACTCAGTAACTGTTAGTTGGACTCATCCTAAATCATCATTGTAGCTGTAATCCTCTCACTCACTGGTGTCCAGAGAAGCCCAGATTCTCAGACCACTGTTCCATCAGGGACCTCAACCAGAGAGTTCATTTCATTGTTAGTGATTCTTACCAACACTAGAATCTAGAATGGTTTTGTGTGTTTGTGTCCTGTTGATTACATCCCCTTAAAAATATGATCTCAGTAGATGCAAAATGCCATATTCAGGTCACAGTTACCCTCCCTGCATAAATATTTCTTACACCATATCTTGCTAAACTATCAGGTTTTTGTGCATCCTCCATCAAAATTTTCTTTTCTCTTTGCTGAGGGGTATTCTTAATGGGCATAATTTGTAAAGAAGCTACTACTGTATATATTTTCTTCATACACTTCACAAGTAGTATGTACGTATTTTATGAGTGCTGTTATCACTTTATCATAATACAATAAAATGTTCATATACACTGTATTTCATTACATAATAATGGAGAGAAACTGGTTTAAATGTCACATTCATCATGACAACCAGGAGAGACTATTGAAATAAGTTTAGACTTTCAGAAACTGCTTAAAGACTCACAGTTGCTTCAGGGAACGTTGCTTTTTTTGTTTCTGTAATTACAGAACCCCTGAGGACAGGGATTCCTCTTGTTTATTCTGTCTGTTCCCAGTACTCACAGAATAGGAGTTTAAAAGACATTTGTGAATAAACAAATTAGTGTTCTGTTATGCCTGTCTGATTGTAATTCTTAAGTTTTTAGAAATCTAACAAGTACACATTGGAAATTTTAAGGTAAATTAATAAATTCAAGTATTAGAGGCAGTACAGGGGTATGACTATTTACTCCTAATTGCTTTTATGTATGTCTTTTAAGAACAAGATCATTTTCTTCCATAACGTCAGTACAATTCAGGAGAATTAACACTGATAAAGTATTATTAAATAGTATGCAATGTATATGCAAATTTTGTTAATTGTCTCAATAATTTCCTTTCTAGCAGTGTTATTTTATTTATTTGTTTTTTTGGTTGGGGGGACAGATATTTTTCACCCTGAGCTGGATTATGTATTGCATTTCATTTTCATATCTCTCAAGCCTCCTTGAAGCTGGACTTGTTTTTCGACCTTTCTTTCTCTTTATAGCATGAGCAGTTTTGAAGAGTATAGGTCAATTGTTTTGTAGAATGCTCCTCAGGTTGGTATGTATCATCATGATTATATTAAATTATGTATATTATGTATTTGGCA
>NW_012142745.1:4609265-4611387 GCF_000956105.1 Propithecus coquereli
TTATAAATGTGAATCATTTGGAAAATAATGATCCATATAGAATATCTGAAAACCGGCCATTATGTGTTACTGCAGTCTCTTGGAGGATATACTTTTTGGTTCTGAGCAAGGATTTGCCAGGGCGATGATCAAGGCCATCACATACAGCTGAGCAGGTTGTGCGCAGAACAACTCTGGGGGGGACACATTTTACTTAGCAATATGAATGGAGTCCTGTAGAGTTGAGCAGTGCACAACCTGCCGAAACAAGCAGTAGACCTAGTGATGATCGGATGACATTTTAAAGACCTAGTCTGCCAAAATGTTAGATCCTCCTGATGGAATACATTACCAAAGATTTGGCTATGAAAATATTACAAACTTGAAAGTGCTCCAAAGGTAAGCAATGTAGGAAATTTTTAAAAATGTTTATTGTTGCCATGGAATATTATGATAAAATTTTTTTAATTTTTTGAAAAAAGGATGATTCATTATTCATTACACTTTTGTTTTTTTCACTAAGGGATAGTTTCAGTTTCCAAGAAAAGCGTGTCCTATGTGCTGAGCAAGGAGGGAGGTGGAAACATTTCAGTCATTGTCCTTGGGGGTGCGGAAGAATCACTGGAGGCCCATCCTGGAAAATTCACTCTGTTCATCCACCAACGGAAAGGATTTGTTAAATTTGCTTTGACCCATGGGTAAGTAGCTTTTTGTATAACGTAGCTGGGTCAGAAAAATTAAGACATTATTAAATGAACACAAAGAAGTAAAGTGATCTTCTAGTCCTTAAAAACCTCCTCCAAATCAATCTTACAATAAAAGCAGGTATGGATATTCATGGGAAATGGAATATGTCCTTTTACTAAGGTAGCTCAACACCATGGGATTCTGCATTTAAACTTAACTTTAAAAGCAAAACAAGAGGAATAACAAAAAAAATCAAAAGTTTATACACACAGTGTAAATTTCCTGCCAAATGAACAAAAAGCAGCCAAAGCTGTAGATGAAAGAGAAGCTTCCTGGAGCTCTGATTTTCTATAAAATAAAACTTCATCAATGGCTGGCCTGCAGAAGTACCTCCCCAGAAGATTTCAGGCTTAAGGCAGTTTCAACGTATTGCACGTGAAATTAGCGATATAGGGAGGCTTGGGCAGATTTAAAAATTTTTAGGAGTTTGGTGTAAAAGTCAGCTAGACAGAATAAATCATTTAAATCCTTTTCATTTAAAATTCTTATTCTTCCCCTTTGTTATTTACAGCGCATATTTGGTACCAGTGTTTTCTTTTGGTGAAAATGAGCTGTTTAAACAAATTAACAATCCTGAAGGCTCATGGCTTAGAACTGTTCAGGAGAGACTGCGGAAGATCATGGGATTTGCTTTGCCCCTGTTTCATGCCAGAGGAGTTTTTCAGTACAGTTTTGGCCTAATTCCTTATAGGATACCTATCCACACTGTTGGTATGTACATAAAATGAGTAAAATTACTATCTTACTTTAAGTAATGTTTACCGTTACTGATTGAGGTACTAATGCAAGAGAAGCGGCTTTGAGGAAGAACTTCTGAAATAATAATCCTGTAGCTGTTATTTGAGTTTCATTTACAGTGTGCTTTTTATTTATGAAGTGACTACATTTTCCACTGGAATGGGAATTGATTACTTTCAAGAATAGTGCTATTGAACTACAGGTAGAATCCAATTTTACAAATAGTTTCTCATACTCTATAATGGATCCATTTCTCTGTGCTAGCAGATTATAACGTAGCAATTTTTTCTTTTTTGAAACAGAGTCTTGCTCTGTTGCCCTGGGTAGAGTGCAATGGCCTCGTCATAGCTCACAGCAACCTCAAACTCTTGGGCTCAAATGATCCTCCTGCCTCAGCTTCCCAAGTAGCTGGGACTACAGGTGCTCACCACCGCACCGGGGTAATTTTTCTGTTTTTGCTGGAGACGGGATCTCACTCTTGCTCAGGTTGGTCTTGAACTCCTGACAGCAAGCCATCCTCCTGCCTCGGCTTCCCAAAGTGCTAGGATTACAGGTGTGAGCCACCATGCCCAGCCCATAGCAATTTTTTGATGACAAGTTAATCAAAGTCTATCAGTAGGTGAAAATTTCTGTGTAGTTGTCTTCCTCATGTTCTTCA
>NW_012142745.1:4614692-4616607 GCF_000956105.1 Propithecus coquereli
CAGCCTCCAGGCTCTCACAGAGTTTCTGTTAACTCCTGAGCCTGTCTTCTGATTATGGATATGGTAGAAGTACCTATCTCATTTTTATGCTTATGGCAACATTGAAAAAATACAGATAATACTAGTAAGAAATTGGTTCTTTCCATTGGTAGGCCTGCCATGAGGGTTTATGGCTAATGCCTAGGCACCAACCACATACAGATCGATACTGGCATTAAGAAGGCATTTATCACACACCTGCCAGATGTACAGAAGGAAGTGATGTGGGTTTAAGGTCTGACTCTGAGTGATTTTGAATGTTTCATTTATCTTCTCTGAGTCTCAGATTTTACAACTATAAAAGAAGAGACAGTTATAGTTGTTCTCTCTTCTCTCAGAGTTATTCTGGGGATTAAATGCCATGCTACATGGGAGAGCACTCCATAAACTCAGGGGATAGGCAAACGCAGGTTGCTATACAGAGCAGGAGGCTTGCTGATCAGCTTGTCCGGAGCTTTCGAATGTGTTTCAATTTCCTTGTGCGTATACTCGCCACAATGTTAATCTGAATCAAATCATGAGGAAATAATCAGACAAATCCAGATTGTGGACATTGTACAGAACAACTGGCCTGGGCTCTTTACAAATGTCAATGTGGTGAGAGACAAGGAGGAGGGGCCCTCATAGACACACGACAGCTGTTGTGTGGATTGCGGGGAAAACAACTATTAGTGAGATGACTGATAAAGTTTGAATGTGGATTAGGTACAAAAGAATGTGAAGAGGTCAAATTTCTTGGGTATAATAATGAGGTCGTTATATTGGACAGTGTTCTTGTTCTTAGGTAATCCATGCAGGAGTATTTAGGGATGATTCACATGATTGAATCACTGATGTCCACGACTTAATTTCAAATGATTCTACAAAAATAGAAATAATGCATAGGTATATATGTATACGTGTGTGTGCACAAAATGTTAGAAGTTGGTTCTAGATGAGGAGGATGCAAGTGCTTATGTATTGTTCTTTCTGTAGATTTGAATTTTTTTAAATAAGAAAGAGAAAGGAATGCACTTTATTTAAACACTGGTTTGAAACCACATGAGGACAAAAGTAGTCTGTTATGATTCAAGTCATTATTATATTCTGATGGGAAAAGAGCAGGCCAAGAGATTTTCTAAAATAGAAAAAAAGGAAGGGGAACTTAATGTAAGTTTTAACTGTAAAATTAAAGGGATTAAAGGACATAATGTTAAGGGCACTAGCATGGTGCTGCAGGGGAGGTAGAACTTGACCTCTGGCCTCTTAGGGTCACTGACTGAGAATTAGATTGACATGAGTGAGCAGGAGAAGAGCAGACAGGTTTCTACATGTACATGGGAGCCCCCAGAAGAAAATGAAGACCCAAAGAAGTGGCTAGGGCTAAGTGTTTATGTAACAGTCGAACAAAGAAAGGCAATTGTGGAAAAGTAGCAAAAATATATGGGGAGACCAAAAGAATATAAGACTTACTTTAACAAGGTCTGAACAGATTTTTCTTGGCCTGACTCCCTATCTCTGGGGATGAGAATGTTCTCTCTTGATATAGGGAAGGCATCTTTTACATAGGAGTTTTGTCTCCTGCTTTCTGGAAGAAAAGGGGAGGTTAGAGAGCCTTTCTTGTACCTGTGGGTTTTTTTTTTTTTTAAGCACCTCAAAATAATCCCTGTGCTAAAGTGGTATATTTTGGAGTGGCATGTCCTGCTACGCTTCAGTGCTCAGTACAACATATTAAGTGCTCAATGAATGTTCATGAGTATGTGTGTCTGTGTGGACATACACACACAAACACACACACACACACACACACTTAGATTGGGCATCTTTTGAGCCACCGCTATAAGCCAGAGGTGAACCCTGATTTGAGCTCAGGTTTCATCTGGCACCCAAGTTCCTG
>NW_012142745.1:4617652-4619790 GCF_000956105.1 Propithecus coquereli
TGAGCCACCGCGCCTGGCCAGGCAGGGATGTTTTTTATCCTGGTTTTGCAGATGAGGACCTTGAGCTCTAATGATAGTAAGAGTAAAAGGTGATGAAAGCTTATAACACACCAGGTCCTTGATATGAGCTGAGACCCCCCAAAATTGAGTGCTGGGCCGAAGGGCTTAGGGCTAGTTTGCAATACAACTGAGATTTGAAGCAAGGTAGAAGGCCTCAGAGCCCATGCCCTGATCAGATGTACTCTCCATCTGCCCTCCCTTATGCAGAAGGTGAGGGGGCCATCCCATGGTCATGCGGCAGGCACGAGGGAGCGTGGATGCTTCAGTGTCCTCATCTTGCTGTCTTTTGGCTGGAGCCCATTCCTTGCAGAGTCTCACATCTCTGACATTGCCATTCAAGTTCTTGGTGTTTTTCCTTGGACAGCTCAGTAACCTTCCCAAGCCAGTTGTTCTCATTCGAAGACCGCGACAGCAATGGCTGCCTCGCTAGGTTCCGAGAGTTTGATTGAATGCCATCTAGTAGACCTTCGATAAATAATAGCTTTATTTTAATACAGACGCAGTTTAGTGTCAGAGTAGCTATGTTGGAACTGAACTCACGATAGGAGGTTGTTTGGTAGCTTTCAGCCTCGTTTCCCGAGAAGTGCTTTAGTAAAAGCATGGTCATGATGAGCATGTTTTATTTTGTCACTTCAAGCTTTATCCCTACAGGGCAATTAAGAAAGATTTCTTACTCTCTAATCGAGTTCTGGGTTAGTTTAGGAGTCAGGGGCAGGAGGGCTGGGTTTAAATCTTAATTTCTTGGGTTTTTTTGTATGCGTAGTTTAGGAACTTTCAGCACCTAGGTTTCTCTACGAGTAATTAAGGAAAAGGCAAGTAGACTATGTTCATCTCACAGTTTAAAGGGAAGAATCTTATGATGACAAATTCATTATATATGGGCATGTTTGAGCTCTCCGGAAGAACCATTTGAAATATAATAAAACTATTAATGAGAAAAGAACAGGACTGAAATTAACTGCAGGATAGCTCATAGGAAAGAAGACTCACTATTCAGAATGCGCAAGTCCTAGTTAAAGTCGGCTGGGAACAACACACTTCATCTTCTTAGACCACTGTGTCTCTTTATTAGTCCCCAACCCCTGCCCCAAATAGTTACATTGACTTCTGTCATTGGGATACTTTCACTAAAAAAACAGAAGCTAGTTTTGTAAAACTACAAGTTTGCTTGTAGATTTCTCAATTTTTTCCTCGAACAACAAAGCTCAGAGCTGGGAGAAAGCTTCAAGATCATGGAGTTCTACTCTTTTATCCTATGCCTGTGAGCATTAAGGCCAGAGAGAAAGTTACTTGCTCAGTGCACTTGCTGGTGAGCCGGGACTAGACCGCAGCCAGCCTGGTGCTATTTGTGCAACACCAGCTCCCAGTCCTACCCCATCGTACATTAGCCTCTGCTGGTCTGTATTTCCAACCACAGCTGGCAGTGAGAGGGTTATGTGTCCAGTTCTTTGAGTTAAACAGGACTGTTGTCTACTATGTATAAATTTGACATTCACGCCACCAAAGAAAACTGCACATGAGCTTCTTGAGTCTCTATCTGGTTCAATACTCAGCGCTTTCAGAACATTAGCGTTACAGTAAGGGTGTGTGTGTGTGTGTGTGTGTGTGTGTGTGTGTGTGTATCACTCCCTTCTTTGTGCCCCCTTAACTCCCACACTGATGTCATTTGTCACTTTTTCCCTTCTCTGTGACTTAACATGTGCTCGTTTTTGTCTTAACTAACCACCTTCCATTACTGACATGAGTCTGAGCCTTGTATGTATCACAGGGTGACTCAGGGTAGGACAAAGGAAACCGCCTCCCCTACGAGTCACAGTCACTGCCTAGAGCCCACCTGACCTCATACCCACACTCTTTGAAGGTGAGAGCAGAGAGCAGCAGTTTGCTGACTCCAACATCCCCAACGTTTTCAACCCTTGGCTTCACTAGCAGCATTGGACCAGCAGGGGGCGCGGTGAGTGCAAGCACCAAAGCCAATGTATTTTTGTGTTCTCTCAAAATCTGAGACAAGTGAGATGTTTTTTATTACATAAACGTCTTTGAAAATATATATAGAAGTTGCCAGATTTGTTTTTAAC
>NW_012142745.1:4620330-4632496 GCF_000956105.1 Propithecus coquereli
AGTATTGTAATAAGAGTGCTGTGGTCTGGCTGTACCAGAAGGAGGATGCGGGTGCCGTGGACACACAGCTATGTCTACTTACCTCACAGCTGCATTCAGCACAGTAGCTCATTTGACCTAAAGTCAGAACCACCAGGGTACTGACGATCCAGTGTCTGCTGAGAAGGAAAGTTCTGTATTTGTTGTCAAATGGAATGGTGTGACCACTGTAGGCAGCCAGTAAGACGAAAAAGGGACTGGAGCGAGCAGGCGTGCGGGGTTCTGATTGGCAGATCCATCCAGAGCTGTGCATGCGAGGCAGCAGGCTGTGGTGGAGTGGTTTCGGTTCCGCCTGGATGATGTATTGTCTGTTTTTGCAGTTGGCCGCCCAATCCCCGTTCATCAGACTCTGCACCCGACCGTGGAGCAGATTGATGAGCTGCATCAGACCTATATGGAGGAGCTAAGGAAATTATTTGAGGAGCACAAAGGGAAGTACGGTATTCCAGAGCACAAAACCCTCATTTTTAAATGATTTTACTCTTACGAGGCACAAAGGAAGACAAGAGAACATCCTATAAGAGAATAAATACTTTAAATAAGTTTATTGTTTTTCTTTTGACTATGGAATCAAATTTGTAACTGAAAAGTATTAATGGTGATAGGTGTTGATGTTTCATTTGTGGTAAGTAAAAATACAGTAGGTGACTGTAGGATAAGGTTGGAAATGACTATGAGACTTTTAGTAACTCTTCCCTGCTTGGAAAGACTAAATCATTTTACAGGTTATGAAAAGAGAATTATTCATGTGCTCCAAAAAAATGACAGCTTCACAAAATAATAGACTCTTTTATTAAATATCACAATAACGTAAGGTGGTGTTTTCACCAGGTATTACAGCTGTCGTTCAGCACAGCTGGAACATTTAGGAGACAGTGTAAAATAATTTGCCATAGAAAGCTAGAGGAGATAATACTTTTTTCTGCTCGAACAGGCCACGTGTTAGTGAATAATGTTACTTTTAATATTTAGATGATTTGATCCTTTTGATCATGTCAACCAACACATTTTCTTTTTTACAATAGTGTGGAATTTTTATGACATTTTCAAAATAGGGTGAACCTACCACATAGAAACCCATGGGGACAAGAGCATGTCTCCTCATTTCTGTTCATGATTAGAAACACACTCATATGCTATAGACAAGTTTATTTGGAAGACATGCTTTTGCACATGTTTCAGGATGTTGGAAATTCCAAAAGGTTTTCATGGTAATAGAAATAATTTTAATTTTCTTTCCAAATGGGCTTTTCATTATAAAACAGGCTGTGAAAAAAAGAACCCTCTGTGGTGAGATGTGTCCACTTTCACATTTGGCTGGGGTTATGAGTCTTCTCTGAGCCAGAATGAGCAGAGATCTCGTCCTTCCTGCTTACTGTTATCTCCCCACTGCCTGGGTCAGCTCAGGGCACTCAGTAGGCACAAAATAAATACTTGCTTAATAAATGTATTTATAGTTGAATATGCAGACAAACTTTGCCATAAAGTGAAGAATGTTTCAAGCTGTGCCATAGGATGAAACCTGTTATAAGACAAGCCCCACTTTCAGAAGGAGATGATTTGCTATATCTGACTGTCCTACACCAGTAATTAACAATACTATAGACCGGTTCTTAGGGAGAAAGTCAGAAGGAGTTTTCTGATGGTTAGTCACCAAGTGTTAAATAACTAGTCAGTAAGGAGAATGTCTAGTTTCCAAACGATCTCCACTGCTGGATGTTTGCTTGTGTGCTTTCTCCACTCGAGGTGTTTATGGGCAACTTCATTGAGTTGCCTTCTAACTTATCGATAGTATGTCTTCAGGCTTCTAATTTTTAAATATTACACTCTGGACTAGAGACAAGAGCCTGGACTGGGTTCAGTCATAGCAAAACAAAAAAAGTAAACCTTCTCAATTGTTCTACGTGGAGTTTCTTTGGCCTAAATTCCTTTGCTTTCACACTAATTGAGTGATCCAGGAGTCCATTAACCTGTGGGCTTGAAATTAGTTCAATTTTTTGTCAAAGCAATGTCTTTAAGTTATTATAAAACCTGTGAATTTTATCCTTTTGGAGAAGCTTATGAAAAGCCATGCCACATAAGGAGGTATGACTACCCAACATCAGCTAGATTATCTAGTAGGCAGTTAAAGCCCATGCTTAGTAAAGCAGAGGCATTAAAAAATGAGAAAATTTGCTCTCATGAACTTATGTTTTGCTATTAAAATATCTATACGTGATCAACATTAATTTTGTCATATACAAAATGTTTTTCTTCAGTACATATGGCAGAGGGTGAGGAGAGTGGAGTTATCTCTTCACATTTTATGATCTCTAGAGGTCTTAATCCAGCCATGCCAGAAGTCTTTTCATATACTCAGAGCATAGTTGTAAATTCCATATAGTCCCAGAGATTGCAAATGAATTTTTTGATATGAATTTTTGCTATTGTACAAACATGGGCCATATATTATATTTACTAGTATGGTTTCATGGAGATCTCTTCTATGCTAAGGGTTCCCATCTACTATGTAATTGCACATAAATTTTAAACAGCAAAGCAAAACAATAACAACAGAAATAACCCTAGAACACTGTAATAGAAACTAGGCTTATTGCCTTGGGAAAATGTGCACGTACGCTATTTGATTTGGACAGTTTTCCCCCTCTGTTTCCATTGCACACCGGGTGCAGGCTGAGTCATTTCCTTTGTCTTGCGGCTAAAAGTGTATGAAATTATTGGTGACCGGCTAAGTCTGTTACGCTCAAGTTGAAAGTTATAGCTTCAATGCTTATTTATGAAGGGCAGCCAGTTTTGCTCTTTACAAAGGGAAACCACGGTGAAGAATGCTAGATGTTTTAACGCAAATCCTTTGCCACTACTGTGAAAACAATCAAAGCGTGTATGCTTTAGGGATGATGGGTGAGCTTTTATTTATGTATGGGATTAAAAGTGAAATCCCTGCTTTCAAGTAGATGATACATTTCCGTCACAGAAAGCGCAGAGGTGGAATCTGTCCATGATTCTGTAACCTTACATCTCTTTTAAACTACCTCACTGATGCAGACTACCAAAGTTTGTGATAAATATGAAAACAGTTTTGGGTGCATTAACTCTATATATTCTTTTCCTCTGACAAGAGACGTTGTTGATAGGATTTGTTGATGGGTTGTTTTTTTCCCAACAGCCCAAGATGGCTAGTTCTCATATTTGTGTTTTTTAACCTAAGTGGCAAAATGTCTATTTGTGGGGCTGGAGGAGTTACTTCAAGCAGAATTTATAAATCTTTCCAAGGGAGAAAAACAGGACAACTTCTAAAATAACCAACCAGTTGCTCTAGTTTCTGTAGGATGGCAAACACAAAAGTAGTTCTTTATATTTAATACAAAGGGATTTCTCTACCTTTTATTTTGATTACTGTAGTTAACCCTTCACAAACACCTCCAGCTTATTGCCTTAATATCCTATATGAAAGGGGGAAAGTTTGTCTCAATCCACAGTTAACCCATAGCACGATGAGTTCCTCAGTAGCAGAGTCTGTGTCTTGCTTGCATTTGGATCCTGACCCCAACAGAGCAGGCCTTCAGCAGCCTCTCAGTGAATGTTTATGGCACTAACCTGGACATTTGGTGGATTGTGTCAAAGAATCCAAGGTTTAAAACTAGAAGAGACTCCATCATCTGTCTAATTATTCCTTCTGCAGATGAAGCAATTGACCCCACTGAGGTTTGATGCAGATTAGAAGTGACGCCATGTCTGTATTCCTCTGCCCTAGATTAAGCAGGAGGTACCGCTAGTCCATGATCGTGATTAATAAACCTAAGAATCCTCCTATAAAATAGAAGTGTCAAAAAGTAGAATGTGATTAAAAATCTGCTTGAAAGGAGGGATTACACAACTCTGAAGCAAGCTCTGTCTCATCAGCATTGAAGACATTTTTTTTCTTGAGGCCGGAATACTGCGTTGTTGATTTTTCCCTTGTGCCAGAGTTATTTTGGTGATGTGTCCTGGGCAAAGTCCAGGTTTTCAACAAGTTTAGCCACTAGAGCCTTACGTATTGGAGTGGTAGATAAGGCAGGTACCTTGTACCCAGGGTGACTGACAGACCTGGAAAAGGATCTTCCCTATCAGTCCTGTGATCAGGAGCGCAGGCCAGAGCAACCCCGTTACTCACGCAGAGGTGGACTAGAGCTTCTGTCACCTTTTGATACTCCCAACCCCAGAGAGACCATTCTGGCTCTGGCCTCATCCAGCTGGGTTGTCACAGCTGCCTTTTTTTTTTTTTTTTTTTTACCTCTTAGATTCTGGTTAAGAGTTATCTGACGCTGTCTTGAGAACAACAATAAAGCTGATATTCCTTGTATTCCCAAGGACTGCATACTTCTCTCTGACTCCATTTCCAGACCAGCTTGCAACCTTAGTAGGTCTTTCTGGCTGGATTCTAGACCCTGTAATGTGAATGTGCAGTGATGTTGGGGCAAGCAGAGAACATTAGCTGCCTCACTCTTTTCTATCCTCCAGGCTTTTTTTTTTTTTGAGATGGGGCCTCACTCTGTCATGCAGTGGCACAATCATGGCTCCCTGCAGCCTTGAACTCCTGGGCTCAAGCAATCCTCCTGCCTCAGCCTCCCAAGTAGCTGGGACTACAGGCATTCGCCATGATGCCTGGCTAACTTTTTAAAAATTTTTTGTAGATATGGGGGTCTCGATATGTTGGTCAGGCTGGTCTCATACTCCTGGCCTCAAGCGATCTTCCTACTTAGCCTCCTAAAGTGCTGGGATTGCGGGTGTGAGCCACTGTGCCTGGCCCAGGCTTCTATTTTAGATAGTCCTTTAGCCTCTGGTCTGCTAACTGGGTAGGCGATCTGGGCTTAGTTTCTTCCTATGTAAACAGAGTTAGGAGAGAATGATCTCCAAGGTCCCTTCTGCTTCTGTCTCATGGTCTCTGCTTGGCCTTTTGTCTGTCATGGCAATAGCATCTAATTGGAGGTGTACATTTATCTGATAACTGCCTGTTCCTCTACCTCCTCGCTTGTTTCTGTCCATCCAGGAAATGCAGTGAGGTGAAATGGTTGTCTCATTTTCTTGGTATACATAAAACACAAATTGCTACACAAATTGAATTTCTCCAGGATAACAATGACCTTTAGTCATGTGTTTCTAAGAAATAATTTAATTCTCTAAATAAAAATAATAGAAATTTATCTAAGAAGCTTCCTCCTTTATGTCATTCAAGACTATGGAATAACACAGTTTATTACTTGTTAAAATCTTTACAGGAGATGGCGAATTTTTATATTTTCCATATAGTATTTGTTGCTGTGTGTTTTTCAAGAGCTCTCAGTCTGTAAAAGTTTTGATGAATAAATGTGTTTTTATGCCTGAATAATAATGTGTGGGTGTGGTTTTTAACCAGGATGGAATGATTTTCATTTCCCATACCTTGGCAAGGATGAATATCGGCCAGGGAATTGCAGTGAAATCATCAGCATTGCGAATTGCCATACTGGACAGTCAGTACTTTCAATTCTCATGATGGGATAAAAGACAAAGCAGAAAGCAGGGGCGGGACTAACCGAAACTGCAGGTGAACAGGAATGAAAGAATAGGGGTCAGCAAGAGGAAACAGACGCCAGCAAACTGCCATGGTCTCACATGGGTATAACAACAGCGAGGCTTCTCTGATTGAGATATGTTCAAAAACTGGTGGTAAAATTTATAAATTACAAATCAAGTCAATCATTGATAATGGTAGGGGATTTCTTTTTGGGTGATGAAAAATGTTGTAATATTAGTCGTGGTGATGGTTGCACAATACTGTGAATATACTAAAAGCCCCCGAGCACTAACTACCTTTCTAATGGTTGAATATTATGGTACGTGAATTGTATCTCAATGAAGTTGTTGTATCAAATCAGGTCAATCACACAGTTGTCAAAATAATGGAAGAAACTAAGACTAAATTCCTTTTCTTTATGTGTCAAGAATGAAATTGCTACAACAAAGCTTATGCCTTGTTTTTGAGACCTTTTAGTGCTTCTAGTGTTCATTATCAAATATGTGGTTTTAATACTCTTTTTACTTTTTTTTTTTGAGATGGGGTCTTGCTATGTTGCCCAGGCTGGTCTCGAACTCCTGGGCTCAAGTGATCCTCCTGCCTTAGCCTCCCAAAGTCCTGGGATTATAGGCATGAACCACTGTGCCTGGCTTTAATACTCTTTTTTTAAAGTATTTTCTTGGATAAAGAACATGCTGTTGTATTAGTGTGTAAAATACTGCTTTAATTTTTCCCAGTATTTTATTAATACCGTAGCATAACAGTAAGTAGTATCATATAAAAACAATAGTCAGTATTTGTTGACCATCTACAATATGCCAGATACAAGACTAAATTATGTACGTTATAACATTTAGCTCTTAAAATACCCTATGAGGTCGGTGCTATTTTTATCCTGTAGACTGGGGCTCAGAGGGTTAAGAACTTTGAGGCAATCCTGATGGTGGGTGGTGGAGCTGAGACATGATGAGGCCAGGTCCTCTTGCCAGGGTTCCTGCTCTGGGTGTAGGACTCAGGGGCCACAAGGGTCCTGAGTAATCACACACTAACTTGCTGTGTGATCCTGGGTAAGTAACCACATACCCATCACCTATTAAAGGAGAGGGCGGGACAGGAATGCTAAGATTCTTTACGGGTCCATCTAGCTGTGATTTTATTTTAAAGCCATTTCTGAGTAGCCCCTTCCCTTAAACCCAGTGGGTACAGCAGCCATCCTCAGCACTGAGAACAACACCTGGAGACTATGCAATGGCACAATGTATGACCATCATTAAAAGGATAAAGCAAAAAAGTTTCATAAATGGACTACTATTTGTTGTCAAAGTTAAACATTTTAAAAGAACACCCATTTGATTAAAAGTCTTGATTTTTTTTGCAACTGGTTACTACAGTACATAGAGCATTAGCTGGGGAAAGATTGTTTTTCAAAACTGTATTTTTACATTCATTTTATTTCTCATATTTGTATATATGTGTGTTTGTTTGTAAGTACCTCTAAACATTTTTCTCCATAAGATGATTGCCACATGTTTCAAATTTAAGAAGAAACTTCTCCTGTGTGACATCTTCCCTACCTTCTCTAATTCTCCAACAACATATTTAAAAATGCTAGATGGAAAGGAAATTTGATCTTTAGTTTGACCTGGCATTGACATTTTATGTGATGCTGAAATAAAGGAATGGTGTAATTTATCTCACATTGGTTGATGATATCAGAGCAGGATCATACAGTTTGTAAGTTCAAATTGACTTAACTTTAAAATAACACTGAACCCATGAATATAGAATTTTCCGTCATAACAAAGAATTGTAGCAGGATTTGCAGAACGGTTTATACGTTATATATATTTATATGTGTTATATATGTCCTTATAGATATAGGTGGAGATACATATGGAAATTATATATATATAAAGTTAATGAAATAATACCGAAACAAAGGAAATTTTATTTTATTTATTTTTATTAGAGATGGGATCTCACTCTGCCCCCCAGGCTGGAGTGCACTGGCATGATCAGAGCTCACTGTAAACTCACTGGACCTCCTGGGCTCAGGCGATCTTCCCGCCTCAGCCTCCCAAAGTGCTGGGATTACCAGCGTAGGCCATCACGCCCAGCCCCAAATTATACTTTAAAAAATCATTTAACAAATCTATATGGCTCTTACTGTATACTAGCATCAATGAAAACAAAAGCAAATGTGGTTCATTTAGGAACTATATGTTAAAATATGAATTGGATTTATATTTTGAATAGATATGGTTGATTGCACTTAGTGTCATTATTACAAGTAAGCACAGGGGAGGTGACGTAGTGACGGTCTACAGCGTTTCTGTAGGAAGCAACACCTTTTGCTGTTTCAAAAGACACGTGCACACCTGTGCCTTAAAAGCACTTCAGCTTGGAGGCCGTGGGTAAACTTCCCAGCCAGGGAGGACTTTGATGAGATGTCCACCTGCACCTCTCCCCTTTTCTGCCTTTTTCTGTTTTTCGTTTTGTTTTGTTTTATTTTGTTTTTTTCTCTTCACATCAGCTTCTGCTTTGTCCGTAATCCAGGGTAAAGAAAAATAAAGGGACAAGAAGGGGGAAAGGGGAAAGTTGAATTGCCAAGAGTCCCCTGTTTTCTGCCAGAGGCACGGTGCAGGGCGGTGAGGGTGGAAAGAGCTGAAAAGGCAGAAATGAACCTGCGTTGAGGAGGGAGGACAGGACACGGGGAGAGGAAGGTGTCTTCCCAGTATAACCAGCATACGTTTTACAGCAAACATTATACATTTTCTATTGCAGGACCTTTCATGTCCCATTCCACGATGTCCCAGAGAACCTTCATTTTGGTCACAGATGACAGGAACACATTTGGTGCGGCCTCAGGGAAGTGTGATCTCGGAAATGGTCCCCCACTGAAGGAAGGTGTAGGCTCTTCTTGGTCCTTTCCTGGCAGTCTGAGGGAGGGATTCCTACTTTAAAAGTTTACATTTATATCTTAGCCCCAGCAGGCCGCTATGATAAGGATTTTTGATATTTACCTGATTACTCTCATGAATCCACTCTTTCTTACCTAGACAGCTGAAAATCTTGGCTGGAAATTATGGGAGACTGTTAGAGCCCATCCCCACCCCCAGTGCTATGCTATGCCAGATTGACAGGCGATATTATATAGCAAGTAGTCCAAAGATCAAATAGTCAAATGAAAACAGAATAGCAGAACTGTTTGTGTTCTGATCTGCACAGACAAGGTGACATCTAGAACGATGTATTTCCACTGTTACCGAGAGTTCTATGAAACAAATCATCAGGTTGATTTGACTACAGTCGCTGAGGTCAGGTGTTCAGATGACAGAGGTTATGCAAAGCGGTGTGCCTAAATGGTCACTGGTGGCCAGAGAAAACACTTTTCATAAGGGACTGTTGAGATTGAACTTACGACTCTCTCTGAAGCTCTTTACCACATCCTTTCGGCCTGTCTGTATTGAGAAGTTATTTGCCTTTCCACATCTTGATGGGCTTAGGAACTGCCCCAGGTCCATTATTTCAAAGGAGAAATTTCTCTTCCATCCTGCCTGTGGTTTCTCTTTGCTCTGGGCTCTAGTGTTTGGGAAACACGGGGATGCAGTGACTTCAGTCTGATCCCCTATCTGGGGTATGTAATGCGTTTTCTGCTAATTCCCTCGGTTCCATCAGGGATATTTCTCTGCCAGAATTACTTGGCAAGAATCCACTGAAGAATGACTTTCAGCTTTGTGGTTACTGGATTCAATTGGAATTTCCTGCATCTCCCGGCAATTCAAAGATTCTCTCGGAGGGGCTGAGGCCCCGGCTGCAAGGTGTGTTTCTGCCACTATATATAAGAAGTCGGATGCAGTGTAGAGGAAGATGCTCAGGCCCAGTTCTTCTGAACATCCTCCCGGTGGCCTTGTGGTTGGACAGTTGTGATCAAGCACTGAGTCAGTGAGAAGAACGAAGGAACGGGGCCGTGTGCTCGCCTCTCGGGACTTACACTTAGGAAATTATCTCGTAGGAGAGAGAGTGAAGCACGTGTCATGAGAGCAGTCCCAGCCCAGTGCTTTGGTCATACGGAGAGATTCGTTCTGGCTGGGGGATCTGGAAGGGAGTCGTGGAGGGAATGGAATCGACTTGGGCATGCCAAGCTGAGGAAGACTTAGGCAAGCACTAAGGGGAAGTGCAGGGAAAGGGGTCAGACAGGGTGACCGACTTGTGGCTTGCCTTCCTGGTTTAGCAGTGAAAGCTCCTATGCTAGGAACCTCCTCAGTCCCAGGCAAAGTGGGATGGTCTGTCACCTACACGAAGAATACCGTGTGCCCCTGGTATCCAGTGCCCAGCTAGCAGCTCTTTCCCCTTTGGGGGTGGTGGTAGGGAGGCATTTTTGTTTTTTAATGTCTCCTGAGAGCAACTTTTAAATTAATTTTTGGAAAATGAATAATTCCAACTTAGGTATATATCCTCTGATACCCTGAAATTCCCCAGTTTCTGGGAACTAGATGTGAATGATGGGCCTAAGGCTCTAGAAGGTCTCCATACACTTGGGTGAGATTTTGTTGTTTCCCTTGTTGCACTGTCTTGCCTGAGTGACATCAAAACTAACTACAGTGACTGTTCCCTAAGAGCCTGAGTCCTGTGGAGAGGATTTTCCTGTGACTGTGATGATCTTTCCTGGGCTTCAGTTTCTCTTTCCACAAGGAGAAAATTTTTTCTATAATGGATTTCTAACATGTTTTTAATGAAAGTGCCTAGACCTGTGAGTTTTGAAACTTAAGGTGTACTCAGTGATCTGAAATGTGAGGAAATGCCCTAATTTTTATATAACATTTAATCTAAGTTTTTATTTTGTTTTGTTCTACTTTTTACTTGTTAAAAAATATATAAATATGTGTGTAGATATTTATTTCCATCTTGTTTCCAGAAGGACCATAGATGGAATAGCTCTGTTAGAGATTTCATGATCTAAATTGCCACTTATAAAACTTACTAAAAGCAAGAATTGAAATATAAGAATATCAAATTCCAATTTAGTATTCACTCACAATAATAAAATTCTCTCTCCCACACAGAAGATCCACTGAGTAGTGAATTGGCAATCACTGATACGTTGACATCTTTGCCCCAGTTAATGAACACATTTAATTTTGGAACACAGTTTCTTAAACTTGTTTTTATATTCCTCCCACTCCAACTACTTTAGCAGATTTACTCGGGGCTGAGTTTAAACTCCTCTCAATTGGAATCTGGAGTTATGTGACCACAATCAAATTCCTAAAGAAATGGAAAATTTCCCATGAGAAGCATCTGTCTAAATTATTCTCTCCCAGTGACCATTGTTGAGACTAGGTTAGAACAACTATAGATTGCTTCAAATCGATTCCAACTTCAGAGAGAAGAAAGCATTGGATCTTTGACCAACATACCCAGTAACATATTGAATGCTATCACCCTCATGCTTGTTTCACTATGGTGGCAAAAAATGTCACCACAGCTCCACATATCACATCTGGTAGGAAGAGGGAGAAAGGAGACCATGCTCCTCTTTTATTAGGAACCACTCCTCTTTCCCAGAATCCCTCTTGCAGACTTTCCTTGATATCTCATTGGTCGGAACTGGATCACATGGTTCACTCCCACCTACAAATATGGCTGGCGAAGTATTTGACTTTCTATTTTCCATTGCAGGAGACAGCAAACTTTTTCTGTAATGACTAAGGCAGTAAATATCTTAGGCTTTGCAGGCTATTTGGTCTCTGTTACAGTGATTCAACTCTGCCATCAAACACAGCCATAGATAATATATAAATGAATGTGGCTGTATTCCAATAAAGCTTTATTTATGGACATAATTTTGAATTTCATATAATTTTCATGAAATATTCTTCATTTGATCTTTCTTCAATCATTTAAAAATATGAAAACCATTCTCAGCTCACAGGCTGGACAAAAACAAGCAGTCTGCTGGATTTGGGGCATAGTTTGCCACCCCCCGCCCGTCGTGTGAGAGGAGGGTTGCAATGGCTTTGGGAGGCCCAGCCACAGTGCTGCCGCATGTAGGCTCTGTGCCTTGAATACAGAATATTGCGAAGTGATGACAAGCTCAATCAGACCCACTTTAATTTTCCTGACACCAACAAGAAAAGCCTGCTTCCAAATCATGATCTTTGTCATGGACAAATTAAATTTTACTAAACACCTTTAACACAGAAAATCTGTATTGCTGATCTTCTGGGCTAGGAGACCTTATATATTTACATATTTTGTTTTAAATTGTCCTGTGGTGCTTGCAAAACTGGATCAGACCCTGCCTGAGAAAATTCAAGAATAGAGTTTAGAACCATTACCTGAAAATTAATGGACACTGTAACATAGACATTTATGTAATTATTGAAAGGTCTATTTGGGTAAGCTTCATGAAAGTTCACAGATAAAACTGCCCAGATACAATTTAAAACAGGAGAGTGATGTATTAAACATCTTGATTTTTGAAAATATATCTAAAATGTTACCTGTTCATTTCCTTAGAAACTTTTCATTTATTTTTAAACTTAACAGTTAATTTTATATGTATATGTATTTGTATATAAATATATA
>NW_012142745.1:4632791-4640792 GCF_000956105.1 Propithecus coquereli
ATGTATACATACATATATGCATATGTAATATATATATGTATATATATATACACACACACACATAATAGGGTACTCTCCTTCTTGAAAAAAGAAATTTATTGAGTTGCATAGCTGAAAAGTCTAGGGATTCAGGCATGGATCCAGATGCTCAAATGAAATCATCAGAATGCAGTCTTGTTCCATCTGTCCTCTCTTCTCTCCACTGTGTGGACTTCACTCTTAGACTCCCTTCATGGTGGTAAGATGGCCATCAGCCGCTGCAAGCACACATCCCACCAGGTCAGCACTCCCAGAGGAAGAATAGCTTCTTTTCCCGACGATTGGGTCCTGTTGAACTGACTTGGATCATGTGTCCCTCCCTGATCCCGTCAGTCTAGTCAAGAGGTTGGAATACGCTGTCTGGCCTGGGCTGTGTGGTTGGTTGATTGCACCCAAAAGCTGGGGATAAGGTGGGGCTGGCTGGTTCGTCTGAACCACATGGACGGAGAATAGAGGATAAGTGGTTCCCCAAAGGAAAACCAGGGTGAATAAACTCTGGAAAAACAAGAACAATTATCTGCTACAATAACATTTACATTTGACTTTTAAGCAAGGAGTCAGGAAGGGAATATGAAGACTCAAAGAAAATGACTGAGAAAACAGAAAATCATGGAAATGTAAAGAAAATGTTTTGTGCTAAGTTGGACAAAGTCAGTGGTTCACAGTCTTGGCAATTATCGGAAAAATATCGGTAGATAAAGGAAAAGATTTCTCCCAGATTGACTGAATCGGCATCTCAGAGTGAGGTCTGGGATTCTGTATGTTTTTAAAATCATGCCAGGCAGTAGAAATGCAGCTTATCCATGGACTCACTTTGGGAATCATTGAATGGGGTTACGTTAAAGTACAGGCTAAGCGGCAAAGAGACCTCAAAATATAGAGGCCTGACCAAGAAGTTGATTTCTTTCTCATATAATTGTCTAGAGGTAGATGTCAAACAATGCTGTTATTATAAGGGGAAAAAAAGACATTAAAAAAATAAAAATTAAAAAAAAAAATAGGGAGAGGCGAATGGTCCAGGTTGGCGGGTGGCTCTGCTCTACACGTTCATTCAAAGACCCAAGTTCCTTGTATCTTGTTCCACCGTCCCCTAGGACGTTGTGTTTTCATGCGTAGTTGAAGCTGTCTGCTGCCACATGCACATTCCAGCCCTTGGGGAAAACAGAAGAGGACCAGAGAAGCACAGAGTTGTATGTTACGGCCAAGGCTCAGAAGTGGCACACATCACTTCCATCTTAACTATATTGGCCTGAACTTAGTCAGGCGGTGCAGCACGCTGCAAGAGAAGCTGGAAAGTATAGTCTTTCTTTCACCTAAGACATCAGTATATTTTTTGTTCTATCTCTCTAAATACATATAGATACACAAATAGGTGGGCATATGCCCAGCTAAAATCGGACACCTAAAAAGTAAGCATTCATTACTTTCAGTTAAACTCACAAATTGAATGCTCACAGTAGTATTTATTCCTTCATAAAACTCCACTGGATGAGAATAAAGGAATAAAAATGGAAAAAATCAAAAAGTCCCAAAGAGAACAGGAGAGGAGTAGGAGGAGAAAATGATATCAACACTATTTCGCAAAATGAAAAACAGATGGACAAATGGAAATTGACTTGGCAGAGCACAAAAAGCAGAAACTTAATGCCAGAGGGAATTGAAGGAGAGAGGCCAGTAAGAAGTAAGCCGATTCCCACTGCAGAATCTCGGAAAGGCTGAGCCGTGGGAGACACCACCTATCTCTGAAGGCTGGAGGTAGAGAAGACCAAGTCTGCAGGGAGGAGTGGGAAGTCTCCTGAAGCAGTGGTTGGACTCAGATTTCCTGCTCCAGTTCCTCCAGCATGTCCATCCCTACCTGAATAGGTACAAGAGCTTTGTTCTTGGAAATTCTAGAGAACCTCTGAGCTCTAGGACACAAGGCTCAACTAAGGTTGGATGGGTTGAAGAGGTGCCTTAAAGATTTAGTGGAGCAGCCTGAGCAAGAGCAAGACCCCATCTCTACTAAAAACAGAAAAAATTAGCTGGGTGTAGTGGTGAGTGCCTGTAGTCCCAGCTACTCGGGAGGCTGAGGTAGGAGGATTGCTTGAGCCCAGGAGTTTGAGGTTGCTGTGAGCTAGGCTGATGCCACTGCACTCTAGCCTGGGCAACAGAGTGAGACTGTCTCAAAAAAAAAAAAAAAAAAGATTTAGTGGCAATCTTCCTATTGAATGGTAAATCCCATAGTCCCCTTCCCACACTAGATTCCTTATGATTCTCAACGGCCAGTTTTATATCCCTCCAAGAGGAGATTGGAGAGTTCCTCCTTGGGGAAACTGAGCAGCCCAAGACAGAAGACCTGCCAGGTTTCAATCTTTGTGGGTCCCCACCTGTCACACCACTGTGGGAAGCTTCTTTTCCCACTGACGAGCAACTGTCTATTCACTCAGCGCTGCCACTCAGCTTTCAGTGACAGTAATGAGACCTCCAAGAATCACCAGACATTTCAAGAAAGGTTTCAACAGGAGGGAACATACCAAACAAGCAACATGGAGAGATGGAGACAGCAGGAGAAAACTTCAGAAAATGGTAATTTATAGTTTTGGAGAGATAAGAGGAAATTTTGCAACAGTAAAACAAGAACAGAATGCAATGTAAAAAGGAACATTTAAAAACCATTAAAAAAGAAAGTGACATAACTCTATGGAGATGGTGGGCAGAGGAGAAAAACAGGAGCAGCATTGTGAGGGACACAGATCCTCGGGTTGCATTGGAGAGAGCCAGCAGGTGATGTCTCAAATGAAAAAATGAAAAATAGCAGTTTATGCATGTAATTTAGAAATGCAGATACAAATACATAAAGAAAAAGCTAAATGAGTTGAAAATTATTGATTCTGGAAGTGGGAATTGAGGGTGAGGCAGAAGACAGCTGCTTTTCATTATAAACCAGTACTGTTTGATTTATTAACCCATGCCTATGATCACATTAAAATATATTTTAACATTTGTATTGGTTTTGATATTATTTTAAAATAACTTATACTTTAAAACAGTAAAACACATTAATACCTCATAGCTCAAAGTCTACTTCCCAGCAAGATGTTGAGATGTAAGTGTTGAAGTCTCTATGTGAAGTCATTAGTGCAAAGAGTAGCACCAATGCACCAGAGGTAATAGGCAGTTTACAAGGGAACTCGGACTTCAGACCTGAGGCATTTGAAAGAATCCTGGAAATTTCAGGAGGGAAAATGGGAATTCCTATTTTGAGAAATCTGAGCAAACCGTTATAGACCAAGCTGCCAAATGTCTGCAGAGGGTTGGCAGGTGTTGTAGAAATTGCAGGTGCTCTGTTTTTAAATTTCGTTTATATATTTTAATAATAGGAAGTCAGTGTGTTTGGATACAATTGGGAAATGAAGACTTGCTTTTATTTTTAAGTTATAACCAGAAATGTTTGCACAGCTTTAGTCTGATACTAATTGAATTCTTAAAAACCCCCTCTCAGATCCTTGTTTTCTGAGTTTTCCTCTCAGCCAAGAGTTGCCATGAGACTCCGCTCTGGCCAATGAGATATAAGTGAGTTTGTTTAGGGGCTTTTGAACAGGGTGAGGATGTCATTTTGGAGCTTTCTGCGGTCACCTTGCAAACCACAAAGGCAATGCCAGAGGAATTCCAAAGACACCAGTCCAAAGCCCCGGCATCAATAAATCCTAAACCCGTACCGGTAACTGTCTACTTCAAGTCTCCCTGTTACGCAAGAACAATAAAGCCAAGGCCAATCTGGTTTTCTGGTGTTTTTGTGGGGTTTTTTTTTGCAACCACAAGCATTCCTACTTTCACCATTGGTAAAAATATGGCATTGTATTATGTTTATAAATTATATTATAGCCTCAGTGATTAGACAGTGTCCCCTACAGCAATTGAGTGAAGTAAAATGGCTCATTCACATCACTATGATCGTTGTTACATTCATACCTTTGAGTGAAAGTTTCCAACAGAGCTCCTCAGGAGGTGTGTGCCTTGACACACAGATGTTGCAAGTGTGATGAATTTTGATCCCTCTTCCCTGGGGGTTACCAAAAGGGGGCTGCAGAGCCCCAGGGCGCTGAGAGCTCCATCTGGATTGGCCCTCCCAGTGCATTGTACAAATGAAATTCTTTACTCTGAGTGCTGTTGAGTAAAGTACACCAGGAAGCCATGCTCTGGGATTCACTAAGGGCGTTTATGTGCATTCTCCCTCTTGGTCTTCACAGGAGGATTCTGAAGTTATTATTCATCTCATCTTCCAAATGCAGAACCTGAACCTTACTTAATGGGTGGAGTGTCCCAATTGGCATAGTCACTTGGTGGCAGAGTCAGAATTTGGAATTAGGTCCCCAGACTCACTCTACTGCTGCAGAGAATAGGCACACTTATTATTGCAGCTCTGCATTCTCAGTTTACACTGCCCTCTGGGTCTACCTGACAATTCTGGACTTTCGTTGCCGAGAGAGAGTGGTGGGAGGAGGAAGCGAATGGGGTGATGTGACACAAGCCAGGAGAATGAGGGCGGCTCGGCCAACTCGAATCTCTTTGTCTGTGGTCTGCGAAGATGTGACGAGACCCGAGAAGGCGGCACAGAACACAGTGGCCACATCGTTCTGCTGGACTGAGGCCGATTGTGCTTCCTCACCATGTGTTTCTTTAGCCTCCTGAACTTTGCTGGATGGCATTGTGCTTGTCCCCTGCACCGGCTGCTCAGGGTGGAGAAAGCCTGGGCTATGTCCAAGTGGACGTGGCATTTCTACTTGTTTCTTTAACTTCTGGGGCAGTTTCTCTGAGACTGTCAGCCCTGGGGCTACTGCCGGTCAGAATGTTTTATTTCCACTTGTGAACTGGGAGGGTGCAGCTCCGGTAGAGAATTTGGGGTATCTGGGGAACAGAGGGTTGGTTCAACTTTCTCTTTATACAGTTGAGAAACACAAAGCCCTGAAAGGATGAATCAATCAATTTTCCCAAATCAAAGAATGACTTAATGACAGAGGTAGGAAAGGGACGAAATTTGCTCCCAGGGCAGTTAAACTATGGAGAGTCCAGTTCGGGAGCCTGCCACTTCCTGGGTGTGTGACCTTGACCCAGAAGTTCATCTTTCCAAGCTGGAGTTTCCTCATCTGTAAAGCAGGGATTATAAAAGTACCTTTTCTATGGGAATGGGAAAAATAGTTGAGATTATTCATGTGAAGGGTGAACTCTGCTGCCCGGACGCACAGGACAAGCTGAAATGTCGCGTTCTGTCATTACTGATGCCCAGCCTGCTTCTCTCTGTTTAGTTCTGCAGCTCTTTAGAGAGCTAATAGCTCACTGGGAATCACAGTAACAAGCATTCCATTCATCAAAACTCTTAGAACTGCACTTACAAAATATGAATTTTACTGTATGTAAATTATAACTTAACAAACCTGAATTTTGTTTGCATTTGAAGCATTTATTCCATTACAAACTTCAAGCTTCGTTAAAAACACTTGCTGTCATTTCAGCAGATCCTTGCACGATTACAACTGCAACTTAAAATACAAAAGCTAAAGGTATCGGTTTAGAGAAAACTGAATTTAAGAGTTTTAAACTTATTCTAAGTGTAGACTTAATGAATGTCAACTTGGGTGCAATTATAGATATTTGCCCAGAGTATTGGTTAAGAATTCTAAAAATCTCAGCAACTAATTAAAAAAACTGTGCCCTGTGATTAAACAAAGATAGTTTGTTTGTGTGCTTTTAAGGAAATGGCTGATTTTCCTTTGTAGCTTATGTACCTTTTGTTGTCTGAAGACTTGAATGGTTTTTATTAACTCCAGACATTATTTTTCTGACGGTTTGTAAAGTGAGAATGTATTTTCCTGCTTTCCTAGTTCTCCCAAACAGACATGACTTGGCTCCTCTGGAACCTGGTGACAAAGGTAGCCCTCTAAGGGTGTCATCAAGATCTACCCTACATCATAATTATCTGTGAACATGTCTTATTTTCTCCTCTGAAGTTTTAGCCTTTTGAGGTCGGAGGCTATCTCTAAATGATATTCCCATTCCTAATGGTTCTAAATATATTGCTGAGTGAATGAAAAAGATCAATTGTTATTGCTAACTGCTAAGACAGAATTAAAAAGTGATGTATTATTTCATAGAGAACCTGAATAAATGAAATCAGCACAAAATGCTGTTTCATTACTGTTGATGGATAGAAGCAAAAATAAGAAGTAATACATTGTTTCAGAGGGTGCTTTAGTTTCTTCGTTTAGTAAACAGGCAATCTTCCATTAACATGTCAATTATTTTTAAATGAATGCTTCTGACTGAACCTGAAATTAGGGCGTCTGGACTGTAATCCCAGCTCTGTGACTAGCAAACTGTGGAAACTTGGCCAAGTCCCGTGAGCTTCTGAATATCAGTTTCCTCCTCTGTACAATGCAGGGATTGAGGTCGTTACTACGTCATCGCCAAGGTGGCTTCCAGTGTCAGAATCCACCACGTGGCTCTCAATGCCTTGGGCATAGCAAACCCTTGGGAAATGCCTGTGAGTTGACTGAGGAAGTTAGTTAAGTGGTTTGACTTTAACATTGTTTATTTTACAAAGCCTTTTTTTATTGATAAATATAAAAAATGAATTCTCAGCCAAGTTCCTCCATGAATTAGCACAATTTCCAAATTGGCAGGTTCCAAATTACGGACATTTTATGTTACCTATGTTTAACTTAAAGTGCTTGTCACTTTTACATCTTTCATACCTGTTCCATGAATTACAAAATTTTTTTCTTAAATAAAAGGGATAGTTAGAGGTTATCTTACCCAGGATTCTAAATCTGGGGTCTAAATCTATGAGCTTTAGGTGCCCATGAGCCCACAAATGTAGCCTTCAGAATCCTCTCACTCTTTCTGAGTTTTCTCTACCCTCTTTTTTCTTCTTTTTGTTAAAAGCACTTATCACCACTTGAAATGATATGTATGCACTTTTTCATCAAGTCTGTGCCTGAGCTCCCTGTTCTGCTGATACATACACAGACCACTAGACCGTAAGTTCCAAGAGAACAGCACATCATCCTGTCTTGTCCACTGCTCGCCCCAGAGTCCACAGAAGAGGGCCTGCTACTCTGTGGATGCTCATTTGTTGACTGAATAAATATGTAAACCAAAATAAGTCTCAGTTCAGTACTACATTCCCTATATTCACAAATCCAGTTCCACAATCCTTTAAAAATATATAATTTCTGGAGTTTGTAGAATAAGTAATAAAAGGAGGTGGATGGGGCTATATCCCAAATACACATCAAACTTCCTAAAAATCCTCTTTACCCACCCATCTCTCCCACCTCCCATGCAGCAAGGCAGATGCCTCGAACTGCCTTCTCTCGTTCTTCCCCGAGCTCTTTCTGCTGGCTCCATGCCATCCTCATTCCTTCTCTCCCTCTGTGCCCCAAGGCCTATTTTTTTGTTGTCGTTGAGATATAATTCACGCACTATAAAATTTACCTTTTTAGAGTATACAATTCAGTGGTTTTTAGTATAGCCACAAGGTTGTGCAACCATCACCACTAATTCCAGAACATTGTCATCACCTCATAAAGAAACCCATACTCTTGAGCATGATTCCTTACCCCCAACCCCTGGCAACCGCTAAGCTACTGTCTGTCTCTGTGGATCTTGGATTTATATCTAGGAGTGGAACTGCTGGGTCTAACGCTATGCTCAGCTTTTTAGGGAACTGCCAAACTATTTTCCACAGTGGCTGAAACATTTTTACATTCCCACCAACAGTGTATTAGGGCTCCAGTTTCTCCACATCTTTGTCGACACTTGTTATTGTCCATCTTTTTTATTATAGCCATCGTAGTGGGTAAAAACTGGTATCTTACCATGAGTTTTGATTTGAATTTTCTTAATGATAAATGAGACTAATGATAGTGAATATGTTTTCATGAGCTTATTGGACATTTGTATACCTTCATTGAGGATTTGTCT
>NW_012142745.1:4641877-4644793 GCF_000956105.1 Propithecus coquereli
AAGAAATAGGAAGAGGAAGGTTAATGCAAGGGTGCATCAGTGAGCTGGTTGTTGCTCTAGGCAACCAGGGCTCATCCCACTAGGAACCTTCTCAGGAACCTTGCAGAACGGGCTCTAGCATGGTCCACCCGATAAAGGGATGGGCTAAGGGACTCCAAGGACTGCTCCATAGAGTGTTAATACTCCCACACTTTCAGTTTTGTTCATGCACCAAAATGGTGGGCTCCAGCAGGAGTCCTGAACAACTAGAGCAGGGAAGCCAGGAACAGAAAGCAAGAGATACATGGCACCACTGCAGCTGGCTGTCAGGTGTCTGCAACAACAGTAAAACAGAAATGCTGACCAAGATGAGATGGGGCACCAAAGGTTTCCAGCCCATTCCCTGAAAATGGGATCCCTATGGCACCTTGGAAAAGAGGATTAGAACACATGGAGATAGAGTTACAAAAAAAAAGATTGTCTTTTCTATTTCTATAATTAGTCAAGATTAGTTTATAAAAGTCTTTGGAAGAAAATTGTTTGCAAAGTCTCTAACGGTGTCTGGCACATAGCAGGCACTCAATGGACGTAGTTACCTTCTCCCATTTTCTCACTCCACCTTTCATGAGGAGGCTTCTAACAGCGATTAAAAATTCCACTTTTTTTTTTTTTTTTTTTTGCTTAATAGAGTCACATGTCAATATTATGAGCCATTCCTAGTATGCCTCTTGGCAGAAGATAGGAAAAATAATTCATCTGCCTTGGGGAATGCAGCTGATATCCCACGGTGGAGTCCAGCGCCGTCGAGGCACACACGATAAGGGAAGCTGAGCCAATGGTGGAGTATGCATCGAGGCTAAGTATTGTAAAACAGGAACGAAGTCAAGATCTCTGTGCCATTTAGACTTTGAAAGCAATGCTGGGTGGCATTCTCAGGCTTCCAACCCCACATGCCACTTCCTTTTCTCCCACTTGTCCTCAGACTTCCTTTCTCTCTTGTTCTTCACACACATGTGGGGCATCGCAGAAAGTGCACAGACTTGGGAACCAGGTCAGCCCATATGTATGTCCCTGTGGGTCACCTACCAAGTGTGGGACCATAAAGCTAAAGGTCACTGGTTGGAGCTTCACCTTCCCAATCTACAAAGGCAGAAACTGTCCTGTGTTTTTAGAAGTTAAGAAGGGCCCATTAATTTTCAAAGAATTTAACTATAAAGTAGTTTTATTTTTTTATTTTTTTGAGACAGAATCTCACTCTGTTGCTCTGAATAGAGTGCCATGGCGTCAGCCTAGCTCACAGCAACCTCAAACTCAAGCGAGCTTCCTGCCTCAGCCTCCCGAGTAGCTGGGACTACAGGAGCATGCCACTGTGCCCAGTTAATTTTTTTTTTCTATTTTTTAGTAGAGACAGGATCTCACTCTTGCTTAGGCTGGTCTTGATCTCCTGACCTCAAGTGATCCTCCTGCCTCGGCCTCCCAGAGTGCTAGGATTATTTTAAGTGTACAAAAAATGGCATTAGTTATACTCACATTGTTGTGCAACTATCCACTATCTGCTTGCAAAACATTGTTATTACCCTAAACAGAAACTCCCATAATCATTAAGCAGTAATTCCCAGGCAGCCTCTGATAACCTCTAATCTTATCTTCCAGGAGCAAGAATCTATTTCCTCAGGCAAGTAAATAAGACAGTTTTGCTTATTGTTTAACATAAGGACAATATGCCCCATCCCAGTACTGTTTAACACAGGCACAGGAAATTATGTGGGTTTCCATCTTCACAGGTAAGGAGGGAGGAATATGATCTTTACTCACATAAGCCATGTTCACTGAGTGAGAACCACAGCAAGATAAGGGGCGATGGTGGGAACACCAGGCATAGAGCTGGAGGAGCATCAGGGAGGGATTGTTGTCCTTCAAGCCAGTTCTCTGAGCCTAGATCAAGCCGAATTTCTGGACTTTTCATTTGAATTCCGACATGTGAATACTTAAAAAAAAATTATATAACCTGTATGTCCAGAAGGGGTTTTCTTACTGTTTTCAGTCTTGTCAGCCATGAAAGTAACATGACTCACCTCCCCTTCTCAGCACCGGCGTCCATCCACCTACAGGCCACGCCACACACACGCACACACACACGTGCACACACACTTCTCCTCTTTCCTTCCCACGTCCCCTTGAACACAACCTCCACTTAGTCAAAAACTGACAAAGAGCACTGAGAAAAACTAGGCCAGCTTCACACAACACTGCATTATTTCGCGAAACAGAAGAAAATAGCATATTTGTTAGCTTTCATCTGATGTGTGTTTGCATGTGCCGCTGTTTCGATTCTTACAAATACATTTTATGTATTAAAATCCCTACATTTCTAAATAAAAAAATTAGAATTTCATAACAGTTTTGGTACAAAGGTCCACAGCGCATGCTAGATTTTTGTCTGTCAAATAAGACCTTAAAGTTTACAACAATCAGTTGAAATAACCAGTAAAATGTTAAAGAAAAGGCCTGGCGCGGTGGCTCACCCCTGTAATCCTAGCACTTGGGGAGGCTGAGGTGGGAGGATCCCTTGAGCTCAGGAGTTCGAGACCAGCCTGAGCAAGAGCGAGACCCCTTTTCTACTAAATATAGAAAAATTAGCCTTCCCAGCTACTTGGGAGGCTGAGGCAGGAGGATTGCTTGATCCCTCAAGGTTGCAGTGAGCTATGACGATGCCACTGCACTCTAACCAGGGTGACAGAGGGAGACTCTGTCTCAAAAAAAGAAAAAAAAAAAGACATTAAAGAGATTTGCAACAAGGTAAAAGTTAAGGAAAAGGTAATGCACCAGAATTCCTCTTGGGAAAGCGTGTTATTTCTTGGAAAGAAATATTTTGATAAGTCACTTGAGCTGGAAAGGTGGGATCTAAAGGACTTGGTCAAGTAATAATAATAGTAC
>NW_012142745.1:4648623-4650127 GCF_000956105.1 Propithecus coquereli
TTTTTTTTTTCAAGAAAACAAATTAGATGTAAATCATTTATGCTCACGATGGTATTGACCAAAACTCTTTGCCTGCAATCCTAGGAGTGGCCACCAGGTGGTGGTGAGCTAGTTCGGATGCACAGGCGCCCTTTCCAGGGAAGTCGGAAAAAATGGTTTTGGTTTTGTTTTTTAATGGAAGGAAGGGAGGAAGGGAGGAAGAGAGGGTGGGAGGAAGGAAGGAAGGAAGGAAACATCAAAAACTGTCAAGACATCATTATGGAATTAAGAAGATGCATCTCTTGATAAAATTTTTTTTATAAACAGAGACCAACCTCCTTCTCTCTCCCCTTCTTTCCCCGCCCAACGTCCTCTGCCCTTCTGAGTTCACTGGCAGCTGCAACGGGCACCGGGTCACCTTCCCACCTCAAGGAGAGGGGCCACTCTGCATCTCTGCCACGGGGTTTTCTCTAGTACAAAAGGGTTTTGGTGTCCCTTCTGTTTGTGTGCTCAGGGAAGCCTGGAAGACCCAGGAACTTAACCTTGGGGGCAGCCCTCAGACAACGAGGGTCTGGAGTCAGCTTTCCTCTCTGGGGGGATGGGGGGATTCAGAGAAGCTACTGTGTGGTTCCTCAGGGGTCCCAGTGAGACTGAGCTCTGACCGTGCCTAGGGGAAACTGCTTATTTACATACCACTTACTAGCCTTCTCTCTGCCCCTTCTCACTTTCCTCACTCCCCTGCTGGTACTGAGATCACCTTCCCAAAGCACTACTGCCCTGGAGTTGTCTTAGGGTCTGCTTTGAGGGAACCTAAACCAGGACACTAGTACAATTTACCTCTGACATCTTATCAGTCTTGTTAGATATTGTGTTAATATTAGAATCCAGGCATTGGGAATCATACCTAGATTGGTTTTTGCACAGCCATCAAAAAATATTAATAAAGAAAGAACTCGTGCTTGCGTCAGATCCTGCTAGCTCTAAGTCTGGCAAAACAACGGCAACACAAGCCAATATGCAAACCTTTAATTGACTTGCTAATTGCAGTTCTTAATTTGAGCCTTGCCTCTATGTCCATCTCTTTTTTAAGCTGTTGGATTTCTTGAAAACCCCGTTTTTAAACTAGGTCTCATTAGGACTAAAAGAAAAGAACTAAATTGCACACAGTAACATGGTAGCCACTGCACCATTCTGTGCTTATAACTGGGCTTCTACCTGAGCCAAACTGCTTTTCCCCCTCTTTTAAATGGATTTTATTTTTTTTGAAATTTATTTTAGGTTCAGAGCAAAATTAAGCAGGAAATACAGAGTTCCCATATATTTCCTGCCTCCTCCATGCAGACAGCTTCCTCAACTATCAACATCAAACTCTTTTAATGTCAGATTTTTTTTTGTCTTTCTGAAACTTTTAAGCACTTTAGAACACTATTTTAGAGAGTAGTGATGTGGTGATTTCCTAACACTGCCAACTCTGCCTTTGATCTTTCTCTTTATTTCTTTACATTCTCAGCCCTTACCCTTCTTT
>NW_012142745.1:4650177-4652800 GCF_000956105.1 Propithecus coquereli
GAATTGGAATATCTAATATTTTGCTGTAGGAAATATGATTATAAACCTCTAGGCCAGGATCTCTCACTCCTGGCACTGTTGACATTTTGAGCCCAATAATTCTTTGTTTTGGAGGCCATCTTGTGCACTGTAGGATGCATAGCAGCATCTCTGGCCTCTAACCATTAGATGCTAGTAGCATCTTCTTCCTACCCCAGTTATGACAACCAAAAATGTCTCCAGACATTGCCAAATGTCCTCTGGGCAGTAAAATCACCCCTGGTCTAGCATCACTGTGTTACACCTTTAGTAAAATCTATTGTGCTTTAAAAAGTCAACAGCCAGCTACCAAGATGAATGCTCTTATAATAGGAAACAGGACGTGACTATAGGCTTCTTGTACTGGGACACTTTAGTCCTGTACTAATGTTGCAGGCATGAGCCATGGGCTGTATTCTGTAATTCAAGTTTTTAATAAATATCTGACACATATTGCAAAGACGAAAGTAGCCAAGAGTTCAATCTTATGAGGATTCCTAATTCCTCTGTGCCCCCTGTCAATCTTGAACCTTCCTTTACGGTAGCACTTTACTTAACACCTTAACTCCCACATGCATCTGTTTCCCTGGTAGCCTGCAGCTCTTTTATTATCTCCGCTGCACAACACAATGCCTAAAATATTCCAAGCCTGAAGTCACAAACTAGCAGCCCACAGGCCTGCAGCTATGTTTAATTTAGCCCTTTTAAACCTTGAGAATGTTCACATTAAAATATAGATTTATAACTTGTCTGAAAGAATCAGAAGATGGTCGACCGTCCACTAGCGTTGCCACGTGGCCACAATTCCCGGAGCCCACGAGAGTCAGCTTCCTCTTTGGAAGAGGCACAGACTTGCCAGTTTGCAGAGTTCCTTCCACCCTCTTGGAATTGCCCCAGTCCCTTTTCTTGTTTGTGTTACCTGCCTGGCCCCCTCAAACATGTGTAAATTTTCAATCCCTATTTTAAGTATCCCTAAAATATTTACAATAGTTAGTTTTTGATTTCACAGTAGGTATCCTATTATTGTATGGTGTGGAAAGAAATAAACAAAGATAGCAGTCTGAAACAAAACTGAATCTATTTGTTTGCCTGCAAGGGAGAGCTGCACCATTCAAGTGCAAACTTAGCAGACCTTTGTGAACAGAAGTTGAAAGGGCTAAATATTGGCGAAAGAAAATACATCAAATATATGCTGAGTGTAAGTCTGATGACTCATGGACCACGCACTCGCTCTTTGCAACTGGTCATGGCACTAGCTTCGCAAAAGCACAGTTCTCAAAGGGAACCATCCTGATGGGTTATGTAAGGCCAGAGCGAGCCTCGGGGCCTCACAAATCTGCATGCACTTGCTTGAGGACAAGTGAAAAGTTTTTTAAACAATGGTTAATAATAATAACTATTATTTAGACAATCAGGTGTCTGTCTGAATGACTGAAACAAAAGGTCTCCTAGGGTTTAGTCTGATCTTCAACTCTAGTACTTTCTTTCTAAATCGTTAAGAAGGTCTTAGTGATATTAGATGCAGGCCATTCAGTGTATGTGAATTGGGCCCATTCTCTTTTTACACCTCTAGGGAATCTTCCAGGCCCTTGTCTTTCCCCAAGCACAACAACTTGCACTGCACCAAGCAGACTCTCACTCTCACAGTTGGTAGGACAGACTGGGTATTTCCTGAAACGGACTTTGTTTTTCCAGCCACCGTGATAAATCAGTCAACCTTATGACCACAGATTTTGAACATTAAAATAAATTATTGTTCTATCAGAGGACCTGCTTTTAGGCACAGACATCAAACCAAGCTTCATTCCCCTTTATTAGTAATTGACAGGATGATTAATAACCTTTTGGCATTTTTAAAAGTGAATACTTAAAGATGATGGATAGACTGAAATCCCGAATCAGTCAGCACATTTACAAGGTACTTGCCTCTTGTGAACCTAGTAATTGACAATCTCTCTGATTTGGCATAAGAGATTATTAGACCATCCTTTCCTGAAGAAAGATGATAAGGGAAATGCTCTAAGATGTTAGTAATTATAATAACAGGAAAGGGGATGAAATTGGATATATTTGGATGCTTTCCAGCTTCTAGGGATTTATTAAATGTTTTTAAATTTCTGCCATTATGACCTTCCCTTTAATTTTAAAAATTGTGGTAAAATATACATAATACAAAATTTACCATTTCAATTGTTTTTAAGTGTACAGCTCAATGGCTTCATCTTAAAAAAAACCCTGCTATTTTAGTAATAAAAAGTATTGGTGAGTGGAGGGAAGCAGGAGAAATTTATTTAGGTCTGTTTTCACATACCTAAAAGGGACCCATCTATGCCACCAAAAACCCGTTTCCCCAAATCTTTCCTAAAAGAGCCTCAAATCAAAGAGTTGAGGACATGGCTAAGTGCATATTCCATTGCTTTTAAGAAACAGAACTTCTACTGTTCTTTTTTCCAAACCCAATGTGCGTGGTTAGATTGTGCAGAAAAGAATAAGATAGTCCTGTCTTACAATTTGGCGGGATGAGGAAGTGTGGTTAAACTCGAGTGAAGAAGCCATATCAAAACACTTGATCAAACAGTTTCCATATGTTTATCTTATTTGTGTG
>NW_012142745.1:4655200-4680969 GCF_000956105.1 Propithecus coquereli
TTCATCCATTGAGAAACACCTAAGTTGTTTACATACCTTGGCTATTGACCTAGAAGTGGAATTGCTGGATCGTATGGTAGTTTTCTTTTTAGTTTTTTTGAGTAACCTCCGTACTATAATTGGTAATGGCTGCACCAATTTACATTCCCACCAACAGCATACAAAGGGTTCCTTTTCTCCATACCCTCACCAACATGTGTTATTGCCTGTCTTTTTGGTAATAATCATCCTAACAGGTGTGAGATGATATGTTATTGTGGTTTTGATTTGCATTTCCCTGGTGATTAGGGATGTTGAGCACCTTTTCATATACCCATTGGCCATTTGTATGTCTTTTTTTGGAAAAATGTTTATACTTAGAGTCTTTGCCCATTTTTTAATCAGGTTTTTTTGTTTGTTTTGTTTTTTGCTATTGAGTTGTGTAAGTTTCTTATATATTTTGGAATTTGACTCCTTATCAGATACACACACACACACACACACACACACACACACACACACATATATATATGTATGTATTGCAAGTATTTTCTCCCATTCCATAGGTTACATCTTCATTTTGTTAATTACTTTCTTTGTTGTGCAGAAGCTTTTTGGTTTGAGGTAGTCCCACTTCTTTATTTTTGTTTTTGTTGCCTGTGCTTTTCGTGTTATATCCAAAAAAATCACTGTCAACGAGCTTTCCCCCTATGTTTTGTGTAAGGAATTTTGTGGCTTCAGATCTTTTATTTAAGTCTTTAATACATTTCACATTAATTTTGGTATAAGCCAAAGGTCCAATTTCATTATTTTGCATGTGATTATCCAGTTTTCCCAAGATCATTTACTGAAGAGATTTTCTTTTTCCCATTGTGTATTCTTGGTACTTTTGTCAAAGATTAGTTGACACAATATGCATGGGCTTATGTATGGGCTCTCGATTCTGTTCCATAGGTCTGTTTTTATGCCAGTATCATACTGTTTTGATTATTATAGCTTTGTAACACAGTTTGAAATCAAGAAGTGTGATGTCTCCAGCTTTGTTCTTCTTTCTCAAAATTGTTTTGTCTATTCAGGGTCTTTGTAGTTCCAGATGAATTTTAGAATTGTTTTTTCTATTTCTGTGAACAGTGTCATTCTGCCCTTATCCTTCTTATAAAGGTAGGCAGAAATATTCCCAGGACTCTATACACAGGGGCTAGTAATTATCAGAGACTTTATGAAGCAGAGAGTGGAGGAAGGTTGATTTCTATCAAGCAGTGGCAGTCTGAGAGAGAAGGAAATCACAGGTTTCTGTTTCAGTAAAGAAAAATTAAAGCTAAAACTAAATTTTGGAGCCATATTAACAACTGGTTAGGAAATTTGCTGCAAATAGTTCCCACATAAAAGCCAGAGAAATTAAAAGAAAACACACAGATAAAATAATAGCATTTGGGTTTATTTTAATATGTATGCTTTAAGGCTGTTGAGTTTTGCTTTAATAAGAATCAGGTCCCTGGCTGCTGCTTCTGTTCATGCCATAATTTTATAGTGAACTCACATTTACTAGTCACTGCTGTATGCAAGACACTGTGAGAGGCATGCGTCAGAGAGGGTGCTCACATTTCTTCAGTGACCAGTCTGTGATCAGTCCTCTGCTGCATGTCTTCTCATTTAGTTCTAAATTAAGTACTTAGTACATTTAGTACTAGGTTTATTTAAACAGCCCCCAATACTGATATAGCACTAAACTTAGCAATTTACAGCCTAGTTAAGGTTTAGCTTTGTCTAATACCTTAAACATGCTTTAAACTAGGTTTTTATTAATTTGGGTTAATGGAAGGACCCAGGTAGCTGGTCATTCTAAGAGTCTGATGAAGAGGAATTTTTCCTATTTTACAATTGAGGAAAGCAAGGCTCAGAAAGGTAAATAGCTTGCCTAAAAATCATATGACTTTGACTTCAATTGGTAGCATTTGAACCTAGATCTATTTGGCCCCCAAAGCTTTTACTATGGTTTGAATGTTTGTGTCCCCTCCACCCCCACTCTGGCCCAAATTCATATATTGAAACCCAATCCCCAGGGTGATGCTTTTAAGCAGTGGGGACTTTGGGCAGTGATTAGAGCATGAGAGTGGAGCCCTTATGAATGGGATTAGAGCCCTTATAAAAGAGGCCCCAGAGAGCCTTGTCCTTTCACTATGTGAGGTCACAACTAGAAGGTGCTATCCCCAAGCCAGAAAGCGGATCCTCACCAGACACTGATTCTGCTGGCGCCTTGATCTTGGACTTCCCAGCCTCCAGACCCATGAGAAATAGATTTCTGTTGTTTATTAATCACCCATTTTATGGTATTTTGTTACGGCAGCGCAAATGAACTAAGGGAGGCTTTTCTTATTTCAGCTCACTACATGACATCTTCAACAAAGAAATAAATTTGCCAATACGTTGTCTTAGGTAGGATAATACTGTTTAATATTTGTTTAAAGAAATATTTAGTGGGCTTCATCCCCCTACCCCACAACCTGCCCTGTTTTTCTTGCAGCGGACAGTGCTGCAAGAGCAAGCAGGACCCTCTGAGGCTCTGCAGTCCAATGCAGCAGCACTGGCCTTGGCCTATTGAATGCTTGAAATGTATCTAGTTCAGGTTGAGATGTGCTGTAAAATACTCACAGGATTCTGAAGTTGTGCTAAGAAAAGGAGAATGTAAAATATCTCATTCATAAGGTTTTTTTAAGACATTGTCTCCCTCTGTCACCCTGGCTAGAGTGCAATGCTGTCATCATAGCTCACTACAACCTCAAACTCTTGGGCTCAAGTGATCCTCCTGCCTCAGTCTCCCGAGTGGTTGGGACTACAGGTATGCGCCACCATGCCCGGGGAATTTTTTCTAATTTTAGTAGAGACGGGGTCTCGCTCTTGCTCAGCTGGTCGCGAACTCCTGAGCTCAAGCGATCTTCCTACCTTAGCCTCCCAGAGTGCTAGGATTACAGGTGTGAGCCACTGCGCCCGGCCTCATTCATAAGGTTTTATATTAATTATGTGTTGAAATGATAATAGTATGGCTATATGGGGTAAAATAAAATATTAATTCAAATTCATTTCATCTTTTTGCTTTAATAGGACTACTAGAAAATTAAAAATCCAGGTGGCTCCCATTCTATTCTAAAAGATACCTCTGCTCTAAGGTATAGGCTATACTTAGAGCGTCTCCTTTGTTGCTTTCCTCATAGATTAAGTTGCTATTATTGGAAGTTTAAGGAGGATTTGTGAGAAGGAGGGCTGACAGCTTCTCAGCAGGCCCGGTGTTAGATGAGACCCTAATGCCAAGGACTTAACTGGGCTAATCTGCTTGAGCCGGAATTTAGTGGCCTTGGTCATTAATAGAGTTAAGCCCCTTAGTGAGCTTTGGCCTTTGAAAGCACTACCTGTCTTTTGGGATTATATCTTAAGGAATTTAAGAAAGGACAGGGAATGAAATAGTCGAAGAACAAAATAAAACATATTCTCACTCTGTTTTGTCAAATGATGGTCCAAGTTTGATGCTTCTAAATTTGTCTTCGGTTTACCTGGAGAGCAGGCTGAGAGCTATTTCATTGTTTGTCTTCATTTATACAGGAAATGCCTCTCACTGTAGTCCTCTCGTTGCATACTATAGTTGAAAGGGATGGAAAAGTACATAAAGAGGCTTTGGAGAGGCTAAGAGACAGAAGGAAGCCCTGCAGGGAATATCACATTACCTTCTCCAGCTGGGGGAAAAAGACTGCTGCCCTAAGATGGGATTTCAGCCCCGTTGTTAAATAAGCAAACAGTCTAACCATGCCATGGAATAATAAGAGTATGAAAGCGGATAGATAAATCCAGGTCAACTCCCCACATTCAGCAGGGGAAATACAGAGGCCCAGGGTGTCTGAGCTGGTTGAGGTCACTGAACCTCACTGCAGGGGCAGCCCTGTATCTGCAGGTGGTGGGGTGGGACAGAACTTCACAGATAATTCAGTTCAAGGCTCTCAAACTGCTGTGTACATTAGAATCACCTAGAGACTGTTAAAAGTCCCCAGGCCCAGGGCTGCCCCCAGACCAATGAAGTCATCAGCGTTTGCAAAGTTTCCCCGGTGATTCCCATATGCTGCCAAGTTTGGGAGCCATTGATCTAGGTCACCCCCTTATTTTTGCGGACACGAAGAACTAGAGAAGATCTGGGAATGTTGCTCAGGTTTCTAGAGCTAGCAAGTGGCCGAGCTGGGACAAGCCCCTTCTTTTCTGGCTCTCGGTTTTGCACTTTCCTTTTCCTGCACTCCCAGTCCACTATTCTTACATGACATCACTTTGCCTTCCTGGGAAACGTCCTTCCTCCAGATCTTTGCAGGGGCATCTCCTTCTCATTTGGATCTCAGCTTCCAGGCAACATTTCTTGAAACAGGCCGCCCTGACCACTCACCCTATCTGCAATGTCACCAGTGCATTACTGTTTTTCTTCCGGGCTCTTCTCTCCGTCCAACATCAAGCCATGTAATTATCTGCCTTCACCACTAGACCACATCTTGTCTGCCAGGGTCATAGCTCTCCTGCCAGCTCCTGCAACTCTCCCTGGCCCGTCGTAGGGGATCAGTAAATATTTGTGGACTGAATGAATGTTTAATGGATTTTTACCAGTGAAATTCTCCTGGACAATGTCTTTTAAGGGCATCATTTCAAGGGAAATAGACTTCCAATAACGTAAAGTTGGAGAAAATATTAGTTAATTTTGAGAAATGCATTTTCCAGCTCAACTCTTCCAAATCACATCTGTTCCATCATGTGAGGCTCATCTGGGTGGACAATTTGAATTTACATCTGCTGTAAGACAGACTCCTAGGCTATTTAAAGGGACAGCATTTTACCATGATCCAAAAATGGACTTTGATTAGATGATGGAGTGATTAGAATAAGAAAGTGTCACATGACCACATGGACTCGTTTGCTGCCAATGAAGATCAAATTGTAATTGCTCTTATTGCAGGTCAAAGGATTAACGATGTAGCAATTAAAGAAAAAGGTTTCCAGGTGAATACTATTAATATTACATATATAAATTAATCCAGGATGCAGGCTACAAAATTATGGGATTCAATGTATTTGTGGGGCCCCATATTTGTGAATTCTGTCAAATGGTGTAATGTGATCCTGTAAATACTCAGAGGTCACGGCCAATTCTCAAATGCATTAATGGAAACTGCAATGAACATGACCCCTGTCTCATTCAAATCAGCAATTATGTTAGCATTTACTACGTGTGAGGTTTAGAGCCTGGGTACTCAAGTCTGCCTCCTAGACTGGCAGCATCAGCATCACCTTGATGCTCCGCACCCTGAAGCTCAGGTTTACTGAGTCAGAACCTGCATCTTAACAGGATCCCCAGGGAATTCATATGCATGTGCATTTGAGAATTGGTCTAGAATTAGACTCTAGATCTCTAGACAGTGGGTCTCAATTGAGGGTGGAGGGGCCATTTTGCCCCCAAGTGATATCTGGCAATGACTGGAGATATTTGATTGTCACAGCTGGGGACGGAGGCAGAGGGTGGATGTTACTGGCATCTAGTAGGTAAGTAGCAGGGGCTAGGGATGCTTCTCAGTATCCTACAATACACAGGACAGTCCTCCCACCATAAAAGAATTATCCGGCACAAAAAGTTAGTGATACCAAGGCTGAGAAACCCTGCTTTAGAGCAACACACTCTATTGTTTAAAATAGTAACATTATGATTCATAATGAAGCAAATGATAGCCTACATTTGGTCAGTTAGAACTAACCACAGTATCCACATAACTGAATCTTGAAAGATGAAATGATTTGAAAATCAATAATAACTTGCCATGTGCATAACTGATTAGTGGTCAAAAAAAGTCATGTTCTACTCCATGAAAAGCTAAGGGTTTAATGGTAGAGATATATTTTTAAATAAATTAAACCCACTGTCGTCAACCTGGCCATACTCCTCTCCTACCATCCACTGGTCACCTAGTTCTAGTCACAACATCACTTTCTGCTGCCTCCCAACACTCCATGCGTCTGGGCATTCTGTTTCCTCTGCCAGAAATGCCTTCCCCTTGCCTTCATCTGGCACGTTGCTGCCTCTGCAAGCCCCAAAATATCACAGGCTGCTGCCCTTCTCAGCACTTCCCTTCTCCCTCCTTGTCTCAGCCCTCCTCTTCCAGCCTCCAGCTTCTCCCATTTTTGCCACTCGTTCTGGGGCGTCTGTGGCTGGCGTGTCTGCCTTTAGCTCAAGAGCCTCCCCCGGGAGAATTACCAGGGCCTGAATTCCACCCCCAGAGAGTCTCAGTTCACTGGTTTGGGCGCTGGGCATTGGTGTTTTCATGTTCCAGGGTTAAGAACCACTTGAGCTCAGACAGAAGCCAATCTCCTTAACTCAGTCGACTCTGAGGCTGCCCTAACCACAGCCTCTTTTTCAGAATCATTGCTTACCCTCAGCATTTTGACCTCTTCGTTTCCTAGCCATATTCCTGAATATTCCACACATTTGACAAAACCAAAATAAAAAATAAAAAAAAAAACAACAAGAAAAAGAACCACCAACAAACCAACCCCCAAAAACTATTATCTTTTTTCCCTTATTAAAAAAGTTGAGCCTATTTGTTCAAATTTTGGAAAAGATGGGGAATGATGATGATGAAACTGATTCATCTCTAATCCCAGAGCCAAGAGGTAACCAGTGGCATGTTTCAGTGTTTCCTGCCAGCATTGTCCTGGGCATTCCTATATAAAGTCACACCCTTCCCTGCACATGTGCCTCTGTTCATACAAGTGCTGGAATCCACCCCGACCTCCTATCGCTTAGCAAGCTGCTATATACTCCTCCATGCCCATCACATAGAGGCGCCTCTCTCTTACAACATATTTTCCCG
This sequence comes from Propithecus coquereli, assembly GCF_000956105.1. Lineage (NCBI taxonomy): Eukaryota > Metazoa > Chordata > Mammalia > Primates > Indriidae > Propithecus > Propithecus coquereli. The sequence goes on from NW_012142745.1 coordinate 4,662,067, forward strand.
ACCAGTCTCAGACAGATGCAATGTCTTCTCCCACAGCTGCATCGCTACAGGACTGTGCAGACATCTCTGTTATGGCGTGCTTATTACGGGCTGTGGGTTGTTTTCCCCTGCGAGACTGTGAGATCTCTGGGTGTTAGGGAGTCACGACTTTTTCTTGTGCATGCTTTTTCATTTGTTTGTATTTTAATCCCTAATGCACAGCACAGTGATTGGATAGAAGATGGATTTAGCAAACGTTTATCGAATTGTTGAATTTGCTTCCAGAATTGAATTAGAGAACAAGATATTCTCCTTGGCCAAACCATTCTAGACGGTAGCATTTCAGCAATTGCTCATGGCTTATTTCTTTTCCTTAATTTGACTTTAATCCTTTTTATGCTTAACATTATCCACTGGTCTTCGCTCCTGAGTGACTAAACAATTTCATTTTGATTGAAATCAAAATGACAGAGAGCAATCACAATGAGCTTTTCTCTTTTATTTGTGTTTTTCTAGAATTAGACTATGGGAGAGGGGTGGATGGAGTTAGGATGGCACAAAAGTAGCAGTTTTGCCCTTTAACAACAAAGAGAATATACAGCTAGGGCCCTCCCATGCCCAAAGGGACCAGTTGAGCTGATATTGTTTTAATAAGTGTACTTGGCTTTACCTGGACTATGCTTTTTGTCTTAAAGGTGTTCCATCATTCACAGCAGGAACACGGCAGAGGAGCAATAAGAGGACACTGAACTCTAATATTAACGGTTACTTTGGTCAAAACTGCTACACTGTTTGCATTTTCCTATTTATTATCTGGAGCATAAGGATCATGATTAGCAATAGCAAAAACTACTCAAATTATAAATATTCTTATATTTTTAAGAAGCAAGTGTTAAAATACCAGGAGAATAAAATCGGAAATTCAGAGTTTTGGAAGAGAAAAAATGCCGAATTCTGAGCAAGGCATTGTCCTTACATAAACTCGTTGTTGTTATTGACAATTAAGATAGCAAGACTGCCCCCTAAATCCTTCCTGCCAGCTTCCGTTACATCTTATTACTACACAAACTCTCTGCAGTCATTGTATTAGAACTGCTTTCAATTGTGTGCTGACAATTTGTTGGCTCATAGAGGGCTGGGATTAAAAAAAACAATGAGCTGTTTCAATTGCATTTCAACAAAAAATGGAACACTGCTGTTTGCTTCTTCCTCCTAACCAAACCTCAAGGGACAAGAGGTTGATATTTTAACATAGGCTGAAGCTGACTTAGTTGTTCTGCTGAGCCCAGGCTTTGGATTCCATGTTTGGAGAGCGCTGCTCCTGGGCCAAAGTGAGTTCTAGAACTTTTTAGGAACATAGCTTTACAGTCAGACAGATCCTTTCAGTATGACCTTGAGTAAGTTAGTTCACCTTTCTGAGCCTCAGTTTTTTCATTAAAATAAGGCATAATATGAGCCTATTCCAAGAATGTCTTGGGATTAAATGAAGTATTATACAAAAGCATTTAGAACAATGTCGGCACACCATCTGGTCTCAATAAATGGTGATGATTATGATAGTTTCACATCATATCCATCACAATACATATCTATATGTCCTCAGTATTCTGAGTCAGGTCTGAGTCTTTCCAAAACTCAATGGATTTCCTAGAAGAGCCAAGAGCTTTCCTACAGGTAGACCTGGTTGACGCCTTTCTCATGTCTGGACTTAGAGTTCTAAAGAAACTCAGAAGCAGAAAGAAAACAAAAGATTAAAGGTATCTTTTCATTGGATCTCTGGAGCTAAGTAATGGGATTTCACTCTCTAGCAGCAATAGCCTTCCTTAATATTAGTAATCTAGGTGGTATTCTGGATTACTTAGAATGAATTCTCTTAGATCTTTAAGAAGAGATCCCCAAGAAAGATCCCTAAGAAATACTTTACTGTGTTTTTCTATTGAATGTGATTGACTGAAGATTTTGACTGGTGCTATTCTAATGCTGTATCAGAAACACTCAAAATAGTAGTGACTAAAAACAAGATGAAATTTTATCTCTCTTACATAAAAGTCAGAGTAGGTAGTCCAGGGCTGGCACAGTGGCTCCACAATCACCAGGAAGTCCAGGCTCCTCCTATCTTGTTGCTCTGCTCTCTGTATGTGTGACTCCCATCTCACAGCCCAAGATAGCTGCTCTGTCTTGCATGATTCCAAGTGGTGGGACTGGGGTCAGGGAAGGAAACCAGTGGAAGGCTATTGAGACAGGGAGCTGGCAGCATTACTTTAGGTATTTCTTTAGGCATTGCTTAATTATGTAGGCATTACCTAACTGAGTCAGGAAGTCTTGAAACTTTGTTATGAGCTACTCTGATCAAAACAAGGCAGAGGTAAGACAAGTTCAACCGATTAGAACCAAGATGGCAGAGAAAACCACTGCTCCATGACCTTGCAGCTTCATTATGCTCTCATTACCATAAAATTACCATAAAGGTTTCTAAGGAAACCTTCCACTCCCATCAGGCACCTGACGCCATGACACCTCCTGTTTGACCAGTATTTAGTCAAAAGAAGAGCAGCACCCTAATACCAGGAAAACACAACCCCTTTCCAAGAAATAACATGAATATTCCTTTCCAGCCTATAATTAAGCCATTGTTTAAATAGAGGGACCCAGGGGAACCGTAGAGGCGGGTTCTACTCCACAGGGAGAACTAGCCTGTACTCTATCTGTGGACTTTCTATATTTTCTGAATAAAACTCACTTTCACTTTATACTGTCATCTGGCTCCTGAATTTTTTCTTGCACGAAGCCAAGGATCCACTTGGACTTAAGATGATTCGCAGCATTGAGAGTCACATTCCTGTGTCACTGTAATCCTTTCTTTGACGGGTAAAACTTGAACATTTCTCGAACCACTTTTACTTTCCTCTCATTGTCCTGAACTTAGTTACACATCCACACTTACCTGTAAGACATATTGACTGGGAAATGAATGTCATCTTGATTTTGGGTGGGCAAGTGCTCAGCTAAAAACTGGAGATTGTTTGTATGGGAGAGAAGGAGAACGTAGAAGGAGATAACCAGTCATCTCCATCATCACTCACTGCCCATGCAAACCCCTGCTTTCAGAGACAAGCGGAGATTGATGAATGAAAAGCAGAACTAGCTCCAGTGTCCACCATTACTTTTTCCTGATTGTATTCCCCATAGTCACAAATACGCCCAGTCTCAGAAAAATATTCTGAATGCATAGAATAAAATACATATGATCACAAGAGAGGCCCACTGTATCAACATACAATTATTAACATTTTAAAAAGTGGTGTCAAAGAGATATACATACCTTTTAATAACAAGACCTTATAGTGAGTGGGTCTAATAGCTACTGTAATTTCAAAGTGAAGAGGGTAAATGATATTTAGTGGTATCTGCAAAAACTTTAACGTGGTATGAAAATATCTGTGATTTCTGCTAGTAACAAAGTTGGACTCATTCTGCTGTGGTCTGTTGCCTACATCCATATTTGAAAGTGATGTAAATTACAGTTAGAGGCTAGTGAAAATACAGATTAATTTTTTCTGGCCAGCCACAGTGGCTCATGCCTGTAATCCTGGCACTCTGGGAGGCCGAGGCAGGAGGATCGCTTAAGGTCAGGAGATTGAGACCAGCCTTAGCAAGAGCGAGACCCCATCTCTACTGAAAAATAGAAAAAAAATTAGCTGGGCATGGTGGCACATGCCTGTAGTCCCAGCTACTCGGGAGGCTGAGGCAGGAGGATAGCTTGAACCCAGGACTTTGAGGTTGCTGTGAGCTAGACTGATGCCACAGCACTCTAGCCTGAGCAACAGGATGAGACTCTGTCTGCAAAAAAAAAAAAAAAAAAAATTTCCCATTGAAGTTTATGCCCCACCCCCTCATGCTATATTCATCGATCCACCCCTTGTGAAGGCACTGAGTGATGGTTTGGAGCAAAGCCACACTACAGAAAACAGTGCTCCTCCCTGACACCACACTGATAGGAGCAGACTTTTTTTTTTTTTGATACAGGGTCTCACTGTGTTGCCTGGGCTAGAGTGCCGGGGCATCAGCCTAGCTCACAGCAACCTCAAACTCCTGGGCTCAAGAAATCCTCCTGCCTCAGCCTCCTGAGTAGCTGGGACTACAGGCATGTGCCACCATGCCCGGCTAATTTTTTCTATGTATTTTTAACTGTCCAAGTGATTTCTTTCGACTTTTTGGTAGAGACAGGGTCTCGCTCTTGCTCAGGCTGGTCTCGAACTCTTGAGCTCAAACGATCCACCTGCCTGGCTAATTTTTCTGTCTTTAGTAGAGACTCGCTTTTCTCAGGCTGGTCTCAAACTCCTGAGCTCAAGGGATCCTGCTGCCTGCCTTGGGCTTTCAGAGTGCTAGTATTACAGGTGTGAGCCACGGTGCCCGGCCTCTGAGCCGCTAATTCTTTAACCGGGCCTTGCCTCACACCTTGCCTGGGCCACTGCTCAGACTCTGCTCGGGGCTTTTCCTCTTCCTGTAGGATGAATGTGTGGAGTGATCTTCCCCTTCCCTGCTACAGCATCTTGCCCTGGGCTCTGTTATGGGCTGAACTGTGCTGAAGCTCCACCCCAAGTACTGCAGAAAGTATTTGAGATAAGATCTTTAAAGAGGCGATTAAGTTAAAATGAAGCTGTTGGGGTGGGGCTCTAATTCAATATGACTGGTGTGCTCAGAAGAAGAACAGACACCAGGGATGCATGCCTCAGGAGGAACCAACCCTGACAACACCTTGATCTTGAACTTCCAACCTCTAGAACAGTGAGAAAATAATTTTTTGTTGTTTAAGCCACCTAATCCGTGATATTTTTTTATGACAGCCTGAGTCATTAAGAAAAAAAAAGCCTAGTATAGGCTCTAACTCAGTCTTTGTATCTGGTTAAAGCAGCCTTACACCAATAAACACTCTGAGCTCTGTTACCCAACTGACCCGTGCATGATCAGCCCCGTGACCTGGGCATAAACAACAAGCTATTATTCTTTTTTTTTTTTTAAAGACAGAGAGTCTCCGTCTGTCACCCAGGCTGGAGTGCACTGGCAGGATTTATAGCTTACTGCAGCCTCGAAATTTTGGGCTCAAGCGATCTTCCTGCCTCAGCCTCCCGAGTAGCTGGGACTACAAGTTCGTGCCACTACATCCAGATAATTTTTTTTATTTTTTAATTCTTTGTAGACACAGGGTCTCATTATGTTTCCCAGGCTGGTCTTGAACTCCTGGCCTCAAGCAATCCTCCTGCCTCAATCTCCTGAAGTGCAAGCTATTATTCTAATGTGATTTGAGATGGGATTGAATGGGAACGTGTGTAAAATAAAATGGTGAGAGAAGGAACAAGTGATCAGCTTTTTTTTTTGAGACAGAGTCTCACTCTTTTCCCCAGGCTAGAGTGAGTGCCGTGGCGTCAGCCTAGCTCACAGCAACCTCAAACTCCTGGGCTCAAGTGATCCTTCTGTCTCAGCCTCCCGAGTAGCTGGGACTACAGGCATGCACCACCATGCCCGGCTAATTTTTTTTCTGTATATTTTTAGTTGTCTGATTAATTTCTTTCTATTTTTAGTAGAGACAGGGTCTCGCTCTTGCTCAGGCTGGTTTTGAACTCTTGAGCTCAAACAATCCGCCCACCTCGGCCTCCCAGAGTGCTAGGATTATAGGCGTGAGCCACCGCGCCCAGCCAAGTGATCAGCTTTGGCTGGGATGGGCTTTGGAAGGGACAGGAAACCCATGTTGGGAAAAGCTGCATAGAGGATAGGAAAGACTAAGAGAGAGCCTGGCAGACCAGCAGGATTCTGGGGAAAGAGAACAGTTATGTGTGAAGGCTCCGAGATCAGCAACAGCATATGGCGATCAGTTTTCACAGAGCCCTGGCTACAAGATAAGGAGCAGCAAGAGGCAGGATGGGAAGAACTAAGAGGGTCTTGCCTGTTATAGAGTCTGGACATTATTTCACAGAAAACAAAAAGCTTTGGAACCGTTTAAAACTCTACCTAAAGTAGACCTCGAGTGTTACCAAATCTGGATCTTAGGAAGCTCACTCAGACAGCCGTAGGTGAGTTTCAGGAAATCCTTCAAGTGACACAACATCTCATATAGACACTTCCCAGAAATGCATACAATCCTGGTCTCAGGTGCTGGCCCTACACTGGAAAGTATTCAGACAGCTTCTAAGTTCTTGTTTTCTGACTTGGTGGATCTGATACTCCTCTTCCCTTGGACTCTGGTCTCTGTTTAGCTCTGTAACTTCATTCTCAGCTCTTCCTTGGATTCTTCTAGTTTTGTTGAGTCCTTTTGGACATCCTACCACGGCTTGCGCAGGGCCAGTTCTGAATGCACATGTCACACTACAATCACTGGTTAAGAGATCCTCTGAGCACCTGCCTTTCTCTTCATCTGAGCCTGTCTGTACAGATCAGAGTAGGGCAACAGCAAGGAGGACCCATCAGGGAATGGGAGCATGAGGCCAGGTGAGAGGTGGTAACGTGCAGGACCAAGGTGGTGGCAGAACAGCTGGAGAAGACGTGAGAGGGCAGAAGGAGCGGGACTCACTGGCTGATTGGATGTGGGGGGAGGGATGTGAAGGGTTCAAAAGGAGGTCCAGATTTGCTCGAGCGGGAGCTGAACACACTCTGCTGTCTGGAGTGCTGCCTGGACACTGAGGCTGAGCTGTTCTCTGACCCTCCTTTTTGAGACTCCACACAGAACACCTTTGTCATCAGATAAGATCATGGTTTTCTTTACATGATAATGATGGATAAAAATGAATCTTTTGAGTGCACCCAGATTCTGCCTCCCCTCCTACTACAAATGAGTTTGGCTTTGCTTACTGGGTTCTTTTCTCTCCCGGTCCTCCCACAAGGGTCTTTTCTTGTAGGACTGGCCCCTTTTGGCATTTTCTAGCATAGATTTGAAAGAAACAAGGAAGGGAAAAGAAGTTAGGAAGTGCAATGGCTGGGGGGAGTGTATTTTTTCCCAGAGAGGTTTTTGTGAATGGCACAGAGGAATCCGCCATCTTTAAATGGGTTGTTGGGAGATGAAAAAGAAAAGCAGCATTGCTATGAGTTTTGTATCCCTTTGTGGCATTTGAAAAAGACCAAGAGCTTGAGATTTTCTGAAATTCCTTTGTCTGCTGGAATGTGCTCTTTGAGGGCAACATTGCCCTGAGGTGGACCACTTGGGTCATGGATTCAACTGGGTTATATTTGCATTCTAGGCCTGATGATTCCTGTTGGACTTTGGTTAGATAAAGAGATTTCTTGGTCGTAGGGCTTTTGGCAATCTCTTTTATCTCCTTAAGTGTTGTTTTTTGTTTGGTTTTTGTTTGGTTTGTTTTTTTTCTTTTGGTTGTTTTTTGAGACAGAATCTCACTCTGTTGCCTGGGCTAGAGTGCCGTGGTGTCAGCTTAGCTCATACCAACCTCAAACTCCTGGGCTCAAGCTATCCTCCTGCCTCAGCCTTCTATGTAACTGGGACTACAGATGCACATCATCATGTCCAGCTAATTTTTTAATTTTTTGTACAGATAGGGTCTCGCCATGTTGCTCAGTCTGGTCTCAAACCCCTGGCTTCAAGTGATCCTCCCACCTTGGCTTCCCTAATCACTAGGACTACAGGCCTTAGTCACCACTCCTGGCTTTGCCTGAAACTTTGAAATAATCTGTTTACTAAATGTTCCTCAAATTATCTATTTTGATTGCTCCATCTGTTTTCTCTAGGGTGTCTGGCTGATACAGGTATATAGAAGGTTCTGAAATGTTATTGTGTGAGTGAGTAAATGAATGAATGAATGAGCAGTAGAAAAAGCCTGGACTCTGGAGGTGGATCAGCTAAAGCCAGCCTGGAAGGGCGGAGTCAGGGGAACCCCGTACATTTCCCACCATCCCCATCAATCTCCGGTGACATCCTGACGTCCAGAAGGAGAACAAATTCTGTTGGTCAGAAATATAAAAGACCTGCCAGAGGTGTGTGGAATCAGCCAAGTGAGCTGAGAAATTTGGGTCGTGGTACAATCAAGGTGCTCAAGGAAAAGGAACCTGTTTCAAAATGAACACAGCATCTGTGACCTTGAGAATGTTTGCATATTTATTGTTGGTGCAGTTGTTGTTTCCTTACCCCCCACCAACCCTCAAACAGACCCCTTTAGGTTTTATATATAAGGACGCATCTTATACACAGTTGCAAATATCCTTCTTTATTCTTCTCTGGCTAACGGCCATCAAGGTCATAGTCATGAATATTCACCCTCTGAGGCTGCTCTGTGAGAGGTTTTCTTAAAGCTGTGAGCAATGTTCCTTAGAATCTCTCAAGAGAGATTTTAGTTTTATTTGGTTTTTATTCTTGTGTCAATGGCAAAAAAATGTTATACCAAAATACACTCCCATGTTCGAAAATTTCCAGTGGAATATAACTTGTCTCGAAATGAGAACCAGAAATGATGCTTATGTCATCACATCGGTGACTGCTATTGCAGAAAGTATGACAGTCTGATTTTAAGAAATGCTGATCTGCTATTAGGGAGAAAGTTGCTATTTTAGCACAGTCTGTTTATTTAGAGAAAAGTCCTCTAGGTTGGCAGCTTCACACCTGTCTATTAACCCTGCTTCCCGCATACTTCCATTCTGATGCCCAGTACCGATAATGGAGATTTCTTTCAACGCTATCATATTAATATTTCCTAACTCAGTTAACTCTTATGTAAACCTTGACGGCAGGTAAGAAACATGCTGGCTTTGTGGCCACTATGCTGAGCTCTGTAAGAAATGTTTCTTTGAAGATTATGTGCTTTGAGATCTGTTTATGGTTATGAAGATAGATTTTCCTCATTCAATTTTCATTCATTCAAAGTCTCTCACATTTGTTCTCTCTTATGATTCACGGCACTCATGATGGAAAATTTGAGGTTATAGATATAACCATGGTCATAAAACAGCAAAAGCTTCTCTGGCCTGCCCAGAAACCCAAACTGTGACCAGGATGTGATTAGCACCCTGTATTGACCACAGGTTTATGGATACCTCTCACACTTAAGAACTATTTGTGCGTCTGTGGTCTTTCTAGCACAAAAAGAGGCAGATCCTTTTATCTATTGAAAATGGTGCTTTAAAGTATACTGATCATTTTGCTCCTTAAAGATAATCGAACATGGATTCTTCAAATAGAAAAATTTCAGGTTGTATCCGAGAATATAAGGGAGGTGAGAACTGATGACTCCTATGTTAATATGTTCTGGAAATTATTGTCCAGGAAGATACATGTCAACCAATAAAGAAGTTAACTATCTGCTTCAGGAGATTCCTGCAAACTAATTTATCCAGGAAAGCAGTTGGCTCATGTGGGAAAACAGTTCTTCTATCAGGAAATGGATTGAACACCTGAGAAAAGAGCTTCCCTATCAGCCAACAGCTTACTCATCAAAACCCTTCCCTTCTAGGGTGCAGCAGTCCTACACTTTATGTCATAAACTGCGCCCAGCATCAATGGGTTCCCTGTAGTGAAAAATCAGCTGAATACCACCTGAGCCTGACCCCAGACCGTATAAATAGCCTTCCTTGGTATCCTCCTTCTGGAACACTATCTGTTATATGTCAAGGTGGTGTTTTTTGTTGCTACAATGAGTCTAATAAAATTAGCTTTCGTGGAGTTGACAGTCAACAGAAGGGAAGAAAATCACTAATATTTATTGACTATATGTGTAGCTGCTTATTATGTGTCAAACTGTTATATGTTATTATCCAATTCCATTGTGAATTTGTACAGAACACATTTGCTGTAAGTCAATGTTAAGTTGTGCTGTGACTTGGGCTAGGAGAGGTAAAGCCTTTATTTTGTTATTCTGAACTCTAAGATTCATAGTGAAAATCATTGGACACTTGAAGCTTTCTATGCTATTAAATGGTTAAACATGTTCAGACTTCAAGGCCTTAAACAAGCTCCCACTTTTTATCCTTTATGTCCATCTAGACTCTACAAATGTAGTGTTCAAGAAGTGGGTGTGGAAAATCTTTCCTTTCTATTCTCCCCTTCTGCCCAGCTCCTACCATCCTGAGGTTCACTTCTATGGCCATTACTTTTGCTCACACAGCTTAGTGTGGCCCCGTAATTCTTTGCTCAAGCCCAGTTTATGGGTTGAACTGTGTCCCCCAAGAAAGATTTGTTGAAGTCCCAACTCCCAGTACCTCAGAATGTGACCTTATTTGGAAATAGGGTCTTTACAGGGGTGGTCAACTTAAAATGGAAATTATTAGAGTTCTGTCTGAATCCAATACAACTGGTAGCCTTATAAAAAGGGAGGATTTGGATACAGAGACAGATACACACAGAAGGAAGTTAATATTAAAATGCACAGAGAGAAGATGGCCATGTGACCAGAGTGATGCATCTACATGCCAAGGAAAGCCAAGGATTATGGGCAAGCACCACAAGCTCGAAGAGACAAGGGAAGGGTCTCCCCTAGAGCCATCAGAGAGAGCACGGCCTTGCCCATACCTTGATTTCAGACTTCCAGCCTCCAGGACTGCGAGACAAATTATTTCTGTTGTTTTAAGCCATTCAGTTTTTGGTACTTTGTTATGGTAGCCCTAGGAAATGAATATATCCAGAGTCAACATTTTAAAAGAAAGACTAATGACAAAAACCATTTCATTACATTTTATTATACAAGTAATTAATTTTAAATTGTTACTTAATGTGGTTCAAGGCAATACTAATGGATAAAAAGAACTGAATGCTGGGTTTCTGGTTACTTAAATGGACTCTTTTACAGTAATTCTCATGGAAATAAGTTTCCTTTATAAGTCTTTTTGAAACAAATTGTCTTTCTTTGAAATATGACTTTAATGTATAACACAGAGACCTGGGTCTACTCTGGGCTGGGTGCTTTACATATATGGCTTAAATTGTTGAAATGGTTATCACTAACCTTTTCTGAAGATGGGGAAATTATTTAAAAAATTTTAAGTTAACTTGCCTAAGATCACATAACTGATAAACAAGGAAGTCAATCGTGCACACTAACTGCCATCCTGAAAACAAAGTCCACCTTTCAACTCCACAATTTCATTATTAAGGGGACTAATTATAAGGGTCAACTTACACTAAAAGATCATCAAAGGATCAGTCTCCAAGGTCATGAAAGAGACGAGGCTGCTTTGGAAAAACAAGATGTCAGTGACCAAAATCTTTTCTCCAACTTTTCAAAGAATAGTATGTATCTATCTTTAATCTAGAAAAATGTATATGCAAATCTAGTGACACCCACTACGTGTCAGACCTTGTGCTAGGTTACTTTCATAGATAATAACTTTTCAATCCTCATACCAAAAAAAATCTATTGATATGTATTAAGATTATAAAGTGTTCATATTAAAACAACAAAAATTATATATTTAGAATTCTACGCCTTTCCCCCAACTACTTCTAGAAATGGATTTGATAAAATGTTAAAAATTGTTCTGTGATGGATGTCCTTTCGTACCTTTATTTAGACTAGTTCAGTGGTTCTCAGGCTTTGACATGGAGGTTTATTGTACAAGATTGTCACAGTGCACCATGTATAATATACTTTGAGAGTCATTTAAGGGATTTTCAAACATCACTTTAAGTACACATAAATTTTGCCTTTGTGCTAATCCCTGGTTAATGGGCAATTTTGTGACAATTGCTACAATTCAGCCCTAAATTTTGCACTGGGTTTCCAGTATCCAATGTTAGAAGGGCAACATGATCATAAAAAGTTCTGGACTAGAGTACATAAAGGTTAATTCAAAGAACTCAGAAGGGAAATTAGTGCTCTCTAGGAACTAGTATGGATTCATTGAAAAAAAAAAAAGTTCTCCCACATAAACTTCACTAGGTATCAAAGTTATTTGTTTAGGAGACAGTTTCTCTTGATATGAATCTTTTGCAAAGGAGTTGAAAGAGGATCTCGCAACATCCTTAGGACAAAAGGTGAAGTGTTAGCAGAATGATCACGAGGTGAATTTATCACATGTTGAAGGACCCTAGCTAAATGGTGATCAGCTTCACTTTAGAAAGACATCATGGGGGACAGGTTGAAAGACTCCACTCTGACCTGAGAGTGACGAAGAGTATAAATTTATCACAATTGCAGATAATGTCAATCTGGAAGGAATAACTGATGCCCTGGATAATAGAATTAATATCTTGAAAGAACTCCATAAACTAGAAATACAAGTCAAATCTAATACCATAAAATACACTAATAATAAATACAAATTCTATTCTAGGATCCTTATACCAATTACATAAATAAGGAAGATAAAGGGGTGGAAAAGGTTCATGATCTTTCCTTAAGAGAGAGGGTCTCACTCTGTTGCCCAGGCTGCAGTGCAGTGGCGTGATCATAGATTCATATTCTTTAGGCGGCTGAATCACCAGCAGGAAGTGCATAGAAGGTAATGCAAACTTGAACTACCTTCGTGATAATCCAGAACAATGGAGATAATTGTCTGACTTCTCTGGCTTTGCTGAAGCTACCCCTTCATCAGTGGTGTCATTTGGGGCAATGAAGTCTAATAGAAACATTGATAAACTGAAACACACTCAGAGGAGAGCAAACTGAAAGATAAGAACCCGTGAAGTCGTGTCTCATGAAGACCCAACCAGAGATGCTTCATGTGGATGAGAGGAGAGTTAGAGGAGATATGACAGCTGTCTTCAAATATTTGTATGGTTGTCACCAAGAAGTATCCAAATTTATCTGCATAGCTCCCACAGGGCAGAACCAGCAACCACAGGGACAAGCTAGAGGAAGGATGATTCTGATTCAAAATAAAAAAATCTTTTTAGACCTGCTAAAAATAGAACAGACTGTCCTCTTGCCCTGAAAATTTTCAAGCAAGTAGAAATGGCCCATGATTGAGGAAATTTGCCCATCACTCACAATGCCTACTTAAAATCCATCCTCTATTTTCTTTTTTTTTTTTTTTTTTGAGACAGAGTCTGGCTCTGTTGCCCGGGCTAGAATGCCATGGCGTCAGCCTAGCTCACAGCAACCTCAGACTCCTGGGCTTAAGCAATCCTTCTGCCTCTGCCTCCCGAGTAGCTGGGACTACAGGCATGTGCTACCATGCCTGGCTAATTTTTTCTATATATTTTTAGTTGTCCAGATCATTTCTTTCTGTTTTTAGTAGAGACGGGGGTCTCGCTCTTGCTGAGGCTGGTCTCGAACTCCAGACCTCTAGCGATCCTCCCGCCTTGGCCTCCCAGAGTGCTAGGATTATAGGCATGAGCCACCGCACCTGGCCTCTCTACTTTCTTTTTAACCACACCTCAGTTCTACTTAGGCATAACAGATGACCCAGTTCTAACCTTAGAGGACCACGGATCTTAGAGAAATTCCCTGCTGGGGCATTTGGGTGAACTTTTGATTTCCTGATAAGAAGGGACAGATGTAGCTGGTGGCCACCTTCCCCCTTATTCTGCCTAGAATGCAGATGTGATGCTAAGAGGTGCAGAAGCCATCGTACAATCAGGAAGAAAGGCCAAGAGAATCAGGGAGAATGGCTTCTCACATCACTGAGCTGCTAGACCAAAGCCAGCAACCGCACCCCTACAGACACCTTGCTGTGTGAGAAAAATACATCCTTATTTGTTTAAGCCGCTGCAGTCAGACATTCTGTTATTTGCAGCCAAATGTAGTCCTAACTAATCCAGGAAAGTGGAATACACAGAGCAGTGGCAGCAGATTTGACAAAACTCTAGAGTCCTTCCAACTCTAGATTCTTTTAGTTCATAAGTTAAATTAATGTTCTTAAACTTTTTTGTATTTAACCAGTAAGTATCTCTATAAGTACTTACTGTGTAGATGGTAGTATAGTAAGAGCAGTAAACACTCCCTTATTTGCCTCTAGTACCAAAGCCTGTTACTTTTTGCTAAGGGTTCAATAGTATGCTGGAAACCCGCAACAATGTCATTTTAAGGAAAGATGATTTAACTTTTGAATGAGTTTTGTATAGCAATTCTAGTTCAATTTTGTAATCTATGGCTACTATTTCAGACCCAGATTCATATTTGTTTCACAAAACCTGGCCAGGTGCAGTGGCTCACGCCTATAGTCTTACCGCTCTGAGAGGCTGAGATGGGAGGATGGCTTGAGGTAAGGAGTTCAAGACCAGCCTGAGCAAGAGCGAGACCCCCCATCTCTACTAAAAAATAGAAAGAAAATTAGCCACACAACTAAAAATAGAAAAAATTAGCTGGGTGTGGTGGTGAGTGCCTGTAGTCCCAGCTGCTCGGGAGGCTGAGTCAGGAAGTTCACTTGAGCCCAGGAGTTTGAGGTTGCTGTGAGCTAGGCTGACGCCATGGCACTCTAGCCCAGGCAACAGAGTGAGACTCTGTCTGAAAAACAAAACAAAACAAAACGAAACAAAACAAAAACAAAAACAAACCTTATGCACTTTAGCTCAGAGCCTGTGAAGAGAGTTTTGGGGATTTCCAATAGGTCCCACACATTTAGGTCAACTTCTCTCCTTCCCTCCACCACACACACAGTATGGGAGAGAGAATGTCACACTGAAACTACCGGGGAGGGTGTCCTGGGGAAACAGAGTGGGACTGTAAGCCAGGGGGCAATCCGTGGTCATTGCTCTGCTTTTGAACATGGGGAAGAGAGAAGGGAGAAGTCTCAACTCCAGCACTTTAGATGGAGACACTCACTGAATAGCTTCCTCCAAGGATAGCGTCTCCTTTCTGTTATACTAGCACAATCCTTGTTGCCTGAAGATCAGGAACCCTCAGATTAAGGGGTCTTCTGCACACAAGCACCATGTCAGAGGCAGGGTGGGCAGTGACCTAGGAGCAAGGGTTTGCAGCACCACCTCTGCAAGGTGGTAGAGGTACTCGAGCAGGTATACCATTAGCCGTGGAACAAGAAGGCAGTCAAGTCTGGTAGAGTGGAGCCAGAGCTAAGGCCAACTTTGACCACAGTGGAGGTGGACCCCATCCTGGTGCCTTGGTAGTGTCCAAGGGCAACACCACCGAGGGAAGATGGGTGAGGGCTCTGTCCTGCTTTGCCAGGAGCAGAGGTTTCCCAGGCCATTAGGAGGAGGGATAGAAACCACATCCCCCTAAGAGAGGGGAGAAAATCTCTGGAAACTTAGCTGGGAAGTCTAATTCACATTCCAGAAACTTTGGTTGTAGGCTTGAGCTGAACAAAGCTTCCATTGTAACCCAGGTCTGAGATCTCTCAGCAGCAGCAGAGGCAGGTGTGGCGTCAGAAATTAGGACATTGCACATTAGGCCAGTTAATAAATGTTTTCAAACTGTGAAATGTAACCCATTAGTGAGTCATGAAATCAACCTAGCGGGTCTCTAACAGCATTTTAAAAAATGAGAAATAGAATAAAATAAAATAGGCTAAAAATAAAATATAAGTGCATTCTTTATAGTAAAGGTAATTAATGTGAAACTTCTATTATTGTGTGTGTTTGTGTACCAGATTCTGAAGGAAAATGTATTTCTTACTGTGAGTCAGGGCTAAAAATGCTTGAAAGCCACTGATTAAAAGTCTTACTGCCTAGATAAATACTTAACTTGAGTAATATAGCCTTCAGGACATTTTGTAGCCCGTTTCATTTTTATGATGAAACTAACAGGAAGCAAAATGATCCAGGGCATCTACTTGTGTTAATTAAACAAATGTCTCCTGATTTGGGGATGGGGTGTTCTGGTTTTCGGTTGCTCTTTTGGCTCATACAAATGTGCATACTTTATTCAGGGAGTGGATTGTTTGTTCTTCTGTTGCTTTTATTTCCTTCTTTCTCGTCGTTAGTGATTTATTTCCTGGAACATTATCTACCTCCATTTCCATAATTTTGGTCATTGGTTCCAACATTCCTCCTTTCAATCTGATACGAATTATCTGTTTTTTTCCTTAAATCAAACCATCTCTCTCTCTTTTTTTTTTTTAGAATGTAGTTCAAGGGTAACGGTGATGTTGCTGGCTTTTCGTTTTCTCACTTGGGTAGGTTAGGGACCTTGTTTTATTTCCCTTGGTTTCACCAAGCGCTTGTTGAAGAACTCATACAAGAACCCAGCTTCCAGAACCTACTGACAGAGGCTGGCACTAGAGGGGAAAGATTTTCACGAAGAGGAGAATGAAGTGTTCTGCTTGAGTACATATTTCTTCTAGGGAATTATGACATATATTGAAGTAATTAGAGTACTCTTACAAAATAATTAGGGTCTTACCACAGAGCCAAGAGAGCTCAAGGACCCTTCCACCTTTGGTCTGAAGGAGCACTGGAATTCCTGGCTGGGTAATGCCACCAGAGCCAACATAGTCTCAGGCCTTTTAAAACATAGTGCCTTCTCATGGGCGGGGATGTTAGGAACTCAGGAATTTATTTCTAATCAAAAACTTAGCAGGGGGCTTCGTATGACTTTCCATTGGAGCCCCTAGACTCACTAGCAGACTAGTCTCTAACCTTCATACGGTGCCAGACTCTTAACCCAATAAGACCTTTATTGGCTACTTGGAACCTCATCCCTGCCTGCTGACCAAGTTTGAGCTTATCTTGCCCCAGTCCTGCCCTGACCCTCTGTTGTTCTCATACTTTAGCTTTATCTCCTTCTGGGGACTGTATCAGGTCCTTATATCTGCCGTCTTGTACTTCAGTCCTGCCTATGCCATGCTCCCCTTGCCTGCATTCCTGTGGGTTGTGTCTTCTACTTCGTTTCCCTGTATCCTGGCCCATCACTGTGATGATCTGCCCAGTAATCCACCTTCTCTGTCCCCACCGTTACCATCACTAACAGATACGTTTTTAGTGTTATGTAGTAAGAAAATCCTAGGCATTTGGATGTTGGTTGTTAATGTTCTGCTGGTCACCTTTTTTGTTTATGTCACTTTGGGATGGTTTTTATGACATTTATAACCAAAAGGATCCTAACTAGTAACATATTAATTCCCAAGCTGCCATTAACTAGCTATGGAACATATGACTTAATCTTTCTGGTCCTCAGTTTCCTAATCTGAAGAGGGAGGGAATTGTAGTAGTTTCTTTCTAAAGTCTTCTTCTGTATCCAAAAGGCTCTGAGCATACTTTTACTGAAGTTGAAAAGAGACAAAGTTGTCAGAAGACAAAAAGTCCAGAATCAGAGACCATCAAAAGCATGAAAATCCACAGAATGAAAGAACATTTTTTTGCAAATTATACATCTGATAAAGGATTTATATCTAGAACATATCAAGACCTCTTACAACTCAATAATGAAAAGACAAATAACCCAGTTTAAAAATTGGCAAAGGATCTGAATAGACATTTCTCCAAAGGAATTACACAAGTGGTCAACAAACACATGAAAAGACTGTCAACATCATTAGCCATCAGGGAAATGCAAATAATGAGATACCACTTTATACTCACTAGGATGGCTATGATCAGAAAATAACAAATGTTAGCCAGAATATGAGGAAATTGAAAACCTCATACACTGCTGATGGGAATATAAATGGTTTGGCCATTATGAAAAATAGTCTGACAGTTTCTCAAAAGATAAACATAGAGCTACCACATGACCCAGCAATTCCATGCCCAAGACGAACGAATGCATATATCCACACAAAAACTGTACACAAATGTTTACAGCAGCATTATTCATAATAGTCCAAAGGTGGAAAAAATCCAAATATCCATTAACTGATTAAAGAATAGACAAAATGTGGTATATACATACAACAGAATATTATCCAGCCATAAAACAGGGTGAAGTACGGATATATGCTACAACAGGGGTGAACCTTGAAAACATTATTCTAAGTGAAAGAAGCCAAACACCAGAGGTCACAAGTTGTATGATTCCATTTGTATGCAATGTCCAGAGCACACAAATCTTTAGAGGTAGACAGTAGACTGGTGGTTGTCTAGGGCTGGAGAGAAAAGAGAGAGAAGGGGAGTGGCTGGAAATGGAGAGTGACTGCTAAAGCGTTTCTTCTGGGGATGATGAAGGTGTTCTAAAGATTATCATGGTGGTGGTTTCCCTAGTCCATAAAAATACTAAAACCATTCAACTGGGCACTTTAAATGGGTAAATTGTAGGACAGGTGAATTATATCTCAATAAAGCTGTTGTTTTGAAGAAGCACAGGTAGAGAGGCCCTTAAAGAAAAAGCAGACTTTTGGGGGTGATGGAAAAGTTCTCTATGTTGATGGCAGTGGTGGTTACTGGGGTGTATCAGTTTGTCAAACCTCATTGAGATGTATGGAAATTCATCGTCAATAAAGTTGAGGTTTTAAAATATCTAGAATCCGGACAAGTAGGCCTGGCTGGGCTTACACACCTGCTACGAAGCTGGTGGGGACTCTTTACCTTCCCATCAGGAAGGGGACTGATCCCAGCGTGTGGTGTGCATGATATCAAAACGCCAGAGCGGCAGCAAGGCTTGGTGGGAATGAGACAGCCGTCGGGCAGGAGATTCTAACCCAAGCTCTCAGAGCAAAGTTCTAACTATTACAGTACAGGCTACTCCTTTTCTCAAAGTCTCTTAGGCACCTCAAACCGGATGAGGTTTCCTCATGTGCTACTTTCCTACTCAGATTGGGCAGGTCACTTTCTCTAATCTCTGGCTTGAGTCAGGTGCTTCACGTCTGTTGTCCACTTGCTGTCATCCCCAACAACAGTTTCAAGTTCTGTCCCTACGGGATCACAGCTCTGTTATTTAGGGCTGGCTGTCATAGTTCTGCAGTCCTTTGTGTTCCTTGCTTAGATGATTTTCTTCTGTTTACTCACAAGGGGACCTCAGTAAACAGAAGCAAGATCTCTTTGGGTGACTGAGAATTCCAACTCCTGAACCTCAAGAGAGCTGCTGGAGCATACCCAGAAGAAGGTATTCCAAGAGGCTACCACCCAAGCTTGCACTTTCTGAACTTTTGTAGGAAGAATCA